>NC_050068.2:219681028-220049216 GCF_009764565.3 Dermochelys coriacea
AAATAATCCAGCAAAGTCACCTTGGGGAATGCTAATGAAGAAATGTAACAGAAAAGTGCTAACTCCAAAGCAAGGGGTCATCGTGTGTGATGACCAGAGGTCAGAGACTCAAAGCACGTTCCCCCCCTCTCTGCCATCAAAGGAAAAGCCCACATGGGGGGGGGGGGGTGACCACGTCAGCTGTGACAAGAAGCTGTAAGTATGGATTCAGGGAAGGATCCTACATCGCTGGGCTGTCTGGACTCTTACGGGGAAAGGAACCAGATGTAAAATTGGGCTCCCCGGAGATCATCTGGGCACCCTGAAAAGATTTGGGAAACTGGCAGTTTATTACGTCACTGCCACCATTTGGGATTATGAACTGTGACTCGCCTGTGCATGTATTTTACCTGATTTAACCTCTCCATAACTCTCATTTCCTTTCCTTAGCTCATGAACCTTTAGTGAGTTTATCACAGAATTGGCTGCCAACGTTGTCTTTGGGGTAGGATCTCAGGTCCCAACGAATCTGGGGTAAGTGACCGGTCTCTTGGACTGGGAGCAACCTGGTTTGGGGTGATTATTGGTGTAAGTGACGTTTTATCACAAAGTCCAGCTTGTCTGCGTGGCAGGAGTGTCCCCGGGGACTGGCTGTGACTCCAGGGTAAGACTGCTACAGCAATCCAGGCATTCACATTTGGTGAGATCTACTCACAAAACACACCACCAGTTTGGGGGTTCGCATCTGTTTTCTGACAGCCTGCCTGAGGTTGGCACTCAGAGTGATGAGCCGCTTCACACAGTGTGGCAATCTGACCACTTGCAAAATCCACCTGGAAGGACATTTCTCCCCTCCAGCGTATTCCCTCCTGCCTGCACAGCTGGGTGAGCCATGGCCTCTCCTTCCCACAGTCCTCCCCTTCCTGGGGAGCTTAGCCAGCCCATGCCTTTCTCATGGCCCCCTGGGCCTTGCCTTGGAGGAGGGGGGTCTAGGCAGGACTTCTGGGTGCTACTCCCTGGCTATGGAAGGAGAGTGGGGTCTCTTCGGTTAGAGATGATTGGAGTTGGGTGTCAGGACTCCTGGATTCTCTTCCTGCCACTATCTCTTGTGCACAGAACAGAGGCCAGCTCTTTGTGCCACCACATGCTTTATTCACTCAAAGCACAAAAGGACATTGCAATCCCCCCAAAAAGAGAAGCAGCAGTTGGTGGCTGCCAGGGGGAGGTGCACTGCAGGCCCCCTGCGAGCAGGACAAGGGGAGGATGCCAGGCTGGGGCTCACAGCTTCCCACCGGCCCTGGGAGCTGAGTAGCACTCGGCCCAGCTCAGCATGTCCACCAGGCTCTGGATGTACTTCTTCACCCCCACTCTCTTGATGCAGCCACCAGGGGAGCCACAACCAGCCGCAGCCTTCGTCATGGTGATGTTACCTGGATGGGCAGAGAGAGAGAGACAAAACTGGGGACTCCACATCCTCCCCTGACCCCCATGATGCTTGTCACACACTCCTCTCCAAAGAGGACTGCACCCGGCCCTGGGAGGAGGGTGGGGCCTAGTGGTTAGAGTGTGGGGGGAGGGTGTGGCTGGGAGCCAGGACTCCTGGGTTCTACCTCGGTGAGTCTGTGTGCTCCAAACCCAACCCCGATCTGGTGGAATTACCCATTGTTAATGTGCCAGCGAACTCAACACAATGATCCTTGGCTCCAGTGCAGGGTAAAGGCTCCATGTCCTTGCAGCGATCTGCCCCCACGATGTAGCGTGATGGGCACTGCCGTCCATTGGAGATGAGGCTCACAGCTGGCACTGAAAACAGCCAGACACACACAGTCAGCTCCATCCCAGCTCTGGGAGGGGAGTGGGTCTAGTGGTTAGAGCGGGGGGGGGGAAGCAGGAGCCAGGATCCCTGGGTTCTACTGCTGGCTCTGGGAGGGTAGTGAAGTCTAGTAGTTAGTGTGGAGGCAGGGCCTGGGAGCAGGAGTCTAGGTTTCCAGCAGACACACACCTGGGATGACCCCAGCATTGCAGCCATCGGTGTCACAGCAGGTGATATTCACCAACATGGTGAAATTGTGCGGGTAGGTCACCGTAAAGGGGCTGGGCTCACAGCTCTCGGGTGCCAGGCATGAGTTAGCCATGTAGGAGAAGAAGTTTGCCCCTGTGGGAGAGAACCAGAGAATTGCCTCTTAGCTCCCTAGTGCCCACCTTTCCAGCTGATCCCTCCACCCCCTTTGTATCTATCCATGCCTCCACCATCTAATCGCATCTCCCACCCCCCTGATAGAATCCTCTCTTATATCTTATATCCAGTCGCCCCAGCCACCCACTGCAATTCCCCCAGCTCATCCGATCTTCCGTCTATTACATTATCTTTCCAGACTGCGAAGACCCAGCTCCAGGGGGAGAGCGGGGTCTAGTGGTTAGAGCGCGGGGCGGGGGCTGGGCACTAGGACTCACAGGTTCTAGCCCTGGCTCCAGGAGGACAATTGCATTTACACTTAGTAGGCATCTTGTTTTACTCATGCAGGGTGAACCCTGCCACACCGATGAGGGAGGTCCCTTCCAAAGGAGTGAAGAGCTGCAGGGGACAGAAGCATGATTCTTCTTTGGACTCACCCACCTTGCATAGCAGAGCGCTCCCTGGTGGTTGGAAAATCCCTTCTCAGTTCAAATCCCAGCTCCAGTGCCCATGGGATAAATACCACCTGGAACCAAGAGGTGGCGCTGTGGTAGTTCTTACCACCAATGCCACCTCACTGAACGTGTGGGCAGGTAGATCTTGGAGAAATTCCATGTGCTTTTGTCCCAACTCTGCCCAGTTCCATACAACTCAATGTATGGGGAAAGGCATCTTGCTAGCTGGTTATTTGTATCTTCTTGAAAGCCATAGATAAGTTTGTTTGCTGCCTGTCTGTGGCTGGAGTAAATTTTCAACTGCAAAGCTGGCTATAACTCATGTGTGCAAACAACCACGACATGACTGTATAAACAGAAAAACAGAATTATGCTTCTGTAGAGAGGGGCTTCTGCCTGGCTTTTGGGTGAACCTTTCGCCTGCCCCCCCCTTTCTGACTTGCTGTTTGGGGACTCTGCCTCCCAGAGTAACATTAGCTCAGCCATGATCGAGTTCCTGGCCCACTTTTCATCTGTGGTCGTGTCAATTGTCTTCTTCGGAATTTGATTTATGATTGTTAACCCTTTCCATTGATGGCTTTATGCCTCCATCATACATGCTAAGAAATCCAGGCTGGCTGAAGAGCTCCCATGATTGTTAACTCTTTCCTGTTCAGATTTTGGGAGAGTTTGGATTAATTAAATGAACATAATTTTTTTAATTGAAGGAAGAAAGAAAACAATTGGTCCACTTTGGGTTTTCTCAGAGCTTTCATTTGGAAACATCACTTCAACTTCAGAACTCCTTCTCCCTGCCTTTGCCATTGCTCTAGGTGGTAGGAAGGCAATATTATCCCCATCTAATAAATAGGGAAACCAAGGCACAAAGAGGTGGAGTCTGAGTCAGAACCAAGAATACAATCCAGGAGTCCTGATTGCTGATTCCCAGCCCATTCTAATTCACCAGACCACCCTCCCCTTCCCTCCCAGAGCTGGGATAGAACCCAGGCATCCTGGCAGGTATCTCAGTGCTAGGGGGCAGGCTAACATTTCCAAGCAGGATTACAAGTGGAGAGCTGTGGGAGACAATTTTCCTGGCTCCTGAGAATCTTACATGATTTCCAAACTTTTCCGGCTCCTTGTCACTCTTGGAGGAGGATCTAGAAGAAGGACAGATTGACTCACATCACGACTCCATCGCCCAGGGTCACCCACAGCCCACTGGCCAGGGCCCTCGTGTAGGATGTGGGAGTCCCAGGGTCAAACCCCTGCTCTCCCCAAGTCAGCTGGGGGGGACCTTGCTCTGGGTTTTCCTCTCGCTGGTTTTAGCCACTTATTCCATCCTGACCCAAGAATCCACCATTGAAAGAGGCACACTCCCCGGGCGAATTCCCGCCCCCTCCAGTGCCCAGATCCCTGTGTCCAGGGATGGATGGACTCACCTGTGGCCAGGAGAGCGGACAGCAGGCAGAGGGGCAGGGGCTCCCACATGTTGCCCGGGCATTTGCTGCCGTGAACAGAGCAGCGATGAAGCAGCTGGCTGGGGATACGGCAGGCAGGTGGGCAAATACCTGCCCTGGAGAGGTCACCCAAGGCTGCCCCATGATGGAAATGGGAGATTTCACAGCCCTGAGCATTGCAAAATCAACCCTGAGGCACATTTTCCCCCTGCAGCACATTCCTGCCCACTGCATGGCTGGGTGAGCTGCGACCTCAGGTATCCACAGCCCTCCTTCCCCAGGGGAGCTCAGCCAGCCGGCACCTCTCCCCAGCCACCTGGGCCTTGCCTTGGGGGAGGAGATAGCAGTAGAGGCATCCCTGGGAGGGGGTTGAGGTTTAGGTGCTTAGAGCAGGGGAGGCTGGGAGCTTGGGAGTCAAGGCTGCTGCGTTCTATCCCCAGCTCTGGGACAGGAGTGGGATCAGGTGGATTAGAGCATGGGGGGCTGGGTTACAGGACTCTTGGTTTCTCTTACTGCCAGTAGTGAACTTTGCTCCTAAAACTGCAAAGGGAACATTTTCTAATTCGGGGCTACGCATGCTGCTTATGCAGCACACACTGCCGCTGCTAGCTTGTGGAGTAAGTACCAGGTTCTAGATACAAACCGAGATCGTTCCAATGTTACATTGTGCTCAAACTACTAAGCTGGCTAGAATACTATTTTGGGGGGAAAAATTGATATAGTATTGTTAAATAGAGAACCTGAAGAATTGCAGTAAATAATACACACCTCAAAATCAAATGTGAAACCACTTCCAACACTAGATGGCCTCAGAGCATAGGCAGTGAGTTATATGGGCCCATGGTGCCTGTGCTCCACCAATATTCAGGAACGTGGGCCCAGCACCACCAATATTTGGGCTTATATTTTCAGAGCCATCCCGTCCATAGGATGGACCGGGGCAACTTCCCCAGGCTCCGCCCTTTGGGGGCCCTGTACTTTGGGGGCCCTGTGCTTCAGGAGGACATGGGATCCAGGGGGGCCTGTGGGATTAGCAGGGGGCCTGGTACCAGCAGCACCGAGCAATCTGGCCCCAGCCCGTCCTACTCTGCCCGGTCCCTTCCTGTCCTTGATCCACCCCTGTCCACCCCCACTCTACCCATTCCCCCAGCCCCTGTCCCCACCCCGCCTCTTTCTCACTTTCACCCCCTCCCCCCCGAGTGACACTGGGAGCCAGCAGGGCAGGGCAGAGCAGAGTGGGGCGGGCTGAGGCCAGGCCCCCCGATAACTCCCCCAGGCTACCGTGGACCCCACATCCCCCTGAAGTGTGGGGCCCCCCCGAAGTGCGAGGCCCAAGGCAGTTGCCCCAGTTCGTCCTATGGACAGGACAGCTTTGCTTGGACCCGTTCTGGGCACCACCAAAAATTATACAAATCTGATGCCCATGTCTCAGAGTATTAAACAAGGATCTAGCAACCAGGGTGCTATTAGAATATTACATGATTAACATGAAAATATATTTTGCAACATCAAGTAAATTATACATAATTTAATTTAAGATCAAATAGGAGAGAGAACGGGGAGTCAGAGTCAGAATTCCTAGGTTCCATTCTTGGCTCTGGCATTGACTTGCTGTGTGACGTTGGATAATAATTAGGGCTGTCAAGCGACTAAAAAAATTAATCACAATTAATCGTACAATTTAAAAAATTAATCACGATTAATTGTATGATTAATCACACCACTAAACAATAATAGAATACCATTTATTTAAATATTTAAATATTAAATATTTTTGGATGTTTTCTACATTTTCAAATATATTGATTTCAATGACAACACAGAATACAAAGTGTACAGTGCTCACTATATATTTATTTTTTATTACACATATTTGCACTGTAAAAAATAAAAGAAATAGCATTTTTCAATTCACCTAATACCAGTACTGTAGTGCAGTCTCTTTATAATTAAAGTTGAACTTACAAATGTAGAATTATGTACAAAAAATAACTGCATCCAAAATTAAAACAATGTCAAACTTTAGAGCTTACAAGTCCACTCAGTCTTATTTCTTGTTCAGCCAATCATTCAGACAAACAAGTTTGTTTACATTTGCAGAAGATAATGCTGCCCACATCTTGTTCAAAATGTCACCTGAAAGTGAGAACAGTTGTTCTCATAGCACTGTTGTAGCTGGCGTCGCAAGATATTTACATGCCAGATGTATTTAAGATTCATATGTCCCTTCATGCTTCAACCACCATTCCAGAGGACATGCTTCCTTGCTGATGACGGGTTCTGCCATCCAAAGGAGTGTAGACCAACACATCTTCATTTTCATCATGTGAGTCAGATGCTACCAGCAGAAGGTTGATTTTCTTTTTTGGTGGTTGGGGTTCTGTAGTTTCCGCATTGGAGTGTTGCTCTTTTAAGACTTCTGGAAGCATGCTCCATGTCTCGTCCCTCTCATATTTTGGAAGGCACTTCAGATTCTAAAACCTTGGGTCAAGTGTTGTCGCTATCTTTAGAAATTTCACATTGATACCTTCTTTGCGGTTTGTCAAATCTGCAGCGACAGTGTTCTTAAAATGAACATGTGCTGAGTCATCATCCGAGACTGCTAGAACATGAAATATATGGCAGAATGCAGGTAAAATAGAGCCAGAGACATACAATTCTCCTCCAAGGAGTTTGGTCACAAATTTAATTAATGCATTATTTTTTTAACGAGTGGCATCAGCATGGAAGCATGTCCTCTGGAACGGTGGCTGAAGCATGAAGGGGCAGACGAATGTTTAGTGTATCTGGCACATAAATACCTAGCAATGCCAGCTAAAAAGTGCAATGCAAATGCCTGTTCTCAGTTTCTGGTGACAATGTAAATAAGAAGTGGGCAGGATTATCTCCTATAAATGTAAACAAACTTGTTTGTCTTAGAGATTGGCTGAATGAGATGTAGGACTGAGTGGACTTGTAGGCTGTAAAGTTTTGCATCGTTTTGTTTCTGAGTGCAGTTATGTAACAAAAAAATCTACATTTATAAGTTGCATTTTCATGATAAAGAGATTGCACTACAGTACTTGTATGAGGTGAATTTCTTATGTTTATCATTTTCACAGTGCAAATATTTGTAATCAAAGATAATAATATAAAGTGAGCAATGTACACTTTGTATTCTATATTGTATCTGAAATCAATATATTTGAAAATGTAAAACAAGTCCAAAAATATTTAATAAATTTCACTTGGTATTCTATCATTTAACAATGCAATTAAAACTGCAATTAATTGTGATTACTTTTTTAATTGTGATTAATTTTTTGAGTTAATCATGTGAGTTAACTGCAATTAATTGACAGCCCTAATAATAATACATGTGCAACCTAATGGGGGGTGTTGTGGTGCTTAATTTATATCTGCAAAATGCCTTTAGTTCTTGAGCACAAGGTGCTACAGAAGGGCACAGTGCGATTATTATTAACAGACAACAGGTTCCATAATGCATTTTTAAAGAAAGAACTATAAAAAAGGAAAGATAATGTACATTTAATCTATAGGAATAAAATAAGGTCTGTAAATTGAGCTTCTCAAACTGTGAGTCATTCAGGTATTCTTTTGGCTTGCAACAATTTGTCACTTTGCCTGTTCTTAGGCACAATGAGCAGAGCACTGACCACTGGCTTGCTCTGTATTTTGGAGACTCCTTTTATTGCATGAAGAACAGGAGGGCTACATGTACATGATAGGTCACACCCACTGTTTTCTGTTCTGCAGGAGAACTTGAGGGCAGTGGAGGCACCTGAAGAGAAGAGCTATCTGCCTGCCTCTCTAAGAATTTATACCCAATGCTCATCCCTGTGGTCTCTGAGCATGAATCTGATTGTTAACTAAAGGAGACACTGTCCGGAGAGAATGAAGAAGGTGACCATGGTTGAGATGGATGTGGAGGCTGATGACTTAACATGAAAAATGTGGAAACAAGGAAGGGAAAATAAGAAACAAATACGGAGCTATGCAACTATACTCAAATACCATCAATATAGACTCTGCCTCTGATGAGTGAGAGGATGGTTAGACTGAATTACAGTGTCAGATGATTTTCTATGTCACATCACCCTCAGCACTGAGAATGCTCCTGAGATGTTCAATAGCAGGTTTACTGAGAAGTTGGGAGATATCAGTGTACGTGCCAGAGAATATGATAAAGTACTGGAAGATGGTCTCTGCAAAACAGATCATCTAGAGAATGAAATTGCAGCAAAGACACAACAAGCCAAATTGTGTCTGTAGTTTCATTCTGGGAACTCCAGTGCAATCAAGAATGGATGCAGTCCCAATTTGATCCAATTGGAGCAGACAAATACACAAGTGTGTAACTCTGAGAGGAGAACACATATTTTAGATGAGAGTTCTCTAAGCATCTAAGTCACTAAGCACAATAGCTAGGGAGAATGAATAATAATCAAATTCAAACAGCCTGAATTCCCCCTCTGCCATTCAACTACAATTCTGATGGTGGCGATAGTCTGTTTTTCAATGTTTGATTGCAGGGATGTTTCAGGTAGTAATGTTGTGAGAACTATCAGCAGTGTCCAACAGGTAATCAGCATTTCAGTTGGATACTCATGGGCTTCCCATAGTTTCCAGTGTCAAGCAGGAACCTGATGGAATACAGATAGTACTTCAAGCAGTTCCAGCCACTGAACTCTGTGCTCTGACATCCAATTTATCCTCTTGCCTTCATGCCTTTGCTGGCTCTTAGCAGTTCCTTGCACCCTTGCCCTTAGCACAAACATTTTCTAACCTACATGATACAGTCAGACTGTATCTTCCAGGACAGTTTACCTGCTCAACACCTCTGTGAGGTTATTGATACAGTCAACCCTCTATCACCTGGTATAAGGCCTCCAGGAAGTCACTGATACAGTCACCCTGTATCCTACAGGACAGTTTGCCTGGCTTGGTCCTTGGTGAGGTCATTGATGTAATCATTCCTATGTCCTGCAGGAATTTTTCCTGGCCTGTAGAGCCTATGTGTGATAGTGTGACTCCAGTAACCCACCCAATTGCTCTTGTGCTCTGGGACCACTGTGAGATCACTGAGATGGTATTCCCTGTATCCTGCAGGACAGCTTCCTTATTATTCTTATTTGTAGCACCTATAGCCTCAGTCAGGGATAAGATCCCCATTGTGCTGGGTGCTGTAAAGACATATCAAAAGATAGGTTAATGACTGGGGCTGGCAGTCATATAAATCTGATTTTGTAATGAGTTAAGTCAGACTCCCTTTGAGGGCTCATTCACCTGGACATTGACTCTCTCTTTCATCCGTCCTTCTGGTTTGATATAAAAAGGGAGTGGGGTCCCTGTAGAAGGGTGTAATGCACACCATGGTTTGGTAGCCTTCTCTCCTGTTGCCTTTTATAAATACCTTCTCTGCAGTCTGCACCTCACTATAGAACTTCACGTGGGTTTCTAATTCTGTTCAGAGGTGCTACCAATGACCTGTATCTGACTCTCTCAGAGAGGGAGACACTATGAGTTTGATTCTCCTCTCATTTACACTGGTATAAATCCACTAACCTCTGTAGAGTTATTTCTGATTTATATTGGTTTAAATGAGGTTAGATTCAGACCCTGTGATCTCTGTGGTTTTTCTAGGCTTTTAATTCCCAAGAAGCAGGAGTCCTTGAATGCAAGTGTCCAGTATAATACCAAGAATAACTCTCTATCCACCTCTAGAGTCTCCTTTTTATTAAAAATATTGCTGTGGGTTGTGAAGAATCTCCGATCACAACAAGAACGTTGGTAACGTTCAGCGCACATTCTGCTTTGGTTACCTGGACTAATTGAGGTTAAAAATGTCTAACAAACGTGCACAGCCCCATGTGTGGAGAGTTATAATTTAAAATGATGTTCTTGAATATTGTACAGTTAAATGGTTACCTACAAAACATACCAGGCAGTTATAGAAACCAGACCAATAGCTGCTTGTGCAGAATGTTACTTAATTGGTGGTAAAAACATTGAATTTTTGTGAAGAGCTGTTTCACTGCTATGTTTTGCTTTGTCTCTTTTGATAGTCTTTTCCACTGGGTTTTCTAGATCTTTCTCTGGAATAACCTGTTTGGTTGTGTTCTGCACTTTATTTTCCATTGTGTCTGAGGAAGCTCCATTGAGAGTTAGTCTTTCAGTGGCAGCAGTAGGATTTTCAGTCAGTTCACCTTTTACTTTATCAACCATGTCTTGACAGGTATTTTCTTCTGTACGAAATAAAATAAAAACATGGCAGTGTGAAACTGTAATGTGTCCATAGGCCCACATTAAATCTGCAAAGGGTTAATCAATTATTTCCTCAACATTTCCGAGGAGTAGAACCACCAACCCCCATGCATATTTTCTGCCCTAAGAACTAAAGTGCATTGTGGATGGACTGCAGATGCTGTCTCTGATTCTTTTCCTACCAAGATCACTGTATGAAGTCTCTTTCTGCACGAACCTATGGGTCTTTAATTGTTATATTTACCCTGTCGGGCTGCAGATAAATGACATGACCCACCGGGTAACTCTCTGTTTCTACCAAAGAAGCAGAAAAGAGGTGGTGTGGCTAATGCAGGTATGGCAACTTCCATCTTCTCTGTATGTGTGTGTATATATATATATCTTCTTACTATATGTTCCATTCTTTGCATCCGATGAAGTGGGCTGTAGCCCATGAAAGCTTATGCTCTAATAAATTTGTTAGTCTCTAAGGTGCCACAAGTACTCCTGTTCTTTCTGCGGATACAGACTAACACGGCTGCTATTCTGAAACCTCTGGCTGTGGGTATGACCGATGCTTCTATGGAGCATTCCATCATTTTACATTACTTCATCCTTTCTTTTTAAAAAAGCTATTTGCTCAAACATGAAGGCCTCTAAAAATCATAACTGCCAACACGTACAAGCGATGAATATTATTAAGAATAAAGAACTTCAAATATTCAGACTACTGCACCTCCTAGTCCAGGCAGTGTGTGTTTATGTACATTCTCCTTCTTCTCTGGTGTGAAGAAGGAACCTTCACTTGCAGAGTTGCAATTTTGTTTTGATTTATGTATTCTTGGTTCCTGGATCCATGTGTGCTGCATTGCTTCATCCGGAGTCATGCGGAGGGCAGGTTCCCACCTTAAAATATACAAATGATAAATAATTATTGAACAGTGTTTTTTATAATGCTAAAAATGAAAAATACATTAAACTTAGGTTAGGCCAGAAAATACTTTCATTGTCTTCAGGAAAATTGAGCCATGAAGACATTTTTCAAATTCACAAAAAGTAAAAAAGCCTGTTTGCCTTTATCCATAATCCCATTTGCCAAAATCCTCTTTCTGCTTTCTGAAAATTTGCCTGAATTACTGATCAAATTCTGTGCAGTATCAAACAGCCAAATGCTTACCACAGATCCTCACATGCAAATCACAATATTATCAGAGGGTTCATTCTGTATATGTGCCCAAGAGTCTTAAAATCCTAAAATAATGTTAGCTCCAAGAAAAGGTGTTAGAATTGAGCAGCAGTTGCAATCCCCTAGCAGATAGGTACTTCCTCAATTAGTTGTACCTCATACAAACTGTATTCCATTCTTCTGATTAGTCTAATGTCAAAACTGTCCATGGCGCTCATTAGAACTCCACAGAGCCATTGTAAGAAAGATTCTGGGCCACTACACTGGAATGTTACAGGGATGTTCCTCGTTAAGGGAAAGATTTTTTGTGTAACTAGGATCACCATTCAAAACAACATAACTGCAAGTTGATATTTACATAAGAGCAACCCTACAAACAGAGTAGTAAATCCTGAAGCTGTTTTTGAGGGTTTCTTCAGGAAAGTAATAATAACGGGTAACAAAGATCTTGCACAGAAAGTGCTGAACACGGTCCAAAATTCCAACCTGACATAGTGCATAGATAACAGTAAAACCGGCAAGGGAGCTGATACTGCTGTCACTTACATGGGTGTAAATCAGGAGTAACTCCTCCAGAGCCAAGTTCCATCAATGTAAGTGAGAGCAAAATCTGGTTCATTGTTTTCAAAATTCAATCCTTCACTGGTTCAAGTCTTTTCTTTTGGCTGGTGAATAAAACATTGTTAGTGTGATTATTAACATCCATCATTCTGGTAAAAAGCAGATGAGTATTTTGTGTGTAGGCTGGTAAATCTTTTGACAGTTTTGCAGCAGGATACTACTAAATCCACCTTCCTAGAGTGTTTTGTTAATCTCCACCACTTTTATTTTTCAAGATAAAAGATCACACCACACATTAGCAGTTCTGTAAGGTGCAATCCTGGGAAATGCTCAGCACTCTCAACTCCCAAGAGTTTTGCTTCTTCCGCCTCAGTTTGATTCATAACAGGTCACCTTTACTTTGTGGTAACAGCGGGACAGTGGCAACGTGCTGGAAACTCAAGTGCTGCACCTCATTTGCAAATGAATGTACAGGGTTGTTGCTTTTTTTTCAGAAGAAAGAAATGAAGACAGCCATGATATTTGTTGGTACTTATTTATCATTTGCATGGCACCCACAGTGTGCAAGACAATTACCAACAGGCATGAAGAGAAGGTTTCTATCCTCAAAGGGTTTATGAACTAGATAACATACTAAAGTTGTATATTCCTTGAAGATTAACAGAAATTGTTTGCTATTTGTATTCACCAGCAATGAAAAACTTGCAGCAGATCAGTGTCAGTTAAGAGAGTAACCGAAGTCAATGACAAACTCCCATTGACTTCAATAAGGTCAAGATTTCAACCCACAACTCCCTGGGAAATGTCTGGACCTTGACTTGCCCTCCAGGTTCCCCTGGTTGATAGGAATCTACTCCAATAACTAGCATGAAAAAAATGCTATTGAATAATTTTTGAAACCTTCCCATCTACAGTGGCCCAGAACAATGTTTATTTTTTCCAAAGTAGTAAATAGAAGTAGTAAAAAGAAAAAAATACCCAAGGAGCAAAAGGCAAAGACTCGTCAGGTGACAGGAATAAGAGTTGTATTAAATGACTGATTTTCATAATAGAGAGAGGTTAATAGGTGGTTGCCTCAGGAGTGGGATACAGGCCAGCATGGTTTACTGTTATTATTGAACATGTTTATTACACCTGTGCCTAAAGACTAACCAAGAATGGGACCCCATTATGCTAAGCACACAGATAGTAGATGGTCCCTGCCCCAAAGAGCTTACAGTCTAAATAGAGAAGATAGACACAGGGTGTAGAGCTTTATAAACATTTACTAATTAATCCTTTCACCATCCCAATGAGTTAAGAAAGTCAGTATTATTATTTCCAATTTAAAGACAGGAAAACTAATGTGCAGAGAGATTTTGTGCCGGGGTCTACTTAAACCCTGGAGAAATTGCACATTTTTTGCAGGTCAGTCACAGCATAAATAGCAAATTTTGCAAATGCATTCATATAATATATTCCATACCACCCTTACTTCTATGCTGCTGCTAGCGGCAGTGCTGCCTTCAGAGCTGAGCCTCTGGCTAGCAGCCATTTCTTTCCAGCCACCCAGCTCTGAAGGCAGCACAGAAGTAAGGGTGGCAATATTTCCATCCTCCTACAATAGGCTTGCAACCCCCTTTTGGGTTGAGACCCGCAGTTTGAGAAATGCTGTGTACTTTTATATCCTCTTACCCTATAGTATAGGGTAAAAGTACACAAAAGACCAGATTTCATGGGGGAGACCAGATGATCAATCCATGATGAATTTTTATGGCTGCTAATTTATTAGACCTGTAGTTATGTGTCTTGCCCAATCTGTACTGTACTTCAAACTAAATACAATAGAGTGTTTAAAAAAAAAAGAACTTAGGAGCTTCTGACTCCTGGTTAGATCTGTCCCTAAGCATGTGTGTCCCTAGCCCCCACTCTGCAGGACAGTGTCCATGGTAGGAATGGATAGACAGCTAGAATAGCTGCATGCCCCGCATATGGGGAGAAGAGATTGTCAAGTTTTCAACAGGACAGTCTTATTATTCAAATTCCCACATTCGTAAAAACTATTGTTGCACCCCACCATATTTCTGTCCAGAGATAGTGTTCTACTAATGGGACTACACTTTGAGACACATATAGTACCTAAGACTGAAAATGTTCAGGGAAGGGCCAGAAAGATCATGAGAAGTAACAGAAGGACGTACATATGAAAGAGTATAGAAGTGGAGTGATTTTTGAAAATGCAAAAGCCAGAGGGGATTTGACTGTGGTATTGATGCTTTGAAGTACAGAGTAATAACTGATTAGCAGTTCCTCCTATAATATGAGAACAAGGGGTCACTCAGTGAAATGAATTGATATTTACTCTGAATACAATTAAAAGGAAGCACTTTTCACAACATGTACTCAGTTTGCACCATTCTCTCCCACAGAAGTTCACAGAAGTACGCGCCGGGGAGTACGAGGGCTGAAGAGCCCCATGTGCTGAGCAAGCATCAGGGGATACAGCCAGTCTCCCCGGTCGTAGTCCAGGAGGTCTCCAATTCTGGTGACTTCTGCCCGGACCAGCCTCTGGAGCACCGAGGGGGACTCTGCCACCCGCACATGGAGCTGGGGGTTGCATAGCAGGGGCTCCGCAAGGAGATCCGCCCCCTTGGTGGCTGCCACGGACCTGGTCGCCAAGACCACTTTCCAGGTCTGGAGGAGGTCCTGGTAGAAGACCGGCAGCCCGGAAAGGTCTTGCAGAAGACCTCTCAGATGGAGATAAAGGAGCTGCTGGTCGTATCGGAGCCCTTGGAAGCGGCGCAGGAAGGCGTGCACCAGTGTGCTCCATGCTGGACTACCTGCACCATAAAGGAGTCTCTGCAGGACCTGAAGGCAGAAGACATGGACCTGAGTGCACAGGCACTTCAGGCCCTGTGCTCCCTCCTCCAGGGCAGGTGGAGGACCCCTGCAGAGACTCATTGCAGTCCCAGCCAAAAGAACACCAGAACCAGCATCCAGAGGTTAGCCAAGAAACTCGGGACCAGAGTGTTGAGCCGGTGCCAGAGCATGGACAGGACTAACTGATTGAGCACCAGTGTCCTCCCTCGGAGGAAGTTCTGGAGGGTGGTTGAAAGCAGGTATATCAGTCTTAGAATGGTTAAAAAGCCCTTTTTCTACAAACTGAAAGAGATTACCTCAGATTAATTATGGACACCTGAGTCTAATTAAGGGCAGCCTGTGGCCTTTAAAAACCTCTTCCAGTCAGTGGGAAAAAGGAGGAAGGATGAGAGGCAAACTACAAAAGGGTCATGTGCAGTGAGGGGAAAAGACTTTTTCTAGGTAAAGAGCTGCCTTCCCCTATATGCAGAAATCTTGTGTTTATTTCTGACTGGGGAGATGGCCTTGCTTCCCAGCATATGTGGGCCCACAGTGGTTTAGAGGGGGTGGCTGCTGATTGGTAGCCCACATAAGAAGAGGCCATACTCCACCTAGAGTTAGGAAATGTATTTGTGTGTGTGTGTGTATGTGTGTAAAGAAGCCCTTGGGCCAACCCTGTAAATATCATAAATAAACCAACATGAAGTATTCAACCTCTAGAGTGGAACTGATTTACCCCAGGCCCCCTCAAAGCCAGAGGGAGAAACACTGAGCCCTGATGTGATGAAAGAGGTGTGTTGTCACGTAGGACGAGAGAACGCTTGTAGTACATCAAGTGTTTGAAGTTTAGCTTCCCTCAAGGTTGAGTGAGACTTGGGAGGGAAAAAGACTGGCAGATGAATGAATTGGTTTGTATGGAACTCTGACACAACTCTAAGCAGGAATTTGGGATGAGGCCTGAGAGTAACCCTGTCCTTATGAAACACGATATAAGGGATTCACCATGAGGGCCTGCATCTCCCCTACCGTTCAAGCTGAGGTAATGACTACTAAAAAGGCAGTCTTCATTGACAGGTGGTATAAGGAACAGGTTGCTAAGGTCCCAAAGAGGGGTCCTATTAACCCTGTTGATACTATACTGAGGTCCCAAGAGGGAGGGGGCTACTGAACTGGGAGGAAAACATGAGTTAGGCCCTTAAGGAATCTTGCCATTGCAGGATTAGAAAAAAATGTGGCCCTGGATAAGACGATAATGTGCAGATATCGTTCTTAGACAGATCTTTATGGAACTAAAAGAAAGTCCAGATGGTCCCAGGGTTAGTAAGTTGTCAAGGGTGTTGTCAAGGGAGATAGCTGGTGCTGAGATGCCCAAATAGAAAATCTCTTTCAATTAGCTTTATAAGTTAGTGTGGTTGAGGCTTTTCTGCTTTGGAGCAGGATGTTCTGAGCGTCTGTTGAACAGCATCTTTTGGTGGACATCAACCAGCCAGCATCCAGGCTGTCAGGTGTAATGATGCTGGGTCCAGGGATAGGATCTGAGCATTGTTCTGCAAGACTATGTCAGGCAGAGCAGGTAAGGCGACTGGGGGCTGCACTGAGATGTTCCCCAGATTCGAATACCAAATGTGCCTGGCCCATGCTGGCGCTGTAATCATCATTGACTCTGAATATTGCCTCACCTTCCTCAGGACCCTTGGGATCATGCAGATCGGCATACATCAGTCTCAGTGCCCAGGGAACGAGAAAGGCATCTGACGGGAGGGATGAGCAGGAGATGAGTCTCTACTATGTCCCAATGGAGAAGATGAAAAGGAATACACCCCCTTAAGTGGGGGGTGGATTCCCCACTTTTGAGTGTGTTAGGGTGCTCCTGCATCCTCTGTACATGGGTAGGGCAAGTAGATGGCACAGATGTATCAACAGCTGAATGCTGTTCTGTGATCTGGGTGACCAAAGGACTAGTTAGCACTGCTGATGTTGTACAAGCAAACAAGATGGATTCTGATACCTGGCCCACAGACAGGGCACTCAGTGCCAAATAGGCCATAGGAGCCAAAAGGGACAGGACAAAGGGTCTGGGTGCCAATGTGCTAGGTACAGAGATTGCCAAGGAGCCACTGAGGGAGGAAGGATTTAGCCTGTCCTGCAGGCACTCTTTTCATAGCTGGCACTAAGGTGGCAGAGATACCCATGGTAGGCTGTTGGCTCATGCCTAACAAGAGTGGGATCTATGTGGACAAATACTCAAAGAAAAACCAAGTCTTTTACATCATGGCACATTCTCTGCTGGCCCCTTCCAGGGCACACCATAGACGTGGTAGTCCAGAACCACAAATCAATGCCCAAAAGGATTCCCACTGAAGAGAATGGAAAGACTCCCATCTGCTGCAATGGGACTTAAATTGTTACAATAGTTGTTGAATACAAAATTGAGTGTTTTTCTTGGGAGGTGTACAATGTGATTCCACTCTGACACCACCCATGTTACCTACATGAAACTTTTCCTTAAATCAGATTGAGGTGGTTAAATACTGGGGCTTTTATAAGTGAGGAAGGATGCTTTTGGGGTGGTCACTGGATTCAGAAGCAGGAGATCTGGGTTTTGTTTCTGTCTCCGCCACAGATTTCCTGTGTGACCTTGGGGAAATCACTTACATCTCTCTGTGTGTGTCCATTTCCCCTTCTGTAAGCTGTGAATAATACTTTCTTCTTGTGAGACTAAGTTCATTAATGTTTGTGAAAGGCACTCAAATGCTATAAGGAAGGGCCTATAAAATAAACATTGGTGAAAAAACAGAGATACAAAAATTTTTAAAGGCGTAAGAGAAATAAAGCAGGGACTTAATGTCAAACAAGTCTGCAGAAAATAAAGAAGTAAAAAGTAACTTACATTAGGCAGCCTCTCAGAAAATCCAGGAAAGCAGCATCATGAGTTTTTAATACCATACTTAGATCCTTGGAGTCTGGGTGTCTTTTTTTCCCCCTGCTGTTTGTTATAGTTCTAGGAAAACCTCTGGAATCTTTAAAAACAAAATATGCTTTTAAGTCATGTAAACATTTTGCACAGTAACGGTTTAGCTGTAGTTATGATGTTGCCCTTCAGTAATGTGAACTTTACAGAGTCCTACAAGGAGATTTAAATCCATAAGGAAAATGACTTACATTTACATAATGACTTTCATCCAAAAGGACCCCAAAGTTCTTCACAAACTTACACACAAGAAATATCTTTATCTACCACTGACCTGCATCTATTTCAGGTGAAACATGACACCTGTTTAACAACACAGAAATGCACTACACAGCTGCTTAGGACAGGAAGTGAAGAATGCCATGTTCCACTGAAGCTTGTTGAATGGTAGGTAGGTTGAACATAATTACCCAGTTGGTATTTAGCTAGAACACAATGAGCCCTACTCAGGGCCAGGCCTATGAGGTGGCACTGAGAATTCTCTCTTTCCCAGGTGCTTGGCTGGTTGGTTCTTGCTCATATGCTCAGAGTCTGAGCACAATAGGTGGGGATGGGAAGGGATTTTCTTGCAGGTCTGATTGGCAGGGACCCTGGGGGTTTTCTGCTTCCTCTGCAGCATGTAGGTACAGGTCACTTGTCAGGATTATCTCGGTATATCTCCCTTAATCATTTCCTTATCATTGTAGGGACCTCGGTCCCTCCTAGTCTCTGCCTGTGGCACATAACAGTCTATTCTCCTGAGGGCTGTAATTCTTTGGTCTCATTTTGGTTGTTTGATTTAGCGTGCAGGTGCTGGGTGGTGCTGTGACCTGTGATACACAGGAGGCCACACTCGATGATCTGGTGGTCTCTTCTGGCATTAAACTCTGACTCCTTATTTAGGGTAAAATCCTTATTGAAGTCAGTGTGAATAAGAAGTCCTGAACAGGGTTTTATGAGAGCAATGAAATGAGTTTTCCCATATTACAACCATCCCACCAGTACATTGCTGTGTGAGTAATCCCTCTAGCATATCTGAAATTATACCGACTGAATGCTGTGCTGTGTTACTACTTTACTTTGCATATTTTTCAGGACCAAAGAATAATCAGTTCTAGTAAAGTGCACTTAATACAGATTTGTTTCCTAAGTGGTGTTGCCTCCTTCCATGGTTTTAGCAATGAGAAAACACTTATTTTAAAACAGGAAAACAAACATAGATTTCTCAGTCTCTCCTCTGTTATCTCTGCAGTGGGAGGACCTTAAGCTATCGACAGCACATCACTGAATTTTTGTATAGTCCTCAAATTATTGATTTCTTATGGATATCTGTTCCTAAAAGCAGTTTGAACAAAGTGGTGACCCAGGTAAGAAGAATCGGAGGTTCTTCTAACCCCATTCTCCACCTGCACATCAAAGGCAATAGCAGAGAGGAGACTTAAAAGCTCAGGGAGAGATACAATTAAGAAAGATAATCACAGGCGCTTACCAAAGAATGTTCGTCTTCTTGATGCAGTCTGAATAAAATCAGCTGGTGGAAGACCCAATATCTTCAAGACAGAAAATTAATACGAGGAGTTATTCATTATTTCTTCAACATCTCTAGCAGCCTTGGCTACAGATGGATGTGCTGTTCCTCCTCCTATTTACATGTGCCAATTTACAGTAAAATGTCTCAGAGGGGTAGCCATGTTAGTCTATAGCCACAAAAACCACAAGGAGTCCAGTGGCACCTTAAAGACTAACAGATTTATTTGGGCATAAGCTTTCGTGGGTAAAAACCCCACTTCTTCAGAGGCATGTCTACACAGTGAAATGTCTACAACTTTCTCTAACCTATCCTCATTTTTAATGTGCCTCTCCCTGTAATACAGTATCTAAGGTCCATTTACAGAACCAAGGGATCCATTATAGTTGGTTGAAAATGGACTTCACACTCTCCATTTTAAGCTGTCTTCTCACAGTAGATAAATTTTGATGGTTGTCATCTTCCATAAAGAACGCTGCCAGGCTAAGTTGCTCTGTTATTAATGGAGGTCTTACTTAAACAGATTTGTTTTCACAGTTGGGCTCATTCTGATCGGACTAATAGCATCTACAACACCTACATCCCTCTGTTGAGACAGCTCTTTCCCCAGCCCTGGAAGTTTCACAGGGGGACTCTGAAGAACAGCACTCCTGTTGATCGACGTAGATACTGTGGGAGACTGCAGAGTGGGACAGTACAGCAGCTTTGCACCAGCTAATTCAGGGCTTGCCCTGGGTTTAAAATCAGACAGAGAGCTAGCATAGGATGCTGGGCAACAAAGTGATATGCTCTCATTAGCCAGACTTGCCTAGAAGACTGATTGCAACACATTGTACCTTCCATAACTTTTGCATCATTTTCCCAGTTGGCCCCAGGTACATTACATGGCAGTACAAACAAAAAATGTATTAGGAAAAGGAGAAAAATTAAAATATTGTATTTTGCTTTGCTTCCCCCTTAGACTCAAACATACTTCTTTGGTCAGAACCGCTCCCTACAATTCTGATCAGATTACAGTGTGCTCCCCATAAAGACAGAAATAGCACAGTGACTGAACAAACCAACAACGTTCACCACCGGGAGCTGGTTTGCCACACAAAACGGAGGCAGCAGCTTCACATTCTGCCTCTTCCTTCTCACTGGGCCCCCTGGCTGTGATAAGCTTCCCTCTCACAGCCAGCCCAGCTCCAAAAAATATTTGAGTCTCTTCATGTGTCATTCTGTTGCTGGGAGTGCAGTTTAGCAAACCACAGTTAATCTGTCATTCGAAAACTCATGTCAATGAACCCCCGGGGAAGGAACTGTTTGAACAATTCATCAAATTACAAAATGCTCTGTTTCCAAGACATGCATGTAAGGGATGGAGGAAACAGCACCTTGAAGTTATGACTAAAATATCCCAGAAGCTACCTCCATGATGCAGGCAAGTTGCTCTACTTCATTCTCTCCTGGAAAAAGGGGATAGCCTGTGTAAAGTTCAGCCATGATGCATCCCAGGCTCCACATATCAATAGAAGTAGCATACGGGTGACCAAGAATCACTTCAGGCGAGCGATAAAATCGGCTCTGAACATACGTATACACTGCATTAGGAAAGAAAATCTGACACTAAGGAACATAGTGTTGTCAGGGCAGCAATTAACATTAGAGAACCATAGACATTAGAAAACACAAATACATCTTTTTCCCTCATAAGCTGGACAGGGATTGTTCCCTAGTATATGTTTCTAATACTTCATCCAGTTCCATTTTAAATTGCATGGGATGGGTGTTTCCCCACATCTTTTGGGAATTATTTCACAGAACAATAGATCTTGCTCTTAGGAAATGTTTCCTGATATTATTCAGCCAAATATCCTTATTTCATTCCCTTACATGCAATTATATACCTTGAACCAGCCCAAACAATTCTTCCCCTTCTATAGGCCACAGTCCTGCAATGGGATTTTCTAGCACAAAGCAATCCACACCTTCAGAGACCTATTCGGCAAAATTCTGGTTTCACTGAAGTCAATGGCAAAACTAGGATTAACTTCAGTAGGGTCGGAATTTCATCCAATGTCTTAATTGGAACTCTACACATGTGCAGGGGTCTGGGCCAGCAGGTCACATTCCCAGGATTGGGACCATAGTGAGTAAACTAATCCCTTTTAATTGGTATTCAGCCAAACCAAATATAATGATGGTACATTAGCTCTGTCACTTTTCCCTCCTACATCAATTCCACTAGCCTGTTGACCCTTTTATTTATTCTTTTGCTCTTTTAACTCCCTCCAGTTCAACACCTTTCTGGGAGCAAGGTGATCAGCTACATAAGCAGTATTCTAGATGCAGTTTCTCCAGAACTGCATAGGAAGGGACGACACATGGCATGTTTCTTTGTGTGCTTGGCCAATATCACACTATTGGGTTTTTGTTGTGGTTGTGCCATACCATACTATGAACTAATATCTAACTTAGTCTTCTACTACCTGCCCTTCAGTATCTTTCAGTTACCTCTTCCCAGGGGTCTAAAAAAACCTCTTATTTAAGCTAACAGGAGATGAATCATGCTCCACATTTCTTCCACTGAATTTCTATGTTTCAAATTATTCTTTTCCAGAGATATTCCAGGGTGAATCTCTTATTGTCTTGTACTCAAACATTGGAAAGCCTAAAATGATTAACCTCTCTTTCAAAAGCAGATTGTGTAAATCTAATTGACTTAAACCCAACCATTCCAAAATCCAGAGCAGGGTGCTTGGCAGAATTTGTATATATTGTCTGAGTGGAGAAACATGTTTAATGGGAGAAAGAGAAGAACACAGAACATGATTTTTTCTCCCATGCTTAGTGAAAATGTTGTATAGATTTCTCCCATTTAACAAGTGCTACAACCTTCCTCACCTTTATATCACTCTTGAACGACACGTTTATTCTTAGTGTTGTGAGTTCGTCATCAATTCAGCTATAAGACACATTTTATGTTTAATTTCTTGTTTATTGGTTTTGTTTTGTTTATTCGTTGTACATTCTGTTTAAACCTTATCAAGAAAAAATATTTTAAAAATCTCTTTAAAATGGCTGTTTTATCTCCAATGCCCCAAGTGAGAAAGAGTACTTTTGGTTCAAAAATGCATGAATTGTAACTTAACTAACTAATGAAAAAGGATCTCAAGGTCTGATCCTGTCAACCCCCACTGAAAAGAGTACATTTTATTGAAGTCAGTGGGGCTATTCATTTGGATCCATTTCAACTCCCTACACCTGCTAAAAGCAATTTCTATATCATCATCAACCATCATCATCAAAGGTGGTAAATCAGTCTCAGCAGTGTGGGGGAAAGCGCTGGTAGGTGACACAAGGAGAACCCCATTGGCTTACTAGTTCAATAGATGCAAATGATGGGCATGTGTCATTGTATTAGCTCAATGAAGTAAACATTTTTTCCAGTTTTTAAAAATTAAGAAAACTAATTAAGAAAATTACATCAACTTGACTTTTCTGCAAACCTCTTTGGTGTTCATAGCAGCTCGATCCAAAGTCAATAACTTTAACTGAATTTTGACCTTTGTGGTATAGCAATATGTTCTCCTACAGAGGAAAAATAAAAAGGGGAAAAGACCAATAACACCCCAGTAGGTTAATGAACTCTTTGGTAAAAGTAACGTATAATATGATGAGGTTATGCTTAACTCCATAATAGTAATATAAATCACTTAATCTAGCCTGTTCATACACTTTACTGACACTGGAGGGCAATTATGCCCAATTATTTGAACTAAAGCAAAACTCCAAATGAAAGTTATGAGAGAGACAGAGTAAGAGAAGGAAATAGGGACCCCCTTGGGACCAGGGCCCCTGGGCTTCTAGGGTCTGCAGCTCTGGGGCAACCCCACCATGTCAGGGCTTCCAGCTTCTCTGCCATCAAGCTGGGAGTCCCAAAGTCCCAGAAACCCCCTCTCTAACTGGGGCTTGGCTCCTGGATCAACAACAGGAGCCTGGACGCCCTGAGAACCCTGGCTCAAGCCAAGGTTGCTGCAGAGCCAGGATCCTGGACCAGCCACCCTGAGTACAAACCTACCCAGATCCTGAGGGTATGTACTCGGCACTGCTACACTACTATTTCTAGCGAGCTAGCGTGAGTATGTCTACTTGAACTGGGAATAATATCCGCCAGCTACAAGTATCCTTAGAGGAATCATAGGTTCTACCTATCACTGTTGAATTTTAAAGATCCTTTCAGAAGTTCTCTATCTGTGAAAGGTAAGATGCACCTTAGAAGAACTGTACAAAGTGGTTTATAATGAGATGACAATACTCACAGGTTTCAAGTCACAGTGGATAATTTTTTCCTGGTAGAGCATTTGTAAACATCTCAGCACACACTGAGTGAATCGTCGAATCAAAGACAAACTAAAACCTTGGAACTTGTTCTTTTTGATCAGCTGATACAAATTTATTCTGTGGGATGAGACAGAGAGACCAGGGCACTTTGGGTTTATTACATGAATAGTTTAAAGCTTATTAGAAAGCCTCTTGTTTTTTTCCTTACATAAGAGAAGGGAATCACCCAGAATAAAACAACATGTAAGTTTTCCTTGGGAATGTTATATTGCATATAATAAGCATAAATAACTAGATCCTCCAGATCTAATGGATGAGTAATGTCAATGGGACACATTTATTTATTGAACCAAGTGTCACAAATCCATTGCTTTTCACCATGCAGAATAGTGTTCTCACTGGGGGGAATAAAAGATAGAAAGGTTTGGTCCAGTTCCCATTCTTTTTAATTGACCTTTGACTTGGCACCGTCCATAAATTCCTTTGTATCTCAGTGCCTGTGGTCAGACCCTCAAGGGAAATCATCCTTGATAAAATACCTGTATAGGTTCCATTGCTCTTATACCGTCCTCATCAATGTAGTATGAGCGCCTTTCAATAGTGTATTAAGTGACGTGACTAACTTCTGTCATGTGTGGTTTGATGGGAATGGGAAGGGCAAAATAAGTAAACAAACATAAGACAGCAAAAGAGGCTTCCCTTACCAGCTGTTTCCTTTAATCTTCCTCAGCAAGGCAAGATGCCCACCAGACAATGCCATGGCCAGAAAGAAGATGGGAAGTGCAATGGTGCTGCTGCAGTAGGGCTGATAATAAGAATCTAGTGATGCTGTTCACTAGAGCACTGAAAAGCTCAGCAGTGTCAATGTACATCGGGTCATGCAGATAAGCCTTTCTCCTGTTTCACTTTGCATAGTTTTATACTTGTGTGAGTTTCACTTTGAGTTATGGGTTCATAAAACTCAAAGCAGCCCTCACCCCAAAATGCCATGGTTTGCTTTTGGGACAAAACACCAAATTCTCCAGTTCCTTCTGAAACCACAAACTGCTCCAGTGTTGCTGAAAGCTCAACTCAGGCTTACTGAGCATTCTGTCCAGGTTCACTCAAAACATTTCCCATGAACTTGGGCCAGTTTTCAGGTCTGCAATGAAATTTGTTTGACCTGGTTGTAGTTTTGCACTGTCTTCATTTCTAGATATCTACAATTATAGCCCCAATTATCATAGTATCTGAGCACCTCACAAACTCAAATTTATCCCCACAACACCGGCAAGGGAAGCGCTCTTATCTCAATTTTACAAGTGGGAATTGAGGTACTGAGAGGCAAAGTGACTTGCCCAAGGTCACCCAGGAAGTCTGTAGCAGAGCAGGGAATTGACCCCCAGATGTCCTAAGTCCCAGGCTAGTGCACTAACCACTCGATTACCCCTCTTTTCTATAGATTTGCCTTTCAATCGAGGACCCCTAACTACTTTACCAATAATAAAGCAATACTCTTCTGAGGCAGTAACCATGATTATAATTGCTATTTTACAGTTTGGGAAACTGAGGCATAGGAGTAGGAGAAGGGCCTGGCAATGAACTAAAATGGCAACCTTGCTAGTAGGTGTCAAAGGTTTACCAACAGCATTTGCATTTTGTAGAACGTTGAGTCACAATTTTCAGAATAACTGCTAGATCTTAGGCTTAGATTCTTCCCTGTATGCTGGAGACACATTGGTGTAACGTGTGTTGAGGGGCTGTGTTGCCACTGGAATCCCAGAAATAATTCTGGCTGAATTAGGCAGATTTCTTCTTAGGGGTTGTGGGTCACAGTAGTAGCTCCATTGCTCTTGGAGACGGTGGAGCATGCTTCTTGCTACACATCTGACCAGCTGTGCTGGGGACACAGCTATTGCCCTACCTTAACCCAGCTTGCTTTCAGACAGCTGGGATCTATGCAAGCACTAGAAGGGAGATGATGCTGTGTTCCCCAATGGAATTCTGACCAGTTACTGAGCATAGGTGCAAGACACTGTATGTAGGGGGACCTACCTCTCTTGCACATCCACACAAGGGATGGGCAGAGTCTGGCCATTAGAAAAACTAGCTAGTACACAGTGCTTTCATTCTGCAGGAAACAACGTTCAACAACCAAGTTATTGCTTTACTAATAATTTAAATTATCATCAGGCTGATAAGGCAAAAATATGCTTTTATGTTATGGACAGAGGTTCCAGGTCTCTTTTAAGGGGATGAATGCACTGGATAGCCAGAAACTCTTTTCCTCTCAGTTTCCCACAGTGACTTTCTGAGATCCTAGGCTGGTGCCTTTATTGGACCCAAGAGGCCTTTGATTACATCATGTTAATCAGCACACGTGGCAGAGTTCACGTTTTCACATGTATCAGTATGAGCTGGATGTGACATTGAGTTTAGGTCAGAGTCAGGGATCAAGTCTTCTAATAATTTGCTGAGTCTTCAGCATGCTGAGAATATTAGAATGGATGGGAAGAAAAGCCTGCTACATCTGTACACAATTGGGGAAGATTTTTTTTAGAAAACAGAAAACTAAGCAATTGCTTGAACTCCCATTTGACATTTGATTACAAGAATTGTGAAAAATAAAAATGTCCATGATTTCTCCAAACTTTCTCCTATAAATTACATTCACAAAACAATAACAATCATTGTATTTTTAACTTCTGACGTCCAGTATCTTTAAAAACAGCTGAAATAATCATTTTAAAACACACCCCACATTCCTGATATTGGTTATCATGTTTGTGAGACAATAGATGCAATTATAAATGTCAAGTTCACTTGCTGGTTCCTGTATTTTTCTCCTATTCTATCATCTCCACCTGGTTACTGTTTTGAGGGAACCGGGTTTTTTTCAGCGCAGTGTCCTATGGGAGTCTGTCATGGCTTGTTTTCCTTTGCTAAAAATTGCTGTGCACTATTTATATAGTATTAGACTGAATATTAGGACAAACCTAAACTACATATTCTTTATCAGGAGTTTTCAAAGGGAACAAAAGAGGGCAGATCAGCATAACAAATCCTAAAGTTCACCAACCCCTACATTCACTTTTTAATTTTTTTTCCATTTCATTCCATCAGCTAAAGAAATGTAACATGCACAGAACAAGAATTATGCACCAGATTGTGCCTGGTTCTAGTAAGGGTGCACATGGTGTATGTGGTGGAGGAAGTCTAATAAGGAGCCTTTTCCAATCTATCCACGAGCACCAAGACCTAAGGTCAATCCCTGGCTCTGTGCTGAGAGATTGCTTCTTCTTTGCACCACTCAGGGATGCAAATTGCCCCCAAAAAGGGTGGGGAGGGGCCTCAACCACATCTCATTGGATCAGGTATGCTTCCTCTATGCTTTGGGGAGCTAGAGGAAGGATTGTGCCTCTTGGGAAAAGGAAGTATCCCCTCTCAGGGCTGTGGCTAAATACCACAATCTGGCCCTATAAGTAAATAGATCATCTAGTGTCCTTTCTACATTCTCAGGCCATTTTTCTCTACTTTGTTCCCCATTCTTTTTCAAGGGCTCTTGATAGTGGGATGTGCGGGGAGAGGAAATGATGTGTAAATTTACACTGATGTCTGTAAACTAAACACTACATGGTGTGAACCAGAAAAAAACCCAACCGACCAACTCAAAAATGGGGTTGCCAATTTTGGTTGGCTGTATTCTTGGAGATTTCATCACAGGACATAATCTTTAATTAAAGATTAATCTTTAATTCCTGGAGACTCCAGGACAATCCTGGAGGGTTGGCAACCCTACTCAAAAACACTAAAAAGAAAGAAAATAACAGACAAGTTATCTTCATAACATGTATGGGTCTGCGATCCTATATCATTTGGCCCATGATATATGTAGAAGAATATATACCTTACCCTAGCAGTTCAAAAGAAATGCAGAAGTGATTGCGAAAGTAAAAGCATTCCTTCATATGGACAACATTGTGAGTATTGTCTTTGTCCTTCTTCCGAAGAGCATCGAGAATCTTCACTTCTACCAAAGCCTGATTGTGAAATCTACATGCATAGGACAAAGTCACATGATATGGCGAGGACCTGATTAATTTAGTCTAATTGTAAATGGAATACTACAACCAACATGATCTTGTTACAGATACAAAACAAATGGCTCTCATTAAAGAATCAGTAGTGACCGGTAATTACCACACAGTGGAATCTGAACTACAAGAGTTATTTCCTAGTTTAAGTAGAGAGAAATACTGTGTGGTAATTACTGGCAAATGCTGACTTCATAATGCTAACCACTATCTGTTCTGGTTATTTTGAACCTGGCCGGCAAAATAATTGAATGAAAAAATGTTTCAAACAATACATGTTTGAGCATCTAGGGTGAAATCCTGGCCACAGTGAAGTCAATGGGAGTCTTTCCATTTACTTCAACAGAGCAAAGATTTCACCCCAAGAGTAGCAAGGTCTTCAGTTTTCTATAGTATCTGTACAAGAGGCTCACTGAAGCAAGAAGAAAACATGCAATGAAAGGGCCTAATTAATTTCCTGCTGCAGATAATAGCACAACTCCCATTGACTCCAATGCTGCTGGATCAGGCCCAAAGAATTTTAGTAGAAAAATTCTCTGGGCCTGGTACAACAGCACTGCTTAGCAGAACAAGCCTGGCCATTACTAAGAGGGGAAGAAAAATTGTAGGACCATACTGTAAAATTTCCTATGCTGGAGCCAGCTATTGGTCCTCCTAATGCCATATGCCATCTCCAGCAATGGGTCATTGCTGGATGCTTCATAGGAAGGTGATTGTCCCCCACCCCATTTTCTAACTATGCAACATTATATCATGTTGGAAGAGGGGGGAATTTCTCAGCCTCTGAAGATGCTCTGCTTTGCCCTCCGCATAGGTATGAATATTCCCTGTACATTTTATACATTTCTGTATCAACAGCTAAACTCTTTAAAATCATGCTACACTGTTTGCATGGATGATTTCCTGTGACTCTTATTTCACCAAACTGACTCTATTCTGGGAAAATAAAGTGCTCCCTTTTTGTCAGTTTTAAGCTTGCTACCTTTTGATTGTGCTGTCTTGTCCTTATGCTACGAGCAAGAATAATTAAAAGCACCATCCTGGTTTTCCCCATATCATTCCTTTTATTCAATTTTCCACTTCTTCTCCTTTCCAAACTAAATAGTCTTAAGATTTTTAATCTCTTTTACGAATAACCCTGCTATTCCTATGCTTTTTACCATCTTTTTTGCACTTCTGGATTTTTCCAGAGTAAAAGAGCTAATCTACACTACAAAAGCTTTGCCAATACAGCTATACCAGTATAGCTATCCTGGCAGAGCCCCCAAGTGGGACTCAGCTTATACTTGCAAAAGGAGTTCTTTTGTTATACTCCTTTTAAACCCCCTACCCGGACGACATAAACTATACTGGCCAAAGGACTCTTTTGCTGGTAGAGCTAAATCTACATTGGTGTGGGGGAGGGTTTGCCAGCATAGCTATGTCTGTCAGGGATGTGTTTCTTTAACACCACTGACTGACATAGCTATGCTGGCAAAACTTTGTAGTGTAGTCCTGGTCTAAGGGTTTGTGTTCCAGGGGGAAAAAAGCCTAGAATATCTAGTGTGGAACAGCTATTCTGCACTAGTTCTGTGTGGGGACACTCTTATTCCACACTAAAAGTGCCTTTGTGATGTTTAGGTTAATCCACTTTGAAGTGGATTAAGATAAACTGCAAAAAGACATTCTTAGTGCAGAATAAGAATGCCCACATGGGGAGGTGATGCAGAATAACTATTGTGCTTTAAATTCACATCCTGACCCTTTCACACTAACTTCCCCATGTAAACAAGCCCTATAACAAGCCCTATTGGATAACTCTATAACAAAGCTATTTGGGAGTCCAATATGGGAATAAAATGCAGTTTTGCAAGTCAGGATAGAAGTGAATTGGCAGAGTTATGAAGTGGGGGGAATATAACTGGAATTGTGGGGGATGAAATAGGTCAGAAATGAGGTGCATTGGCCCAGGTACGTGCAGGGAGCTTGCACCACTCCTGCCCACATCATGCCTGACTCTGCCAGGACGTAGCATCCTTCCAACTTTATTGCCAACAAACTCACACAAAATTTTTAAAAATATTTGTAAATATGGAATAAGCAAGCATCCTTTTTCTTACAGCATAAACAGATCATTACTTGTAAATTATCCATAATAAAGCAGGGGATGATTATTCTCATGAATAGAAAAGTATCAGCCTATCAAAGACCTCTTTAACCTCTTGAAGTCGTGCCATGCCATACCTTTTCTTGTTCCTTATTATTTTCACTGCCACTAGTTCATTGGTTTTATGATCCAAACATTTTGCTACTTGTCCAAACGACCCTTTCCCAATGACCTCTAGCACTTCGTAGCGGTATGCAATATGGTCATGTAGAACCTGCAGTAGACAAGGAAACAAAATGAAAGGTTCTGGTGCCGGCACAAATTGAAGGTTCATATTCTAGAGCGGTGTGTATGTTTGTGAATTCACTGCTCATGAAAGATGCTGGACTGGCAAAACCTGACGTCTTATGCCCACAGGACAAGTTGAGAGAGAGAAGTGCACTAGCAGAAGCGGCACAAGCCTTCAACTAATGCACCTTGCGTCAAGGGAAGGTGGGTCTCCATTCAGAGCTTCGCTTTTGAGATTCAAACAGGTTGTCAATAGTGATGGGTTTGCAATGTGGACATTAAACTGTTAGCAAGTCATCTGAGACCCTCTTTTATCTCATATAGACCAACTAGCAGTGGACAAATAGTCACTACAAATGTTGTTGCCCAGAATACCAGTACCATGATTTTTCCTCTTACCTTTATGTAAGTGCCATGTTCATCATCATAACAATTATTATTCTGTGTTTCAGGTAACCCTTCAATCTTTTTAGCTTCCAGACCAAGAAACCACAGCTCTGCATAGTTTAGAATTTCTTCTTGCTCATATACTGTTAACTGGTTTCTAAAATATTTCAAGGCTTCTGAATTGAAAAAAAAATCAACAGTGAAAATGTGGAATACCTTGGTGATGCAGTTCAATTGTGATTCTTACAGTAAAAGTTTTCTTTAAATGTAAAGTGATTAATTCGTTATTTTTATACTCCCCTATCAGCTGTGTTCTTTTCTTGACTCTGTCTTGCTGTGTGACCCTTTGCAAATCATTTATTCTCTTAGAGCCAGTCTTCTAGAGACATTTAGGTGCCTGGTAGAATTGTCAACAGCACCTACGTGCCTAACTCCCATTGATCTCAGCTTTTGAAAATCCCAGTAGGTTCTTATCTGCTTCTTTAGGCACCTAAATATCCCCTTTAAAAATTGGGCCCTTAATGCCTTGGTTTGCCTACCTGTAAAATGGCTTTATGTACTTCTCATGAGTGAGGTTCAGCTAAGTAAAGTTTGCAAAGTATTTTTTGCTCCTTGGAAATATGATGTTAAGTGCAAACTGTTAGATGTATTATTTAGAAAGCAGTTGTGCATGAGTTGAAGAAACAAGTCAGACCTATCCTCTGTATTTCTAAGAATATTTCTTGATTACCCACTAGAGCCCCCATTCTGATGTCACATCATGAGGTCACTGATGTCATTTGCAGCTGGAGGATTAGTCTGCCTGGAGCATGATGAGGCAGTGTGCTCCACAGAAGGGCTCTATGGATTTACCACAGGTGCTCTGGGAAGTATCTGCTAATGCTTCTTCTTGGGTGGCCAAGGGAGGAAGAGAGCCCCAGCTGCCACTGCTGCCTGATCTTCCTCTTTGGCCTTAACTACTTAATCTGCCCCCACAGTTAAGTAGGTAGAAGTATAGTAAGTGTGATTGTTCCCTTTTTTGAACTATGGGTATATAGTGTCTGGAATGCACCTGTGGGTGGAAAACGGGGGTGGCCAATGTGTGTCCACAGAGTGGCTGGTCTTTGGAAGTTTGTTTTCATTTGCACACTGCTTATTTTATCTGTAGGGCTTCTGATTTTTTGGTTTTAACTCATAAATCCCAATAAAACACCTCCAATACAAATAACTAACTAACTAAATAAATAATATAAAAGAAATTGATGTTTATCCAATAAACCCTGGAAAAACACCAGAAATGATTACTTGTATGTAAGGGCTTGTCTATACAGAGCTGTAATGCGGACTATGGAGGTGTGAGTTTTGAAGTGCACAAAAGTGTTGAGCACTAATTAGTCAGGGTAGATCCTGCTGATACACACTAAAGAGTTCCTAGGGCACTTTAATGAAGTACCATTTGAAACAGTGCTGTTAAAGTACATTAGGCAACATTACAAAGATATTACTTATTGCAGTATATACTACTGTAATGAGTAATGTAAATAATATACATTACTCATTACAGTACATACAAAAAGTAAGTCCCTAAAGCCATCTACATAACACTCAAAAATTGCTAACAGTAATGCCCTTCTCTCAAACAAAATTAATAAACCCTGCAAAACAGAAGCCCAGTGATCAGTTATGTTGTAAGAAGGTACTAACGCTGCTTTGTGTTATGCTTTAGCTTCTTTAATAAGGGTGGAAATTTCAAATCCACTCAGCACTGGCCTCACTCTACTACCATGGAAATCAATGGTGTAATTTACATTGACTTCAGAGCAAGCAGAGTTAGGCCTAAGCTGAACACTTTTGAAGATCCCAGCCTGAATTTCTAAAAAAAAGCATCTATCACAGTTGTCCCTAGGCATATTTACAACAGCACATTGACTAAAGTCAGATGCTCTCACCTCCTAAAAATAGCTAAATGCATAGTCCAACAGTCTTCCATCCCCCAGGCAAAGAGCTCAGAAAACAGATTTATCCTTATAACGGCTAAACCTAGCATCAGTCCTCTAGCGCTACAGAGGATCTCTGCTGAACTGTCAAACCAAAGAGCTGTTTTAGCTGTCTTAATTTTGCTTGCATATTGGTCTGAGGCCAGCCTTATTAGTTTAAGTAAAATTCTCAGCAACTGAAGAGCCCAGAATTGTTCCTGTCACCAGAGTGTCACACTGTGTCCTTGTGTCAAGTCAATTTTTTAAAAAGTTTACTTCCACAAGCCCAAACTTAGGTAAAGCAGAAGGTTAAAGACTAGAGCTTACTACCCCAGTGCCTTTGAATAAAAGGGAATGCGGGTTCATATTTTTCTGTTGACAACTGCACATGGAATTATACTGTAAGGAGGGTGAGATTCTCCTTGAAAGAACAGGGCAATTTCTGTTCCAAGTGTCTTGTTTGTTTATGTTGTGCCATATATGACAGGCTTCATGAACCTGAGGAAATCAGAATGTCAGAGCTGAGATCTGCCATTCTGATCAGAAGGGAGAATTTACTCTTAGTCACCATATACTGGACAGTCATTTTTGCTTATGACTATCTGTTTGTATGTTTTTAATGGATCCATCATCAGGCTATAATTATTGTCTAGTAGTATCTAGGCTCTGTTTATATAACAAAGGTTCAGCAGTGAGTTAGGTTCAACGTGGGGATGTATTTGCTCTACCATTCCCTTATTTTTAGTCACTGATGGTTGATTTCCAGAAAAATATTGCCAGGTCCTTCTGCTACTCCCTTGTTAGGGGGAATATTTTTGCAAAGAGATGAGACTAGCAGCTACAGCCAGGTGATTTTTTTTTTTTTTTTTTGCTTTTTGGTAAATAGGTTATTTGCCAAAAAATGCATTTGTCACTCAAACAGAATTATTCACAAATTGGGGTAGAATTCAGCAAATAATGTTAGCCAAATAAAAAATGTAAAAATATATATTTTTTAAAAGCTGAAACTGTTTGTTTTGACATTTTCAAAATGAAACATTTAGACTTTTCATTTCAAAGTAACATTTCACTTAGAAATATAGCTAGATTTGTTTAAAATAATTTTAAAGGGTAACAAATACCTGAAAAATTAATGAAATAAAACAACGTGGAAAAAATTGTTCATTTGTTCAACCCAATTTTTTCCCATCAGAGACCCTGGTAGATATTCAGGGAGGCTAGACTGTCCTGCAGCTCACACTGCCATGGCTACCATTCTATTTTTAGTGTGCTGGCTCAATGAGAGTAGTGCACGTATGTCTTCTGAAGGCGGGAATCACACCCCCAACTCCAAGTGTAGACAGACCTTTCGTGACTTGCCTTCCCACAACAAGGTCACACATCCCGGACAAGCCCTTACCATGGTTTCTTCCCAGGGCCTGGACTAGATGACCTCTCAAGGTCCCTTCCAGTCCTATGATTCTATGATTGATTCTATGATCCTCTTGTCACTTACATATTTGCACTAGTCTATTTGTTCCACATTTTAATAACAACGTTAAATTATATTTAAAAATCCTTTAATGCATCCCTTCCCCTAGCCCCTCCCCAAGAAAGGCATTTCAGTGAACTCGTACAGCAATTCACCTCAGTGCATGCTGTTTGTTACATCATTCTCTCTAGCATTGCATTGTTTCTCCTCATACTGTACCTGGAGCTGTCAGAGGCAGCTTGAGACTGGTGTTGGTTCCTTCTATATCCGGCCTATTGGGATGGACTCTGGTAGCACTTTCAGGCAGGTTTTCTGTAAGGTTAAATTGGGAAAAATGTGGCTGGCCTCGAGATCTGTTTTCCTGCCAAACAACAAAGATTTTCATTTTGCTTTCTTGTATGTTCACTCATTTTCAGCTCATCCCTACTGTTACATAAAAACTGCTGCCTGTAGCCCACTCAGAAGTAAACTCTGGAGGCTTTGGATTTTATTAGGGATTTTAAAATTTAAAGTCAACCTGTGGAACTCTTTTTCAGAGGATGTTGTGAAGGCCAAGACTATAACAGGGTTTAAAAAAGAACTAGATAAATTCATAGAGAATAGGTCCATCAATGGCTATTAGCCAGAATGGGCAGGGATGGTGTCCCTAGCCTCTGTTTGCCAGAAGCTGAGAATGGGCAACAGGGGATGGATTACTTGAGGATTACCTGTTCTGTTCATTTCCTCTGGGGCACCTGGCACTGGCCACTGTCGGAAGACAAGATACTGGGCTAGATGGACCTTTGGTCTGACCCAGTATGGCCATTCTTATGTTCTTATGTTCTAAAGCTAATTTAGGGCTGAAAAAAGGCCTGGAATCCTTGGAGACTATAGTCCTCCATTTATCCACAGAACAGGTACAGCATGGATAACAACAGTGGAAACTTCCCTTACAATGTGCCTTCATTCTGACTTGGAGAGAGACACCTTTAAGGGAAAAGGGGGAATTCAGTTTCCATGTCTATTCAATACTTGGGGCTCAATTATCAGCTACTGTGAACTGTCATAGCTCCATTGACTTCAGTTAAGCTATGACAATTTAAACAAGTTGAGGATCTGGCCCTGGTCTTTCTGCTGAGGAGGTGGACAAGATGATCTAAGAGATGTTTTCTGTTTCTGACTTCTGTGATTCCAGGAGTCAAAGTGTGCCTCTTTACTTCTAAGCTTGAGCAAACAGGTTTAGAAAAAAACAAAATAAAAGAACACTGGCTCAAACCTCCATCGTAATAGGGGCCCTGATTTACCAAAGCACTTAAACATGATTTGTATATTGGACATTTTACACTCCTGTGGAATTTCTAAGCCTTGCTTTAGGAAGGAGTCTGGCCTCTATGCATCTTCTTATAACAATGGCTTTTAAGTGTTTTCTTAAAAAACAAGACAATCTCCCCAAACCCTTAGATTAGTAAATTAACCTGTTCACAGAAGATGCTAAGTAAGAACTGGAAATTCTTAGAGTTGAAACTTAAGCAGACTACAATGGGGCTTGAGCACGTGTTTGTGCATGAATGGGTTGGCTGCATCAGGCCAGGGAATTCAACCTTTTTGATAGTTTAAATCATTTCAGGTAAGCAGCCTCTCTACTCCATTCTGTATGTTGTTCTGTGCCCTAGAGCTCCACTCAACCCTTACACACACATTTCTAAACAGGTTATACAACCCATGACAGTGTCTCAGTAAACCTTTATCTGACAAGCTGCTGTTTATAAAGCTTGCATTCTCTAGGCATTCCATGGCATTGCAGGCAAAATGTATTCTGGGATAATTCTGATCCAGAAACATAGGCATCGACTTCCTCTCTACCCGGGGGGTGCTCAATACCCGTTCTGCCCCAGGCCCTGCCCCCACCCCCACCCCCACCCCCACCCTGCCTCTTCCCACCCTCAATCCTCCGCTGCCCCACCCCCACTCCACCCCTTTCTCCAAGGCTCCACCCCCACCCCGCCTCTTCCCATCCCCACCCTGCCTCTTCCCCACCTCTTTCCGCCCCTTCCCCTGAGCACACCCCATCCTTGCTCCTCCCACTGCCTCCCAGCACCTCCTGCATGCCGCGGAACAGCTGGGAGGTAGGGGGAGAAGTTGATCAGTGGGGCTGCGGGAGTGGGGGAGGCGCTGGGGAGGTAGGGAGGAGCTGGCTGCCAGTGAGTGCTAAGCACCCACTAATATTTTCCATGGGTGCTCCAGCCCTGGAGCACCCACAGAGACAGCACCTATGTCCAGAAATACGTCTAGCCCATAAGATCTGAAGATAGATCAGAATGGGGCCCAGCAGAACCTGCCAAATCTGCTGAGACTCCACCATAGATTTGTTGCAGTAACATCACACATAGGAAGGGAAAAGGATCAACATGGTAGAGATAAAGAAAGTGAGTCACCTCTTTAGATCAGAGATCTGATTTATTGAAGAAAAAAGACAGGAATTTAGAGAGCAGGGATCAGAGAAGGACAGAGGAGTTGGGAAGAACGAGGAAGAGAGACAGAACTGGTTGGATTTTTAAATGCCAACATTGAAGAAGACTTCAAAAGGTTGAAGTAACTTTGGATAATCATCAAAATTTATGGCGATATCTCAGATTAGCTGCCACACCTTTTAGGTATTCACCCATCATTAATTCTTTTTTTTTTTTAACTGGAACTGTGCTAGTGAAAATAGAAACTGAAAAAAAATCTTTAGTAAATTATATCTATCTATAGACATACAAACATCCAGATAGGTCACTAATCAGATTCGCTAAAATTCCATTAGCTCCATTAGAAACAAATTGGTTAACATCAAACACAAGTGTCTAACAATCAGATAGACAAGGTGAGTGAGATAATATCTTCAGGGCCTGAAGAAGAGCTCTGTGTGGCTCAAAAGCTGGTCTCTCTCACACACAGAAATTGGTCAAATAAAAGATATTACCTCACTCACCTTGTCTCTCTAATATCCTGGGACAGACATGGCTACAACTACACTCCATATAAGAATAAGATGTCCTTTAATTCACCTGAAGCAATAGGTTCACATTCTGCAGGTTCTTTGTTATGTGAGGAAGGCTGCTGTCTTGTGGATGAGGTCTGGCGGTATTTAAAATGAAATTGTGCTTCGTTTGGCCTTCCAGATGAGGGAGTGAACTAACACTGCTATTGAATTTCTGAAGTCAAATAAATAAAAATTACATGGTAAAGATTTTTTTTTAAAAAAACAGCTGAGTTTGAAGGAGTGACCTCTATAGCTTTTCTATGCTTTTAAAATTGATTTGTCAAAAACATATACAAAAATGTACAAGAACACAATTATTAATAGATGAACAGATATATTAAAACAGCAGCACTTGCTTCCACTATAAATTCATGGCATGAGTTTCCTTAGAACTATCTAATTTTAGTTTCTCATAACTTTTTTTTAAATTTCACCTTCTGAGTTGAAATTTTGCTATACATTTTCAGCCAAAATGTTACATTTTTCTGGAAAACCTGAGCAAAATTCAGTCAGCAATTTCTGAGTTAAGTGTAGAAAAAAAATCCTGGCTCTAACCACCAGGCTGTAGAATCATTCTCATGCTTGTGATCGCTCGCTCTCCATCCTCCCTCCCTCTTCCCCTATGATGTGTGCACGCGCGCGAGAGAAAACAAACACTAGGGCATGAGAGGCATGAGAATGGCTCTATAGCCTGGTGGTTAGAGCACTCATCTGCGAGGCGGGAGGATCCAGAGTGCACTACCTTCAACAGGAGAGACTGAGGGCGCTCTACATCAGACTATCCCAGTGGTTAGAGCACCCTAAGATGTGGCAGATCCCTGTTCAAATCCCTTCTCCCCCTCCTAGTGGAGGGAGAACTTGAACCTGGATCTCCCACATCCCAGGTGAGTACCTAAATCACTGGGCTAAAAGCTATGAGGGAGGTTGAGGTTCCCTCCTCTCCAGTTTTGTGTGAACTCATCTGAGGGGCCCAATTCAGTAGGCAATCTCTGAGAATGCCTACATGATTGGACCCCATACATAACTTAAGTAGCCGAACACCTATCTTCCCCTGGTTTGTGAACTGCTTTAACGTTTATGCGGGGGATAGGTGTCTTGAAACCTAGAAGGAGGCAACACTGCAAATGCCCAGGGGCCAAAATACAGGCACTGAGTGAGTTTAGGCGCCTACAGCGTTCCATGAGAGTTGTGTATCACACTGGGACTTAGGTGCCTAAAAAGGGACTTAGGTGCCTAACGCCTTTTGTGCGTCCAGGTCTAGGTCCTTTTGTTATTTACAAAACACTGCTGCATCACAAATGCTTTAAACTCAGTTATTGATGTGTGTGGTAAACACTTTTGTGACTGGTGGGAGCTACCATATTTGGTATCCAAGTTGTTTGCATCCCGTCTAATAGCTGCAAAGAAAGTATTCAGTGTAGAAACCTTCCTCTTGTAGACAGATTTGCGTGCAAAATAGGTTCCAATCCTGAAAGAGATTGCCTGTGTGCTATCAATAGCAGGATCAGGACCATAGATTCTGTGCTGAAAGTTTTATACTCCTGTAGAATGTCAAAGCTCTGAAGAAGGAGGGAGTCTGGTCCCTATGACACTTATAATGACAAGGGGTTTTTCCTGTATTTTACTTATCTTTCTTCAAACCAAGCACCTGAGATGAATAAGTTTCAGAGTAGCAGCCGTGCTAGTACGTATCCGCAAAAAGTAAAGGAGTACTTGTGGCACTTTAGAGACTAACAAACTTATTTGAGCATAAGCTTTCGTGAGCTACAGCTCACTTCATCAGATGCATTCAGTGGAAAATACAGTGGGGAGATTTATATACATACAGAACATGAAACAATGGGTGTTACCATACACACTGTAAGGAGAGTGTTCAGGTAAGGTGAGCTATTACCAGCAGGAGAGCGGGGGGGGAAAAAAGCTTTTGTAGTGATAATCAAGGTGGGCCATTTCCAGCTGTTGACAAGAACATCTGAGGAATGGGAGGGGGGGGAGGAGGGGAGAAATAAACATGAGGAAATAGTTTTACTTTGTGTAATGACCCATCCACTCCCAGTCTCTATTCAAGCTTAAGTTAATTGTATCCAGTTTGCAAATTAATTCCAATTCAGCAGTCTCTCGTTGGAGTCTGGTTTTGAAGTTTTTTTGTTGAAGAATTGCAACTTTTAGGTCTGTAATCAAGTGACCAAAGAGATTGAAGTGTTCTCCAACTGGTTTTTGAATGTTATAATTCTTGACATCTGATTTGTGTCCATTTATTCTTTTACGTAGAGACTGTCCAGTTTGACCAATGTACATGGCAGTGGGGCATTGCTGGCACATGATGGCATATATCACATTGGTAGATGTGCAGGTGAATGAGCCTCTGATAGTGTGGCTGATGTGATTAGGCCCTATGATGGTGTCTCCTGAAAAGATATGCAGACACAGTTGGCAATGGGCTTTGTTGCAAGGATAGGTTCCTGGGTTAGTGGTTCTGTTGTGTGGTGTGTGGTTGCTGGTGAGTATTTGCTTCAGGTTGGGGGGCTGTCTGTAAGCAAGGACTGGCCTGTCTCCCAAGATCTGTGAGAGTGATGGGTCGTCCTTCAGGATAGGTTGTAGATCTTTGATGGTATGCTGGAGAGGTTTTAGTTGGGGGCTGAAGGTGATGGCTAGTGGCGTTCTGTTATTTTCTTTGTTGGGCCTATCCTATAGTAGGTAACTTCTGGGTACTCTTCTGGCTCTGTCAATCTGTTTCTTCACTTCAGCAGGTGGGTATTGTAGTTGTAAGAATGCTTGATACAGATCTTGTAGGTGTTTGTCTCTGTCTGAGGGGTTGGAGCAAATGCGGTTATATCGTAGCGCTTGGCTGTAGACAATGGATCGTGTGGTGTGATCTGGATGAAAGCTGGAGGCATGTAGGTAGGAATAGCAGTCAGTAGATTTCCAGTATAGGGTGGTGTTTATGTGAGCATCGCTTATTAGCACCGTAGTGTCCAGGAAGTGGATCTCTTATGTGGACTGGTCCAGGCTGAGGTTGATGGTGGGATGGAAATTGTTGAAATCATGGTGGAATTCCTCAAGGGCTTCTTTTCCATGGGTCCAGATGATGAATATGTCATCAATGTAGTGCAAGTAGAGTAGGGGCATTAGGGGACTTGAGCTGAGGAAGCGTTGTTCTAAGTCAGTCATAAAAATGTTGGCATACTGTGGGGCCATGCGGGTACCCATAGCAGTTCCACTGATTTGAAGGTATACATTGTCCCCAAATGTGAAATAGTTATTGGTGAGGACAAAGTCACAAAGTTCAGCCACCAGGTTTTCCGTGACATTATCAGGGCTACTGTTCCTGATGGCTTGTAGCCCATCTTTGTGTGAATTTGGTGTAGAGGGCTTCTACATCCATAGTGGCTAGGATGGTGTTTTCAGGAAGATCACCAATGGACTGTAGTTTCCTCAGGAAGTTAGTGGTGTCTCAAAGATAGCTGGGAGTGCTGGTAGTGTAGGGCCTGAGGAGGGAGTCTACATAGCCAGACAATCCTGCTGTCAGGGTGCCAATGTCTAAGATGATGGGGCATCCAGGATTTCCAGGTTTATGGATCTTGGGTATTTCCCCATATTTATTTCCCCCCGCCTCTCTGGCCACTGTTCCTCAGATGTTCTTGTCAACTGCTGGAAATGACCCACCTTGATTATCACTACAAAAGGTCCCCCCCCCACACTCTGCTCTGCTGCTGGTAGTAGCTCACCTTACCTGATCACTCTCATTACAGTGTGTATGGTAACACCCATTGTTTCATGTTCTCTATGTATATAAATCTCCCCACTGTATTTTCCACGAATGCATCCGATGAAGTGAGCTGTAGCTCACGAAAGCTTATGCTCAAATAAATTTGTTAGTCTCTAAGGTGCCACAAGTACTCCTTTTCTTTTTTAGATGAATAAGTTATCCCTTTCACTGGAAATACTATGAATTCTTAGAGTTGAAACTCACAGAGTTTCCCATGAACATATGGGGGTGGGTGTGTTTGTCCCCCAGTGTGCAGCAGACATAGCTCAAAATACTACTGAATGACCAGTGGGATCTCAGACTGTTCTCAGGTGCTAGACACAAAATTCCACAGCTGCAAGGGGAGGGAAGGTGGAGAAGAAAAGGACTATTTGTCTCACCCTCCATTGTGGGAAACCATCTACTTAGATTTATTATATTTGAGGTGCTCTCCTGGAAAACAAGCAGCAGAACATTCTTTAACATTGATGGAAGATTCACGTACCTGACGGAAGACTTTGCTGGATCTCAGATGACTGCTCTCTTGAGCTGGCAGTTGAGACTGAGAAAATGAATCTACTTGGGAAGACTGAAAAAGATGGTTTGACATTTTGTTCAATAAAGTGATTCTGAAAGGTTACATTACAATGTTTTCAGTGTCATCAGCACTAAATTGATTACAACAATTTAATCGATGGTAAAAATGTAACGAGGCCATGTACTGCTCCATTTTTTCAGAGGTATAAAATACCATCCATTAGTCATTCAGAAAATAGCACAGCTATTTAGATGACCAAAGACTGCATTTTGAAAAAACAGCCTGCAAGGTGCTAAACAACTAATAGTTTTTCATATTCTGATCGGACTTTTAGCTGTCTTTTTATCAAAATAACATTAAATACTTTTGTTGTAAACATCTGTTTAACAACAGATTTAAAAGTGTAGGTCATGAGGCCAGATTCTGGTTTCAGTTACACCGATGTAAAGCAGGAGTAATTCTTTTGACATCAGTGGAGTTTCTGGTGTAAATGACACAAGATTCTAGCCCATCACCTCCCTGTGGCGGAATGCCTCCCAGCACTGGAAATGCAGCAACAACATGACTGTTACTGGATTCAACTGTGGGGTGCGGCTAATTTCCCCTTGAGTGGTTGATATATGGGGGAGGGGCAGCCAAATCATTGTTCTTATACCATCTCCTTTTGTCTCCTTTCTCTTTAAAACTTTCTCCTTCCTTTCACTTCACCATGTTTAATGGCAAGTTGAACCCATGTGATGGAAGTGGAACAGGGGGTCTAATTATATGTTAATAGGCTGAACCTCCAATAACTGTTTTTGCTCAGCTGCACAAAGGCACTTTCTTAATTCACTATTTTTCATTCATGTGACCAACAAATGGGTACAATCTTCCCTAATGCTCCACACTAAACACTCGGAGAGCTGCAAACCGGGTGAAATTCAGCAAAAAGCCCAAGTAAATGACCTTTGTGTGATGGAGCTATATAGGGCTGGGGAGGAATAGAATTCACTCAACAACCCAGATGGCCTGGAATAGAGACTGGGATCCATGCAGCCTCCCGCACCCCTACCCCAACAAAGGATTTTTTCCAACTGGATTTGTACAACAGCAGATTTATCAGCCATAGCCCTGCTATTGCACCAGCTCACTCTCCTTGCTGGTATCAGAGTCTAGTTTTTCCACATGATCACACAACACAGCTGCTCACCCAGCAGGAGATGAGCACAACAAGTCTTCTGCTGCAGGAGGCTTTCCAGAGCTTCTATGTTATTGGATGAACTTCTCCCATAAAAAAACAATGTTACAACATGGAGAGAATGGCCACGTATCCTACAGTAACTGTGGTTCTTCAAAATGTTGTAGTCAATGTGGATCTGACCGTAAGGTGCAGGTGTGTCTTATGTGTGAGATTGGATTCTTTTGAATAGCAGTGTCTGTCGGGGCTATGCATGCACCATGTGCCTCTATGTGCTCCCTTAGAAGGGCATAAAGGGTGGGTCAGCCATGACCCTCTCTCATTTCCTTCACAATTCAAAGCTCATGTTGCTGAGGACATTGAAGAGCAGGGATGGAGAGCAGGTAGTGGGACCCACACAGATTACAACATCTCAAAGAATCACAGTTACTGTAGCATATGTAACCATTCTTTCTCCTTCCATATTGTGTCACTGTGGATCCCACAGTGACTAGTAAGCAATATCCCCTCTGGATGCTGGGAATGAGGACTGCCAGCTGAGTCAGTCAAATAATGATTGCAGTATTGCTCGCTGGAACTTGGCATCAGGCCCAGCCGCCATATCAAGAGTATAATGCTTGACAAAAGTCAATGGATTGCTCTATGTTGCTGCTTCATGGATTTCAGATCTTCGACTCCAGGATGAAGACAGTGGTCAACAACTACTGTTCTCTGGCACAGTGGAATACTCTACAATAAGAATAAAGCTCAGGAGACAGAACTTTTTCCAGGGTCAGTCCAATGAATTCCCACAGGAACTAAGAACCATCACAAACCTCACCACCCTCTGCTCCAAGTGCAAGGTGCATTTCTTTGACCTTGCCTTTTCTAACGTAAATACAGAGCAACATATATATTAAACAAAACAAAAACCCTACCAAAATAAGAAATGCTACTGTACACACTTCTCTCCCTGAGGAGAGGATAAGAGAATGAACTTCACATGGGATTAACTTGCCATATGCATAATGAAGTGAAAGGAGGGAGTGCTCTATGGATATAAATTTCAAAGGCCTAAAAAGTTAAAGGCGTTTATAAACTCTTTCACTGTCTACCATGAAACAGTGATAGATAGGGGATTCACGCCTATGATTAAACAGAGACCTTGGTTTTACTCGGTTACTTAGCAAACACCTAAAAGCATCTATTTATATTGAAAGTTTATTGATTAAATACACCCACACAAATCCACAAGAAATTAAAACAAGTATTTATACTGACACTGTGATTGAGTGATTATGCAATACAAACTTCAGATTTTATTAAAGTTTCTTTCCTTTTGGAGTTAAAGTATCAGAGTCTCTTAGTTTAAGAACAACTTTTAATTGATGAAAAGGAAACAGTTAATTTTATTCTCAGATCTGAAGTACAGGGCATTCACAGACAGGAGAGAAAAGATGGGTGAAACATGGCTTTTGTTGATGTTTTTGGAACATGGGACTGCTAGTTAGTTACAGGTGGATGCTTTGCCTGCCAAGTCTACCAAGACACTTGCTTCTTGGACCTTGATTAGTTACAATCTGGTGAGGGCCGTCATCTGGTGAGGGCCGTCATCTCTTTAAACAAGGCAGGTTTGGATGAGTGCAATATATTTGACTTCAGGATTTGAAAAGTCAAGAGAGCGAGACAGGATAGAGGAAAGAAACAGAAGGCAGAAAGTCACACAAGAAGGAAAGGGATTACTATACAGGATCTTACATGCCTTTGTCATGCTGGCAATTAGATATCCCCACTGCTGGGCTGAGGACTGGATGTCATGATAGTGGGATAACTTCCAGCACTCACAAGTGAAAACAAAGTTCCTTAAACAAGAGTAAGCCCAGCCAACCTTTCTCTCAGGAAGACAGTTCTTTAGACTTGTCAAGATGAGTTGAGTTACCAACTGCTGGTAAGTCAGGAGATGAGCTGGGGGAAGAAGATTGGTTTTGCAGTCTTTTTAAGGACCCCAAAAAGGAGTAAAAGTAGGGCAGTTTTTGTCCTCATTATTTTGTCCACCAATTAAATCCATTTCCATAAGGCCAAAGTTGATATAGGTAAATTTTTTTTGTTTGCCAAGTATGATCTCAACACAGTCCTTGACTTATTTTACTGGGCCACATTGTTTGGACTAATACAATTTCTGTCTGGTTTTCTTGCACATTTGTCATCGTAAACAGCTTGACCTATTTTTCACATTTATTGTAATATCTGATGAACTTTTACATACTTTTTATAGTTGAGCTTAGGGTAACTTTGTAGGTCCAATAATCACAACAGGAGTATCTGAGTGCCTTCTCATAGTGCACAAGGAGTCCCAGTCTGGAGAACAGTTAGAAGACATAGTGCAGGATCTTTGTGGTCTCCTCTGAGATTTGCCCTGATCAGCCAACCATTCAGGCATTAGTAGATGTGAATTCCCTTTCTCCTTAAGTGTGCTGCCACCACTGCCAGGCATTTTGCAAATACTCTTGCCAGGGGGAGTCCAAAAGGCAGTCCCCAGGGTTAGTAATGGTTGGGCCCCACTGTGAATCTTAGAATCTTCCTGTGGATTATTTGGAAGTACACATCCTGCAAGTTCAGAGCCATGAACAGTCCCGAGCTTGAAGAGATGGAAGGATGGAGGCAAATGTTATCATCCTGAACCTGAGATAATGTATGTATCTGATTAATCTTCTTAGGTCTAGGATAGGATGAAGACCCCCCCTTTCATCTTTAGAATCAGAAAATACAGGGAGTAGAAACCTTTCCCCCTGAATTGTGGTGGCACCTCCTCTACGGCTCCCCAGTGAGGCCACTTCTGCTTGTAACAGGCTCTTGTCAGAAGGGTCCCTGACAGCAGTAAACAGCAGGGTTAAAGAGTGGAACTGAATGAGATAGCAATGGGTGATGATCTCTAACATGCATCTGTCCAATGCTGTGGCAGACCATACCTGCTGGAATGGGGTAAGGCAGCTTCCAAACATGGTGCTTTCTGGCCTGGATTTGATGTGACTCCCAAGAGTCCTGTCAAATGTCTTGCTGTGCCATAGGAGTAGGATGCATCACTGAGGAGGAAGAAGCCTGGAGACTCCTCTTGTATATCATCTTCTTGGCATAGTACTTATGTTGCATGGAGTGATAACACGGCACCTGTTATTGTGACTGGGATTGAGGACAGCAGGCTTGAGATATAGGGCTGGTGTGTAAATCCCCAAGGAGTGCAAGGTGGCCTTTCAGTCTTTTAGACAGTGCTGTCAGCTCACTTACTAAATAATTCACTGCCCTCAAAGGGCAGATCCTTGATCATTACATGCACCTCCCTGGGGATGCCTGATAATTGGAGCCAGGATACTCAATGTATAGTCCCTGCCATGCCATAGATCTGGCCTCAGCATTGGAAGTGCCCATTCCCACCTGTGTAGCCATCTTGGCCTCCAACTGGCCTTCCTTGATTGTTCTCCTGAGTCCCTCTGCCCCCTTTGTCATGTGGGAGTTTTCAGAGAAAGGGCATCACTCTATACCAGGTAAAAAAGTTCCATTTGTCCAGCAATTTGCCACGGTGAGTTGTAATGAGACAGAAGAGAAAGATTTTCTCCCAAGTAGGTTGACCCTTTTTGTGTCCTTCTCCTTAGAGGTACTCTTGTTTGATTTAGATTTCTCCTGTACCACTGAAATGACTAACAGGCCTATGTTGTGGTGGGCATAGAAGTACTTGAACCCAGACTGAGGGACCTGGTACTGCTCTCTACCCATTCTGCACTTGGTGTTATCATGGCCAGCATCTATCACAGGCCCTTAGCTGGGTCAAGCAGCTCCATATTTATAGAGAGCGTGATTCTGATTGGACCGAGAGTTGTCAGGATGTCAAACTACTTATGAGATTTCTCTGATATGACCCATGTCTCTAATTCCAGAGTCTCAGCAATTCTCTTAACCAGCTCTTGGAATGCCTCAAAATAAACATGCTGATATCAGTGCTGAGGACACCACTTCGTTGGGCGACAAAGATGACAGGCCTTTGGTGGTGAAACATTTTTTATTTCAGAAGATGGAGAAAGCTACTAGGGGAGAGGCTGTTCTAGATTTGATTTTGACAAATAGGGAGGAACTGGTTGAGAATTTGAAAGTGGAAGGCAGCTTGGATGAAAGTGATCATGAAATGGTAGAGTTCATGATTCTAAGGAATGGTAGGTGGGAGAACAGCAAAATAAAGACAATGGATTTCAAGAAGGCAGACTTTAACAAACACAGAGAGTTGGTAGGTATGATTCCATGGGAAGCAAGTCTAAGGGGAAAAACAATTGAAGACAGTTGGCAGTTTTTCAGAGATATTATTAACAGCACAAGAGCAAACTATCCCACTGCATAGGAAAGATAGGAAGTATGGCAAGAGACCACGCTGGCTTAACCAGAAGATTTTCAATGATCTAAAAATAAAAAAGAGTCCTACAAAAAGTGGAAATTAGGTCAAATTATAAAGGATGACTATAAACCAATAACACAAATAGGTAGGGACAAAATTAGAAAGGCCAAGGCACAAAACGAGATTAAACTAGCTAGAGACATAAAGGGTAACAAGAAAACATTCTACAAATACATTAGAAGCAAGAGGAAAAGAAAGGACAGGGTAGGCACATTACTCAATGAGGGGTGTGTGTGGAAATAATAACAGAAAATGTGGAAATGGCAGAGGTGTTTAATGACTTCTTTGTTTTGGTTTTCACCAAGAAGGTTGGTGGTGATTGGACCGCTAATATAGTGAATGTCAAGGAAGTGAGGTAGGATCAGAGGCTAAAATAGGAAAAGAACAAGTTAAAAAATTACTTAGACAAGTTAGATGTCTTTAAGTCACCAGGACTTGATGAAATGCATCCTAGAATACTCAAGGAGCTAACTGAGGAGATATCTGAGCCACTAGCACTTATCTTTGAAAAGTCATGGAAGATGGGAGAGATTCCAGAAGACTGGAAAAGGGCAAATATAGTGCCAATCTATAAAAAAGGAAATAAGGACAACCTGGGGAATTACAGACCAGTCATCTTAACTTCTGTACCCGGAAAGATAATGGAGCAAATAATTAAGCAATCAATTTGCAGACATCTAGAAGATAATAAGGTGATAAGTAATAGTCAGCATGGATTTATCAAGAACAAATCATGTCAAACCAATCTGATAGCTTTCTTTGACAGGGTAACAAGCTTTGTGGATGGTGGGGAAGTGGTAGATTTGGTATATCTTGACTTTAGTAAAGCTTTTGATACTGTCTCACATTGACTTTTCATAAACAAACTAGGGAAATTCAACCTAGATGGAGCTACTATAAGTGGGTGAAAAACTGGTTGGAAAACCATTCCCAGAGAGTAGTTATCAGTGGTTGATAGTCATGCTAGAAGGGCATAACGAGTGGGGTCCCGCAGGAATCTGTTCTGGGTCTGTTCTGTTCAATATCTTCATCAATGATTTAGATAATGATATAGAGAGTACACTTATAAAGTTTGTAGACGATACCAAGCTGGGAGGTGTTGCAAGTGCTTTGGAGGATAAGATTAAAATTCAAAATTATCTGGACAAACTGGAGAAATGGTCTGAAGTAAATAGGATGAAATTCAATAAGGACAAATGCAAAGTACTCCATTTAGGAATGAACAATCAGTTGCACACATACAAAATGGGAAATGACTGCCTAGGAAGGAATACTTCAGAAAGAGATCTGGGGGTCACAGTGGACCATAAGCTAAATATGAGAGTGTAACACTGTTGCAAAAAAAACAAACATCATTCTGTGATGTATTAGCAGGAGTGTTGTAAGTAAGACATGAGAAGTAATTCTTCCACTTTACTCTGCTCTGATTAGGCCTCAACTGGAGTATTGTATCCAGTTCTGGGCACCACATTTCAGGAAAGATGTGGACAAATTGTGGACAAAATGATTAAAGGTCTAGAAAACATGACCTATGAGGGAAGATTGAAAAAATTGGGTTTGTTTAGTCTGGAGAAGAGAAGACTGAGAGGGGACATGATAACAGTTTTCAAGTACATAAAAGGTTGTTACAAGGAGAAGGGAGAAAAATGGTTCTTCTTAACCTCTGAGGATAGAACAAGAAGCAATGGGTTTAAACTGCAGCAAGGGGGGTTTAGGTTGGACATTAGGAAAAACTTCCTAACTGTCAGGGTGGTTAAGCACTGGAATAAATTGCCTAGAGAGGTTGTGGAATCTTCATCATTGGAGATTTTTAAGAGCAGGTTAGAAAAACACTTGTCAGAGATGGTCTAGATAATACTTAGTCCAGCCATGAGTGCAGGGGACTGGACTTGATGACCTCTTGAGGTCCCTTCCAGTTCTATGATTCTATGACATTATTGTTATTCTGACTCCAGGTCTAGCTCTTCCTCCTAGTCTGGCATAGGCAGTCTGGTCAGAGAAACTGGTGAGGAGAATAATCTCCTCTTCCTTGAATCCAGTGTCAAATGGCTCCTAGCAGCCTGTGAGGTCAGACCCTAGTAAACCCAACCGGGCCGCAATGGCCTGCCATTGAGGTATGGCTGGCTTGTTTGATATTGGCCAATCCAATGCCATTCCTGTCACACAAGCAGCTGAGCCCTATAAAGAAAGCAGTGATGTCCCTTTCAGTGATGTCCACCACAGATCTCAGAGGAGAGTGTTCTGTGCTCAAAAGTGGCAAGAATATACGTTGCAGGGATGGAGAAGAAGAATAGACCTCCTCAGTGGACAGTGCTAAGGGATATGGTACTCTTGGTAACAGGGCTTCAGAATCAATGGCGGACCTGTTTTTTTCCCACAGCTTATTTTCAGCTCTAAACATTGATAGGAATATGTTGAGGCATGCAGCACATGAATGTCCCTGAGAAATACTGCTGTTCAAAAGAATCCAATCTTAAGAACATGATAGGCACAAGCACCCTACAGTTGGCTCTACACTGGCAGATAGTCAAAGAGGAATAATTTATTTTCAATTTTGCATACTCTGGACTCAGTGAAAAAATTAAACATTTATGAACTCATCAAAATTCTTGGGATAACCCAAAGCATTTGTTGGTAGAAAAAGATCATATTTATAGAAAACATCTTAACTACTTTGTGACCTATTAGTCAATCCATGAGTTTACTGTAAAAGCAAAATTTTAAAGAAAGAAGTCAAAATAGGAAAGAGAAGTGGAGATACAGCAGAAATTCACACATCAAAACTTCTCTAACCTTCAAGCTATTCAATCTGCACACAAATGGCATTCTTCTGATTTCTAAGTGAAGCTTTAATAGCAGGCTGTGTAGTGAAGTCTCATATCACTGAAACTTCTTTGGTTTTACAAGTATACTGTGACACATTTACTAATACATTATGAAGTATTCTCATATATCATTAAATTGAAATAAGAACTATCAAAAATAAATGAACAAGCAATTCGACTGGAAGAGTCAGAATTTGAATTTGGAGTTAATGAAAGTGAGATAATGAGTGCACCAGCAATTGGCTAAGTGCTGGCACATGCACTTTAAAGCCAACATGCAGCAACTGCTATTATACATAGAATCATAGAAATGTAGGGCTGGAATGAACCTTGAGAAGTCATCAGATCTAGCCTCCTGCTCTGCGGCAGAACCAAGTAAACCCAGAGAAACTCTGACATGTGTTTGTCCAACCTGTTCTTAGAACCTTCCAGTGACTGGGATTCTACAACCTCCTTTGGAAGCCCTGTTCCGGAGCGTAACCTTTCTTATAGTTAGAAAACTTTTCCTAATATCTAACATCAATTTCCCTTGATGCAGATTAAGCCCATTACTTCTTGTCCTACCTTCAGTGGACATGGAGAACAATTGATCTCTGTCCTCTTTGAAACAGCCCTTAACATATCTAAATGCTGTTATCAGGTCCCCACCTCAGTCATCTTTTCTCAAAACTAAACATGCCAAGCTTTTTCAATCTTTCCTCATAGGTCAGGATTTTAAGCTTTTATCATTTTTGCTGCTCTCCGCTGGACTCTCTCCAGTTTGTCCACCTCTTTCCTAAAGTGTGGCACCCAGAACTGGACACCATTGGAGCTGAGGCCTCGCTGATGCAAAGCAGAGCTGGACAATTAATTCCCTCCCATGCCTTACATATGACACTCACCCCAGAATGACATTAGCCTTTTTCACAACTGCATCACACTGTTGACTCATATTCAATTTGTGATCCATTATAACCCCCAAATCCTGTTCCCCAAGACTACCACCTAGCCAGCTATTGCCCATTTTTCAGTTGTGCATTTTACTTTTACTTCCTAAGTGCAGTACTTTCCACTTGTCTTTAATGAATTTCACCATGTTGAATTCAGACCAATTCTCCAATTTGTCATGGTTGTTTTAAAGTCTAATCCTGTCCTTCAAAGAGGTTACAACCCCTCCCAACTTGGTTTCATCTGCAAATTTTATAAGCATAGTCTCCACTCCATTATCTAAGTCATTAATGAAAATATTACATATTCCCAGACCCAGGACTGATCCCTGCAGGACCCCATTAGATATGCCCTTCCACCTTGACAGCAAACCATTGATAATTAACTACTCTTTTAGTATGATCTTTCAACCTGTTGTGGGCTCACCTTATCCTAATTTTATCTAGACAGCATTTCCCTAGTTTGCTTATGACAATGTCGTGTGGGACTGTGTCAAACACCCTACTAAAATCAAGATATACCATGTCTACTGCTTCCTCCCATCCACTAGGCCAGTAACTCTGTAAAAGAAGGAAATTAGATTGGTTTGGGATGATTTGTTTTTGACAAATCTATGCTGGCTATTCCTTATAACCATTATCCACTAGGTGCTTACAAACTGATTGTTTAATAATCTGTTTCAGTATCTTTCCAGGTATCGAATTTAGGTACGCTTGTCTATAATTCCCCGGGTCCTCTTTATTCCCCCTTTTTAAAGATAGGTACTGTGTTTGCCTTTCTCCAGTCCTTTGGGACACACATGTCCTCCAGGAGTTCTCAAAGATAATTACTAACGGTTCCAAGACCACATCAGGTAGTTCGTTAAGTATCCTAGAATGAATTTCATCAGACCCTGCTGACTTCAATGATTCTAACTTATCTAAATCGTCTTTAACCTATTCTTTCACTATTTTGGCTTGCGTTCCTTCTCCCTTGTATCTAATATTAATTGTGTTTGGTATCTAGTTACCTTTAACCTTTTTAGTGAAGACTGAAGTAAAATAGGCATTAAACATCTCAGCCTTCCAGTTGTCATCAAGTTATTAGCTCTACTCAACAGTTCTTAGCTTCCATTACTCCCTTTCCTACTCCCTTGGCTTCACTGAAGTACCGCTATTTTAGCACTAAGCCACAATACAGCTCTATTATTGAACTTCAGTCCTACCCCACACCCTTCCTGCTATTCCAGCCCTTTCAAATAAAATCTTATTGATTTTCACCTAGCCACATTCAGTTACCTAAAGAGGGTCATGGTGCTGTCCACCATCTGCTACATAATCTGCAATAATACACTCATGTACTGGGTACTCACTACTTTGATAAAAAATGAACAGCAATTGCAACATAATTGTACATAGTCTAAAAGACAGGTTTCTTCTCATTAGCTCATATAATTTAGTACTATGTTTTAAGCAGAATAATGAAATTTCTGCAAGTGCAATAATTAAAATGCAAGTCAATTCTAGTACAAAAACCCTGAACATACTAGAATTATACAGCTAATATAAAATACACAGCTGCATCAAATACAGAATCCATTTTCTCCTTTTTTAAAAGGGTGTTTTATCCACGAAGGCCTCTCTCAAAACTGAATGAAGACTGTAAGAATACACAGAGGCAACATAATACAGAAAATATCAAATCCAGCAATGCATTTAAAAGTAGTAGCAAATGCACTATCACTCATTCACTCAGAATGCAACAGGAATACAAAAATTTCTCCCACTTTGTCAGTTATTTGTGGCAGCAAAACTGCTAGAGTGACTAACTGCCTGACAGGCTGTTCATTCCATTTCAAAAGGGATTTTAGAAAGTCCACCTTCATCTAGTCAGGGCATGTAAAGATCAGTTTTATCTACATACCACACCTGATCTGAAACATGGATAAGCCTTCTGCTTAGCTTCAGATTTAAATCTTCTTTCTAAAATGTGCCAGCAGAGACTATTAGGTGCTGCAGAATTCTTTCAGGGGCCACCTATTCCATTTCTCCACCTCCTGCTAGACCGGGGTGGGCAAACTTTTTGGCCTGAGGGCCACATTGGGAAATAGAATTTGTATGGTGGGCCATGAATGCTCACAAAATTGGGGTTGGGGTATGGGAGAGGGTGAGGGCTCTGGTTGGGAGTGCGGGCTCTGGGATGGAGCTGGGGATGAGGAGTTTGGGATATAGGAGGGTACTCTGGGCTGGGATCGAGGGGTTTGGAGAGAGGGAGGGGGATCAGGGCTGGGGCAGGCTGTTGGGGCATGGAGAGAAGCTCAGGGGTGCAGGCTCCAAGCTGCGCTTACCTCAAGTGGTTCCCAGAAGCAGTGGCATGTCCCTTCTCCTCTCCTAGGCATGGAGTGGCCCCCAACCCTCGGAACGGGGCCATTATGCAGCTTCCGAGAGCCGCGTGGTGCAGCCCTCAACGTGGCAACTGGCTGGAGCTCACAGGCCGGCTTAAAATGGCTCGGCCTGCAGGCTGGATCCGGCTTGCGGGCCGTAGTTTGCCCACCTCTGCACTAGACCAAACCTAATTCTCCATATTTATCATGGCAAGTCAGTAACAGGAAAGGCAAATAGAACAAAATTAACTGTTATATTTGCTGTCCAACTTTGTTCTTCACTGAATAATCATCTAGAGCCTGTGGCACTGAAAAAGCGTTGTACCTGAGTCATTTGTTCATAAAATTTTCAGTCACAGAGAGCTTGTTAAACAGTCAGTGTAATTTCTTCACCAAGACTGCCTGCCTCGAAGATGATTGTCAATTAGTACATTCAGAATGGTCTTTCCAATTCGGCATTGTACTTTGTTTACTGAGGACCAAATTGTGGTATTTAATTAGTGGTTTAAGTTGGGGATGTTGCAGCCTGCATCTTGCAGTGCAAGATGGGAAGAGGATAGGCCATGGTCCCATCTCCCGTCTGCCCCCTTGGGGTGACATGAACCCTTGTGGGTTCACTGAGGGAGGAGTTTTTGCACTCCCCCCAAAGAAGAGGTTGTAATTGTGAGTGTCTCTTGTATGCACTGTGAAATGGGAAGGATCCTTGTACTCTCCCCTTCCTCCAACACACCCAAGTAATGGCCTGTCCCAGTATGACTCTGGTTCTATAAACAAAATAGAATGGACTGGTTCTTGCTTAGGAACCAATGAATAAAACAACTGTACATAAAACCCAATCTCTCATTTGCAGTGAGTACAGTTAACAATTCCTGCCCTACATACACCACAGTTTCAATTGTTTAGCTAATGGGGACCCATCTCTACTAACACCAACTGAGAATTTTCAAAATACTAAACTCCAGCTTTTTGTGTCTAATAATCCATTGCAAAACTATATGCTGCAAATGTGAAATCATATATTATCTTCAGTTGTTTGAAAACTTCCCCCTTCTTTCTCTGCACCCTATTTTGACTCTTGTCATTGCTTTCTGTTTGTCTAATTTAGGGCCAATTCTCATTGACTTCTATGGGAGTTACATCTGTCCCTTGGGTTGTATTCTCTTTGAAGGAGGGATCATATCTTAATTCTTTTGTAAAGGACTGTGCATATTTATGGTGCTATATAATAAAAATAATGAATAATAATACTCCTTTTCTATGTCAAGATTGTTGACATTGTCTTCTGGGCACCTGGATTACTGGGAGCTGCAAAGGCACTTTACAGAACTGAAAGGCCAAGATTGATTTAAAAAGAACAGCACTTCTTGAATCCAAAGTAGTCATCCTTCCTTTACTCCTTAGCAAACAATGATGCCATTTTTTGAGTACGCACAAATTCCACCTAAGTCCATTACTCTTTATTTAGAGGACATAACACATAGTATCAGCCCTAAAGACCACAAGAACAGCCAGATATCACCTGTAATAATATTAGGGGTTGGTCTTTCAAACTTAAAATACACAGTCATCCACAGCAGCTACTCTCCTGAACAGCTATCATCTTTACCCATCCACCCAGAATTGTTTTCTGATAACACAGTCGAAGAACAAGCTCATGCCTTTCCATATTCTCAGAGGTTTAAGCAATTCCCATGGCTGGTACTGTCCCTGATGTTCACTGTTGTATACACCGCTCCATCATGTGCCCCCTGGGAATAATGTTCTCACACTAAGCTATAAGCGTACCTCTCTTCTGTTTCCTAGTTTCTTCCACCTCTCCTGCCAACAAAATCCCCAACAATATAAAATCCTCATGCAAAGGGGACACATCTCCCTAATTTACACTCCAGTTAGAACATGTGCTGTCATTATAATAATCCAATTTCGACACCAGTGAGAATACATAGAGACTCCAAATAGCAGGCTTCAAAGAAAATGGTAAAAAGACACAACAGGTGGGTCTAATTTAAAACCTGCACACACAAATGTATGCACACAAACAAACATGCTTATGTGTACACTAACACATTGAATATTTCGATTCCAAATCTCATCTCCCTGGTGTACCAGGAATTTATATGAGTAACTTCCATTAAGTCTACTCAGTAAAGAAATTAGCTAGTAATAAATAAATTCAGCACTTATTTTAATAGTGCAAAATACAGTTCTGAAACTGGCATGTACCTGTGCAGTGCCCCTCCTGATGTAAAATAGGTTGTGAGCCTCAGAGAAAAAGGGTTGCATACATGTAATGTATTATTAACATTAGGGTAAATACTGTTTATCCCCCTCACTGCTGTTATCTACTAGACCATTTTTTTTATAGGCCACCATTCTGTTTGTGACCTATGGCACCAGGCACATCAGGCAGGGCAAGTGATCAAAAAATATCACATGTTGATTTCCTCCCAGTTTGTTTGGAGCACATTTGTTAGTTGCATTAGAATGATTTATAATACATCTCTATAGGCCTCCACAGCATCAAGAGCCTTACCTTCCCCTCCCAAATTTTGACCCTTAACATGTCCATACTTTGACAGTACTCTCAAGGGGCTGTTTTGGAGGAAGTGAACAAGAAAGGATCTGGACACGCCTTTCAAATGTCTCTCATTATAAGGGATATCTCCTGTGGTATTATCTTGATTTACCACATACACCCTCCTGTTTTCCATATTTTATTATTTTACATTATTCTTAACAGACCACACAATTTTCTTATGTATATGTGGTATTTCTCCAGTGGACAAAGTCATTCCCTAGATAGGTTCTTCAATCAAACTTGAAAAGACACAAGTGACCAAATGTATAGCAGATTTTTTGACCACCAAATGGGTCATGTCAAGGCTTCCCTTCCCTTCCTCAGTTGCAAATGTCATGACACTTACTATGAAGAGCAATACTTAGAAGATAGCAGGTGACAGGCACCTGCTTGGAATAAAACTGATTCTCACACAAGCTTCATTAAAGTAAAAAGTAGTTTCCAGAAAGAGCAAACTATAAACTACCAACAGATTTTTAAATAAATGTTTTACTGATACTTCAATGAGATTCATATTCATCAGTGCAGTATTAGAGTACCTATCCTTGTGCAGTGTAATTATTCCCCATTTGCTAATGAGGAAACTGAGGCACAGAGAAGTTACATCTCTTGCCCAGATCACAGAAGGAGTTTGTGAAATAACAAAAATAGAGCCATGTTTCCTGACTTCTTGAACTGTACCTTAACCACAAGACATCATTCATTCCCTGAAATTGTCCTCAAAAGATAAGTGTCAGAAATAGGACAATAGTAAGAATACAACATTACTGATGCAATGATAGTAACATAGTACAGAGCATAAGGTGAACATGTAAGAAACTGCCATCTGCCATCAGAGAAATCCTATGTACAGGTACAAATAATTGCCTGTCTTCCAAGTGGACAAGGCCAGCTTTCTATTAGATGTTTGCAGTGTTGCTGTAGCTGCATTGGTCCCAGAGTATTAGAAAGACATAGTGAGTAAGTTAATATCTTTTACTGGACCAACTTCTGTTGCTGAAAGAGACAAACTTTCGAGCTAGAATTAGATAGATAGATAGAGGGAATATTATAAACTAACCAACAGTGTAGCATTACTTTTCAAAACCAGAAGCTATATCAGTCCTGCCTAACAGTGCATCTGTAGAGGCTCATGTCTCTACTCATTCGCACGTAGTAGAAGTGTTTGTGAAGGATCAAATGGAAACAATGAAAATCTTTTTTTGGGAAGTACTTTCCCTCTCAATGCAGGGGATTAATGTGCTCCGTATAGAGTATATTTATGACCTTCCTTCTAGCTAAAAGGATATGTAAAAACCTAACCTATGACAGTAACACATTTTGTATGGGCCTTACATCTGATATTTATTTGGACAAACTTTCAGACACTTGAAAATCTTATGTTTTATTCAGATCTAATTTATTATACCTTCTTATATCCAAATTGTGAAGACATCTATCAGCCTCATTGGAGGAAAGCATTGTTGGGAAGGACAAGCTCTTGATTCTAATGGAATTCAGTGGGGTACGTGTGAACAAAAGATGACACCGAACATAGGACAGCATTGTGCTTACTGAAAAGTAAAACTGGGGGCTTGTAAGTAAGGGCTGTTAGTTCAGGAACCCAGAGAGCAGAGACAATTACCACCAAAAAAAAGTGATCTATAGGTTAAAAATGCAAACAGGACTTTCATCTTAGATTCAAATGGAAGATTGTACAGAGTCTGGAATATGAGATTCAGCCTCCAGGTAGGGACCACCTAAATGTAAGGTAAGTTTTTATGTCACTCATTTTGTGTTCTTCTCTGAAATTTTGAGCCCAGTTGATCATGGTCCTGCCCCTTGCGCAGTCATTAACGCTAGTGCAGAGTGGATACAAAATACTTCCATTCTGATTTGAAAGCATTTAGCACCAACTTTGCACTTCTTTTGCAGTGTGTAAATGACTGCATGAGGTGCAGAGCAACAATGAATAGGGCCCACCAACTGCACCCCAGCAAGCTGAGGGATGGCCGTGATCACTGCTGTATGGTAAGATGGATGCTGCCACTGCCATTATACTCAGAGCACAGTCTGAAGAAGAGAAGGTTAAAAACAACAGTCCCCATAGAGTGCCGTGAGCCTAGCTGCTAGAGAATACAGGCAATGCTTTTAAAATGACTGCTGTCCTATTAGCGGTAATAGAATATGTGAACAAGAATGTCAAATCCACTTCTCACCCAGTGCAAAAATGTAAATAAACTGGTAATTTAGGGCTCTTGAAGGGGAGCCATGAATTCTAAGATTTACCTCAACCAAAACAACAAACAAAACCCAAAACAAACCGCGGTCAACAAATCCCAGCTACTTTGAAAAAGAATTGCCAGCCACTAGATTTCAGAATACTTGCCCAGCTATGTTCTAGGGTGCCTTCAGATGGGTGGGATATGACAAAATAAAAGCAAAGTTTGTAAAACTTAAACTATTTGCCAATGATCCATTCCTATAGAACTTACTCACAATGCCTGCTGCTACTAGAAATCGCTTCTACTCCTACTGAATAACAGTAATAATTTAATAATACTTAGCAATTCAAGAACATTTTTCATCTGTCGAACCTGAAGAACTTTATTAAGGCAGATAAGTATCATTATTCCCATTTTACATATGGAGAAACTGAGACACAGAAAGGCCACAATTTTCAAAAGCTTGGATAGGTACCTCTAACCATCTGAGTGCCCAGCAAGGGGCTCGAATGGGAGCTGGCAACTAGTGGATTTTCTAAACTGGAATATGGCTGTTCCAGTGTTTTTGAGAGCCCAGCAGCTTGATCATTCCAAGAGGACAGGATGGGTAAAGGGCCTGGTCTGGAGAAACAGTGCACAAACAGCATTCTCAAAAGCATCAAGGTGTTCTCAAGAACTGTTAACAGGCCCTCGAAAATTAGTAGTTCCTGAGGCAGGAGTGTACCAGGAGGCACAAGTTAAAGAAATGTCCAGTGAGAGACAGGCGGTGGAAAGGGTACTATCCTAGGACTGGGGGGAGTTGGTTTGAGTAGAATGGAGGGGAGGTGTTGCAGTGCAGCATCTGACTATGCTGTGGAGATATGGGAATGCAGAGAAAAGAGACATCAGGCAAAAGAGGCAAAAAGGAAAAGGCACCTTTCACACTCCTAACAAGGTCTACGAGCCTTAAAAGAACTTCCTTATCCTCACTGAGGCACAAGGTCATACAGAGGCACAGTTTACCCTTGAAGCCAAACATCACCTTTGTAATGAATTGAAGGGGGAACTAGAGAGGCCGACCCAGCGAAGTCAAATCCTCTCTGTCCCTGTCAGGTTCGCCACTGTATTCATCATCCTTACCACAGTATCCTTACACAGGGCCATCACAGATACTACCAACCTCAGCCAGTCAGCTGCTTCTGTATACCTAGATGACTTCCTAAAATGCTCTGATGTGCAGAGTTAATGACAACAGGCCTAACTGACCATTGAATTACTTCAGTGGAGGTACACACTGGCATAAACCTTGAGCTAGGCACTGGTGAATGAGGCCCCACATTAGTTTCCTTCTAGACAGCCAGAAAGTCAATACAACTAGAAAAAGTTACATTTAAAAGGTAAACGCTTAAGATATCACTTTTAAAGGCAGAACATTTGATTTCAGACTGCTTTGACACATTGGGATTTCTATGGCTCCCCTTTCCTTCTCCCTCCAATAAAATATTAGCTAAAGTTGTCAAAAGATATTTTCTTAGCCACAAAGTCTTTGTGAAAGCCACAAGAATAATTTGAAATCATCTTACAGGACCCTGGACAGTTTGGGAACTTGAAAAATCAATAATTTACCTACAACTTAAGCAGAACCTCTTTGAAATAATCTTTATTTCAAGATGTAAACCTTGCCTGAGCTTCCAACATTAATAGCATAAATACTTGTCTTAAATATTTGCCTCTTCTCAATTTCCCCTCTCCTCAAACTAAATGAAATATGTGTAATGATTAACCCATTAAAAAAGACATACAGAACTGACTGTACACAGTACAAATGATGAAACTGTCTTCTTCCCCTCTTCTGTCATTTATTGTCTAATTCCATACAATAGCTATATCAAAACATAATGCAAACACATGTATTGTAAAATAAAAGCTAAACAAATGCCACTGCTGTTACCTTAGGCTGGATTCTTCTGTTTCTTCTCATTTGTAAACAACACTCATTGAAGAAGCTGAGATCACAACAGTTTTTGCCACTCCCTTTTCCCCACATATTGGTAATTCTCCATGTTTTAAACCTGTCTCCATGACATTTTTCACTTTTAAATCCCATACCTTCATTTGCCTAATCCAGATCTGTCAAGCAGGCCCCTATCTACAAATAATAATTTGACCTCTTTTACAGCAGAGTCCCTTGGTATCAATTATATATTGCTTTACTACAGTTCCTCAGCATTTCCATGAACCAAATATCCAACACAACTGTGAACATTAGAATATTTGCTGACGTGCTAGGAAGTCTTTGAGGACTTAGTGTCAGCACAACATGTTCATCAATTAGGCTCAGCATGATTGCAAAACTGTCCCTCGAGATGCAAGGTATACCATTTTCTTTCCATTTTTTTTCAAAGAAGCATCCTTAGCTTTGGTGATTCTGCTGTAAACAAAAACTCCTTGATTCATAGTTTCAAATAAATTATCACCCCCCTCCAGCATCCCATCTATCACTTTCCACTTACCCTTAAAACAGAAAATTGAAATGACTGCTTTTCAGTAGTTCCGCTTCTGCTTATGGTTTAATTCTCTACCAGCCTTGACAGCCTTTTAGGTTTTCCATTAGCAAAACAAATGCTTGTAGAGAACGAGCAGCTAATGTTTGGAATACTAAGGAAACAGACTTCAGTGATCTTTTATTCAGTACTTATAGCAAATCTCTGTGATCTATTTTTATATTCTCAGCAGGATCCAGCAGGGAATAACTATCAGTCTCAGTTCATCTTGTCCCTGTATTTTCCTTCTGAAGATGATAATAGCAAATTTTATAAGGTGACGATGCATGGACAAGTTCTTTAAGAATAAACAAAAAAAGGATAACAGCAACACAAATAATGTGACTCTGAGCTCATTTCTAGGTTAGATTAAAAAACAAAATATCCAAGTCATATTGGAAGTCTTGGTGAAATGTTGAAATTGGAGCTGTCAAAATATTCCATTCAAAACTTTGGTTTTTTCAACAAAAATGGCCTTTTGTCAAAAATGAAAATTTTCATAGATTGGCCCTGACTCTATGAACTGAATTCACTAACACCAGGAGATTAACCTTCCACAAAAGAAATCTGAACTCACACCTACTTGGTAGTTCAAAAGGAGCTTCTGACAGTCTGGGTAGGTTCACATTAATTTTCCATGACACAAAACATTTCTTAATGGGATATTTCAAAAGTGTCAAGTTCTTTATGAATCTGACAACAAGATGCTGCCGAGACTCTGGTGTACCTTTGACTACCTCATGATAGGTTGCAACATCTGTCAAATGAACCCAGATGGAATTAATCTATAGTTTCAGACTAATGATGAAAGTAGTTAAATAGATTTTGTGGGGGGGTAAGTCAAAGAGTCCCTATGGACTTGTTTGTACCATACCAGAAACTCTTTCGTGTGACAATGACCTAACATTATATATTGCTGTAACTGAAATCACTCCCAATAGGAAAATAATGGGAGCTGCTGGATGCTGAGCACTTCTGAAAAGTCTACCACTTCATTGCCTAAATGGGAACTGACACGTTTTGAAAATCTAACTCTGTGTGACTTGCCCATGGTCACACAGCAAATTAGAGCCAGAGTTGGGAATAGAATCCAGAGCTCCTGACTCCTAGTCAACTCCATCCCTAAGACCAGTGTTTTCCAAACTTTTGAAAGCTGAGTCACCCCTTCAGGAAAGTGAAACTTTTGCCCCTGGCAACCGTAACTTGTGTTGTTAAATTCCTGCCCATCTTAATGTATACAGCTTCTGTGCCCCCTGGCTAGTCCTGAAGGTTTATTAACAATGTTTGTGTATAATACTTAAAGCACACTTTGGTAACCCAATGGCTTAGATCTAAGTATCTTTATTGTTTCATGTATAAATAATTCTAAAATATTCCTGCAAAGAGCAGCATAAAGTGTCAGGGCAAAATTCTACTCATAGCCGCACAAAGCTCTTTGCTAATATTCTGTATTCTCTACCTGCTGAAATTCCCAGAGGGTGAAATTGTGGTGCTGAGACCTACCCTGCAACTTTGAAGAGAGAATTTTCCCACTAGATATAGATGGAAAAGGTTTGTACTATTCAAGCTAGGAATCACACCCTTGGTGTCATATCTAATATTAGTAGATATATGTAAAAACACATAATTTTAGAAATCTGTCAAGTCATTTCTCTAATTACAACTGCTCCGGTTATCACCATAAAAAAGCATCCGACGAAGTGAGCTGTAGCTCACAAAAGCTTATGCTCAAATAAATTTGTTAGTCTCTAAGGTGCCACAAGTACTCCTTTTCTTTTTTGCGAATACAGACTAACACGGCTGCTACTCTGAAACCTATAAAAAAGCTTATATATAGAGTTAGGTGTATTTACTGTAGTGTAATTACAAAAAATGTAATGTACACATTTGGGCAAACAGCTCAAAAGATGACTAGACTTTGATCTGAGGGATACCAAGACCATCTTCTCATTTTCCAGTGACTGCGTCACTAGACAAAGATATTCACTGCTGAAGCGCAGATGAGACCCACTGTCAACAGGTAGGTGCTGAAGGTGATTTCCTTTCGAGGACTTCCCTTAATATATTATGGTGGTTCTGCCCATCTGTTCTTTTGTTCTGAAAGCAGAGTCACTTCCAAACTCTTGTAAGTCACAAAGAAGATGCTGCTAATAGATCCAGCCATACTTTGAATGGGCTACAGATCATATATGTTGTGTTGTTGTAGTGTTTCATGTTACATGTTAAGCATTGACCGTATAATGCTGCACTGGCCCCAAGGAGATAGTCTAGATGACTTAATTGGCATTTTCCTTGTGTAACTTAAATGATTCATTCTGTGTCTCCTCTGATCCAGGATTTGAATGCTACAGTTTGCAAAGAGTAAACCTTACATTGGTTGCTTATAAATTTTATTAGTATAAATTAAAGCTCTTGACAAATTTCTTGTTCCATTTTATGATCACCGTGAGTTAGAGACATTCCTCTTAGCACAGCTGGCTGCATCAGCTGGAGTGACTGATATTACTGTTATTTGTAAAAAGAAAAGGAGTACTTGTGGCACCTTAGAGACTAACAAATTTATTAGAGCATAAGATTTCGTGAGCTACAGCTCACTTCATCGGATGCATCCGATGAAGTGAGCTGTAGCTCACGAAAGCTTATGCTCTAATAAATTTGTTAGTCTCTAAGGTGCCACAAGTACTCCTTCTCTTTTTGCGAATACAGACTAACACGGCTGCTACTCTGAATACTGTTATTTGTATTAATGATTTATATTACAGTACAACTGAGATCAGGGCCTCATAGTGCTAGGTGCTTTAATATACATGGTGAGACAGTATCTACCCTCAAGAGTTGACAGTCTAAATAAACAAAATAAGAAGAAAAGAAGCAATACTGAGACCCAGTAACATCATATTTTAAGTACTGAGGAAGATTTGGTACCAAGATAACTAATCTGGAGATACAGCCAGGGAAATATTGAACAATTAAAGGGTTAAATGGTAGGAGTCTAAACTCAAGTGAATTGTTCAGAGGAGTACTCTAATCCTGGTAATCCTCTAATCCTTAGGTCAGCATCTACCAAACCTCAACTGGAAGAGTGCCTACAAGGCATCTTTCACACCACTTTTGTTCCTTCGAATTCCTACAGTTCAATAGTTCAGGAAATCTATGCGCCTTGTCACTCTGTAACCAAATGTTGGTAGGACAAAGCATGCCCTAGTAGGTCTGGGAAACTGTGGCTCCACTGCTGATCCCAGGAACTCTAAGGTACTGCTTTCAAACTAGAGTATCTACTTTATGCCCTGCCAGAATATGGGAAGTTTTAAAGGGGTGCTGTCAGTTTAAATTTTATATACTTTAAACAAACATATTTCGATTACTTATATTATTAATATCACCTTAGTTTATTAAAAATGAAATACTTTAAAAATTCAATTTACATATCACTGTTTATTCTCTGTTTCTTTTTACATTTGCCTCAAGGTAGAAAATAAAAAGAAATTAAGTCAGTGTCATATTTGTTTCTGGTCAGTTTCATTTGCACATTCTTAAGGTCCAGTCCAAAACCCATTGAAATCAATGGAAGCACTCCCACTGATGTCAATAGATTTGGATCAGGCCCTCAGTATTGCAATGTTTGGGTTTCATATACTGCAGAGAAGAGCTTATTTGTTTAAAATACAAGTTTTCATCATATTAAAAAATGACATATATTTTCTATTGGTCTTTGGTTTTATAAAAAAATTGTGTTTAGACAATGTAAAATTTGGGACAAATTTCAGTTGATTATGTCCTTTTAAACTATGTATAATCTCAGAGAACCAGATTCTGCTCTAAATCCATAGTAACTTCACTAAAGCCAAATGAGTTATTCTGGATTTAAACCAATGTAACTGAGAGTAGAATTGGCCCACTGATCTCCCATTTTCTCTAACCTTCTCAAGTAGGTACTTCTGATTTGTCTGCAGCAAGATTCCTTTTTTGATTTTGTATATCGGATAATTGTCTTCATTGACATGAGACTTTATCTGATTCTGTTTTTGGACTGCAGGTGTCTGGTCTAGCAGAGACTGTAATGAGAACAGATCACACTATTTCATATCTGTATCTCTACACATATATTTCAAAGTTATTAAATGAACAAAAACGTGTTGTTTTACTTTTGAGGCAATGTGCTTCTTCTGTATGGATAAGCAACAGAAGTAAGGCTCTTATGGCTGGTCATGTATCCAGTGAATTATTATAAATAGCTGTTATAATTTCATTGCTTACCAAAGATACTTGAATACAGTCTGTCTCACTTGATAGGTTTTGGTCTGTTTTTCCTTTGCATATTGAATGATACACATCTCCCCTAGGAGTCCTTCCTGTTGGATGGAATATCAATACAGAAGACAATAAATTCATTAGAACCATGTGAAATAATAGTGCACTCAAGTTACATAGGGAATTATATCAAACTCATTTCTCTGGTAAGTGGGTAGCTATATGTAGTGATGGTTAAAAGGAGTAACCAGGGGATTTTATTACTACATAACTGTTCTTCCTCACCCCATTCCCTCACTACTGTCTGCTAGTCCCTCTTGTCAAGTCATGTCTCAAATGAGGTTGTAAGTGCTTCAGGACAGAGACTGCATCTTTTTATTTATACTGTAAAACACCTAGAACACTTTTGGGCGATGCAAAAACAATTAATAAAATAATAATAATTAACAAAGTAGTAGTGGCAGGGTTTGTGAAAATACGGGGCGGAATAAGGACTGCACACACAAGTAATTCAGATACACTTAGTGTATTACGGCCTATATTGTATTTGATTTGCTGTCCAAGTTTCTTCAGTTTTTATTTAATTTCACTTATTATGATTGATTGGAGTTATTATGTATTTGAATTACAGTGGCACTTGTGCTAGGTGCTATATTGACATTAAGCAAATACAAAAGTCCCTGCCCCAGAAAATTTACAATCATACCTAAAAACACAAGGATGAGGCAAACAGAAAGGTGGGATGGGGAGGACGATGATGTAATAATGAAACAATTAATTTTTTCACAGTAAGAAGCAATCACATCTTACTATGTGCACAGCCATAGTTGATTGGTAGGGTTTTGTAGCAAGAAGCATTTTGAGAAAGTAATTGAATGAAGGTCAGATTTAACAATAGGGATGACATTTTCAAAATTGTCCAGCTAAACTACAAACATAAAGCATGAGCAAAGTAGATAATTAAGCACAAATTCATAGTGAACAACAGGAAACTGCAAAGTGCACATGCAAAAACCTGAACATGTTAACCCTTCATAGCCTATTAAAACTCCAGAACTGGAGGAAATCAAGGTTCAACCAACAAAACAAAACAGGGATTGCATTTCTTGGCAATTGTATCATGGCTGGCATGGCCCTGTGAGATGCAAGATATATGGCTAATGTAGTTTAAATTAATGGATGGATACAATAGTCAGATTTGAATATGCAGTTGGACTGTCTAATTATTATTAGGAAATAGAACGTATATGTAAAGAAAAATAAAGACAGCTATACCCATATTTTCTTTTTGTTTATATCTAAAACTAAGTTCAATGGAGGAAGTAACATGCTTATATAAAGAAAGTTTAATATAAACAAATGTAGAGCAAAACATAGAGAGCCAAGAGGACTTAGCAATTATGGACTCAGTAATTTAAACAGCTAAGGAAAGGGGTGGAGGAAACAAAGGAAAAATAATTTGGGATATTTTCACCTATATTTAGTTTTTTAAAATAGACCCTATAATGCATTAAAAATTATTTTAAAAGCACTGGCTGATCCAGGATCCAGCTTTCCAGTGACGTGGGATCTGGCACTTTTATCTTCATCCAGAGCCTCTGTATCTAATACTTCTGAAGTTAGGCTGAAGCCACTGTCAGCTTCAAGCTAAATGACAATGAATAGCAATAGAGAGACAAGGTGGGTGAGGCAATTTCTTTTATTGGACCAACTTCTGTTGGTGAGAGAGACAAGCTCTCGAGCCTCTCAGAGCTCTTCTTCCTGTCTGGGAAAGACACTCAGGGCTTGCCTATACTTAAAACCCTACAGTGGCACAGCTGTACCACTGTAGTGCTTCAGTGTAGACATTACCTGTGCTGACAGGAGGGGTTCTCCTGTCAGTGTAGGTAATCCACATCCCCAAGAGGTGGTAGCTAGGTTGACAGAAGAAGTGTTCCATTGACCTAGTGCTGTCTACATGGAGATTTTGTTCTGCTTAAGTATGCCACTCAGGGGTGTGGATTTTTCATACCCCTGACTGACATAGTTAAACCAACCTAATTTCCTCATGTAGACAAGCCTGAGAGTGTCAGAGCTAAATACACAGTGTAACAAATTGTTTAGCATAAATAGTTAACACATGTTTTAAGGGATCATTCAAGGTGAAGTAGCTGTTAACACCTCTACAATCATAGGATAAAAAAGGGGTGGGGAAGGGTTAGAGAATAGCTATGTGTAGCTCAAAACATTGTCTCTTTCACCAACAGAATTTAGTCCAGTAAAAGATCTTGTTGCTTACCCATCTTGTTGCTCTAATATCCTGGAACCAACACCGCTACAACACCACTACAAACAATGAATAGCAGTGATCCTTAATAATGCTATGTTCTGTGTCCATTCAGATCTCCCCTTAAAGGAATATTGCTTAGTTAAGAGACAACATAATTAAAAACCAAACAGAAAGCTTTAACTGTCAAAAGTACTATAATAAATACTCTGTGTCATAAAATTACTATTTGCACTTAGGGCCTGTTCTTTATTGTGGATCTTTTCCACAGGTGGTTGGATGTGTACTCTATTATACTGGCCATACTCCTTCTTTTGTTCAAGGAGTAGGTTAGTATGGACTGGGATAGGGTGACTGTCACTGCCTCTTGGGGTGGTCTCTTGAGGAGCTTCAGCTTCTCCTGACTGACCCTCCTTAGTTTGTTCTCAGTCAGGTCAGTTCCTGGACTCCCACCGCCAATTAAGCCTGTCAGCCCTTCACTTTTTGGGCTTGCAGTCTCTTTCAGTCTCCTGGCTGTTTTCTTGGAGGCAGCGTGATGCTAGGATGTTGCCACCTTGCTGTCCCAGGCCCTTCTGCCTCCCTTTCCCTCTCTGTACTCTTGCCTTTATAGCCTCTAGTCGGGCTTGGCAGCTCGGCCTACATGGTGGTGTGATCAAGCTGCTTGCTTGTAAACGGGACAGGCTCTCCTCCCCCCTCTGTCTATATTCAATAAGGGTTTGTAGACCCCATTACAGTGACATTCTAGTAAGTGCCAATCAAGGTTTCTTATTTTGACCATGCAATGAAAAAAAAATCACAAAAATGAGCCATGCAATGGAAATGTATGATGGAGGTTAGGCTGCACTCACAGATGTGAAAATAAAAAAGTAAGTTGACTTCTCCTTCATGCCTTTTTTTCCTGCCTTGCAAATCACCAAGTGACAGTATGGTGACATAGTCAAATACTTTGGATTGGTTTTAAAGAGCTGGATAATTTTGGGACCAAATTTTGTGGCAATACAAGCTTAATGTTATGCAAAGGGAAGCTTCCACACCTCCAGGACTGCACAGTTTGCCAAGTGTATCATGGGGGAATTGGTTGCTTTCTTTGGAAGTGTAATTTATAAACCACTGCCAGGGGTAGAAAGCAGAGCAGATGGATTAGTGATCTGATATGGAAAATTCTATGTTTTTAACTCTTCTGTGTCTAGAAGAACATGTTTACAGTAAAGTACACTTTTCCACAGAACGTTATATTCCCCAGTCACTATGAAACTGCTTACCTTGATAGGAAAACTTAAGAAAGCAAGGGATAGAATTTTCTCAGTAACTGGTTCACTATGAATCTCACTTGCAGAGATTAGAAATACCACAAATCTCATCATTTGCAGAACAAAGCATAAAACACGTTTTTCCAACTAAAGAAGAAATTCACTAGGCTGCCTCAGGGGAAGAAGGAAGTAAACTGGACTGCACGTGGGCCTTCATATTGTGGTGATAATTTTTGTTAGGTTATCCCACACTATGGTGAGGAGAGCAATATAAATGTTTAGATAGATTTAGACTGTTGCAAAAATTGATGGTATTTTTACAAAATGTGCAAGTAAATAGTACATTAAAAAGAGACCCCAAAAGTTTTAATTTTTCCTGGAAATTTAAAACTTTTTGTTTACCAAATATTTCTTATCCATTGGCTGCATTGTGGATTGTTAGATTAGTAGGGTTGCACATAACAGCTAGTCTATTGATATTTTAAGCCAGATTCTAATCTCATTTACAGTGTTTTACTCAATTGTAATGCCAATGGGGTCAGTGGAGATACTCCTGATTTACACCAGTGTAAGAGAGAGGAGAATCAGACCTACTGATTTGTTTTTTTCTCTCTTACAATTAAAAATATATCGAGGCATTTCATATGGGGGCAAAGGTAGAACTTCACACAAAATGGATTTTGCTAAGAAATATAAGAAAATAAAAAAGATTAAATTTTGTTCCTATAAGCCTTGACAGATCTGCATTGAGAGAAAAACTCAATGATAGAAGCAAGAGAACAGACAATTAATCCTAAATGACTTTTCCAGCCTCCCACCACCCACACAAAAGAGCATGAAGAGCCACATGGAAACTCTTGGTAAACAGACAGTGGTTCAAAATTGACAAGGAAGGCTACAGCAAACTGCATTAATGGAGACATAAATCTGAAGGACAGCACATTGAGCACAGCAATCAGTCACTTTTAAGTAGGACATTGTATTGTTTTTAAACTTACATTTTATTTTTGTTATGTACAAAGCATGTGAAAAGCTAAGGTACAGAACAGGTAGCAGAAGTGCAAATTTCTAATCTCATTTACATTGATCAGATCATTTACATTGGTAGGGAAGTATGTTTTAGTCCTAATTAGAAAGAAGGATGAGAGGATACATCAGTCTCCATAGCTTCATTCCGAATGCTTACTTCTGAGATTGCTGCCAGTGAGGCCAACCATCCCATAGGAACTGAACTGAGACCACTAATTCATGTCACACATTCATTGGCCACAAAACAGCCATCAGTAGGAAACAACTTTGAGTTATTACAGACTTGGGGCAATTTTAAACCAGTTACCTACCACTAAGAGAATCCACATCTGATTACCAGTTCCTTGAGGCATGTAGTCCCATTACATCTGTTTTGAGTGAGCCCTTTTCTGTAGCTTTATGAGGTACAAACACATTCTCATAAAAATAGCACTATATCTTTTCCTTCAGCTTTGTGGTATGGAAAATATCAAGAATATTGGGTCTATCTATTGTATTTATATTTCCTAATAGAAGCTCTAGAGTAGACAATGGTCCTCAAATGTTTTAAGTCACGCCCCCTCTGATCCTCAAATGTTTTAAGTCACGCCCCCTCTGATCCTTAAAATAATCTGCCCGTGCCCCCACTGTCGGGAGCCAGGGGTTGGGAGGGGGGCTGTAGTTGGGACCAAAGCTGGGACTGCAGCTGCAGCGGGGGCTGTGGCTAGAGCAGAGGCAGGGCCAGGAGCTGGACCATGGTTGGGAGCCAAGGCCTGGGCCCGGAGCGGGGCCAGGCTGCAACCATGAGCCAGGGGCCATGGCTGGGGCTGGGAGCCAGGGGCCGAGGCCAGAGCTGGGAGCCAAGCCATGGTCAGGGCTGTGGGCCGAAGCTGTGGGCGGAGCCAGAGTGGAGCTGGGGGCAGAGTGGGGCTGGGTGATGCTCCCTCCTTGCCCCCTGTGGGGGCTGATTTCAGCTCTGCCATGCCCCCCCCCCATATTCCCCCATGCCCCTTTAGGGATCACGCCCCATAGTTTGGGGACCACTGAGCTAAACTAAAGATGTAGAATAGGTATTAGAAAATACAGTTCCCATCTTAATGCATGAAATCCATAAGACTTTCAAGGTTGTTGCAAGGCAAAGGCTATTATCCAAAAAAAGACCATTTTAACCACCTTCAATTTAGCCATTTTCCAAAGTAATACAACTTAGTTTACAGAAATTCTGAAAGGCTCCCATTCATTCCCAGGCGTGGAGGGATAGCTCAGTGATTTGAGCATAGGCCTGTTAAACCCAGGGTTCTGAGCTCAATCCCTGAGAGGGCCATTTAGAGCTCTGGGGCAAAAACTGGGGATTTGTGCTGCTTTGAGCAGGGGGTGGGATGAGCTAAGATTCTATGATTCAGATTTTGATCTGCAATGCCTGTATCTCAAATGACAGTGTAAAATTGTCAAGATGGCTGCTTCCTAATTTTTTTTTGTAAATATATTTAAGACATTTGTAATTTGCTTTTTAACCATTTAGGAACCTAAATCCCATTTTCAAAAGTGACACAGGCTTCTAATTTCCACTGAATTCAGTGGAAGTTAGGAATCTAAATACCTTTGAGATTCTGGGCCTTAGGGCCAAATGTTAAAGTTATTTCAGGACCTAGGTGCCTAATGGGATTCTCAACTGTGCCTTGGCTCCTAATTCCCATTTTGGGAATTAGGTACCTGGACACATTTGAAAATTCCTCTAGGGGCCTGTCTGCAACTTTAGGCACCCAAATACTTTTAAAAATCTGGTCTTTAGGAGCTTAACTCTCACTGAAAGTCAATGGGACTTAGGGTATGTGCTGCTGTAGCACCATAGTTTAGACACTTCCTACAGCGATGGAAGGGTTTTTTCCATCAGTGTAGCTAATCCATCTCTCTGAGATGCAGTAGCTAGGTCAATGGAAGAATTCTAGTTAGGTTGACCTAACTAGTACACTAAGGGTGCAAAATGTATCACAGTCCTGAGCAAAATAGCAGTCAATCTAATTTTTAAGTGCAGACCAGGCCTTAGACAATAGTCTGTGTTGCAAGTGCTGTTATTGAACTGAGTACTCAAATATGACTTGAATGAATATATATCAGGCACAAAATCCAGTAAGAGGCAACATCTCAGTGGGAGCAAAGCACTTAAGCACCTGCTTAAATTTAAGCACGTGAATAATCCCAGTCATTTCAATAGGATTATTCATGTGCTTAAAGTTATGCAGGTGTTTGTATGCTGTGCTAAATTAAGGCATTAGTGCAGTCTCATTTTACAGTATGTCGCATATGCACATGTAAATTTCATTGACTAATGATAACTCATACAAATATTAAATAAATTAACTTTGCTTTTGAGGAGGAAGGGTCTAAGACCATCTTGAATTAGCAAGAGAAAAAGTTTTGCTTTACCAAAACTGTATCTCAGCATCTCCAAAGAGTTTATATCAGCATGGAAAGGTGTTAGGCACTTGATTGGAGCCAGTGGGACTTCTCACATTAAGGCAAGCAGGATTTGGCCAAGAGGGAGCTAAATAAGTAGAGCCCTGTAAATCTGTGGATATCCACTTTATATCCTCAGATATCCACGGACCATGTTTGCAGATCACCTATCGAATGCAGATACAAATTTTATGTCCACAAAGGGCTCTGTAAATAAGTGTTTGAGAGATTAAGAAAGAAATAACTAATGTTTTTAAATCAATAGTTTGATGCTGCAAAGCCTCACTCATATAAGTAATTTATATTAATTAAAATAAAAGATTACATATGTAAATTTTGCTTCATTTAGAACCAAATGAAAAATCTCTCCCATCATGGGGAGGGAGGTTTGTGTTAGAAGTTATGCTCCAGTGTTGCTACTTCTACAGAAATAGATCTTTTATAAATGGTTTTTTTAATGACTTGAGGGAAATATAGTAATAAGACTCTTTCATGTGTTTTTATATGGATAAGCAATTTTAGGGAGAATACTTTCTCATTTAAATATCAGGAAAGATGGTTATAATTTCATTGCTTACCATATGCACAGGGATTAATCTGACCCAAGTTGACACTGGTTTTTTCACAGTCTTGTTTCATATTGTGAACAACAGCACGTGCTTCCTTTTCCTGCGTGAAGTGATGTCATGAGTGAGATAAATTCATTGACAGTGCACAAGGTAATAATGTCATTAGAACAACAAGAAACAATACTACATATAAGCTGTAGGAAATCTGATCAGAAATTATCTTCTGGCAGAGGGAAGCGCATAGACAGAATCAGAAATGTACACAGAAGTCATTCAAAGGTATGGCAGGTATACCTTACTGAAAGTATAGGTCTGAATTTGGGTACCAGGCGCACCTCTCACTGCCACCCAGTGGTTTAACAGATGGGAGGCTTGACTAGATCTGCAAGGTGCAGACAGGTTTAGAATGAAAGAAGGAGTGTACACAAGGATAGGTCCCTCCTTCCCGGGTGTCCGCAGCCCACTGGCCAGCAAAGGAAGTGTGACCCGTTGGCTCTGTCTTCCCACAACCATTCATTTAAACTCTTGCCCAGGGTTTCTTGAGCACCTGCCATTACCTTTATGACACTCTCTTCAACTAATCCAGAAGTGGCACTGAAGAGCTCGGAAGGGACATGACTTTCAAACCTCGTTGGCTGGAAGGATGGGTCAAAAATATAGGAATTTAAAAGGAGAAATGTGAGTAGGCCTCAGAAGAGACACACACACACACTGTCCTCAAAATACACTCATTTCTGTATAGCATATGGGCCTAATTCTTATTGCACACCAGTTTATATCATAACTTCAGTGAAGTTAATGGAGTTAGTCGTTAGCGCAAAACTGATGAGTGGAATGGAAGGGCCTGGGCTCCCCTACCACCCCCCTTATCATAAACCTCCTGTTCCACCCCTCCTCTCAGGACTGAGGAGAGGATATAGAGGTTGAGAGCCCCAGGATGAGGGCGAGTCACTCTCATGGGTCTGGAGGTGGGTTTGAAGTGGGCGTCAAATTGCAGGCTGCAGAAAGAGTTTCTATTATCATAATTAATATTTAACAGTTATGGTAGTGCCTAAAAAGTCTCAGCCAGCTAGGTGCTGTACAAACATGTGGTCAATTTTCGTTCCCTGCTCCAAAGAGCTTACAGTCTAAAAGACAAGACATACCAGATGGACAAACAAGCAGGTTAGGGCAAGAGAAAAGAGGTAACAAATATAACAGGATGTGCACAATTCTTATCCAAGAATTTTATGTCTTCTTTACTACTTAATTTTTATTATTTTTAAATTGTAGTTGCCTTTGGCTCAATCATTTTTGAAATTTGGCTGTAACGTCCAAAAACTGAGCATTATGAACCCAGTGTTAACTGTATATTGAAATATTGTTGAATCTTGTATAATTGTAGGTGGAGGAAAGTAAATACAGGCTTTTCTCCCCAGTGTGGCTGTGAAATCCAGCTTGTGCTAGCCAAGTTAATTTTGCCAGTTCTAACTCACACGTTTACCTGGAAATGGTAATCTCAAAATGCAGCACACTATATAACAGGCACAGTTCTGGGAACTCAGAGAATGGAGATCAATAGTATGTTATTATGGGGGGAAAAGTATTACCAGTAAGAGCAGATGTTCCCTAATCACTCAAGAAAGTTCAAAGAAGAGAAAGAAAGCTATGCAATCTGCTCCATTAAATTCTACATAGTTTCATTGGCCCAGACACCAGCAGAATTAATCAGTGTATTGAAGCCGTCAGATGCAATTGGAATTGATTGTTAACACAGATAAGATTTCATTTGGCATTTCAGTGCTCTCTAGTGTTCCACTCTCACGTCTATAAATCTTTCATCCACCCACTCTCCCCAGTTTCATCACCACATTACCATTTTCCCCAGTTTGCCCAAGGACATTCATTGAACCCTTCTACTGAGCCTTAGGCAAAATACATTACAGTAATAATCAATAGCAGTAAAATGTGCACCATTGCATGGCTAACAGCTAACACAGTAGGTTAAAAGAAAAGGAGTACTTGTGGCACCTTAGAGACTAACAAATTTATTAGAGCATAAGCTTTCGTGAGCTACAGTTCACTTCTTCGGATGCATTTGGTGGAAAATACAGAGGGGAGATTGATATACACACACAGAGAACATGAAACAATGGGTTTATCATACACACTGTAAGGAGAGTGATCACTTAAGATGAGCCATCACTAGCAGTGGGGGGGGGAAGGAGGAAAACCTTTCATGGTAACAAGCAAGGTAGGCTATTTCCAGCAGTTAACAAGAATATCTGAGGAACAGTGGGGGGTGGGGTGGGGGGGAGAAATAACATAGGGAAATAGTTTTACTTTGTGTAATGACTCATCCATTCCCAGTCTCTATTCAAGCCTAAATTAATTGTATCCAGTTTGCAAATTAATTCCAATTCAGCAGTCTCTCCTTGGAGTCTGTTTTTGAAGCTTTTTTGTTGAAGGATAGCCACTTTCAGGTCTGTAATCGAGTGACCAGAGAGATTGAAGTGTTCTCCAACTGGTAGACAGTAACAGTAGGTTAAAAATGTGTAAGTAACCATGTAGATTGACAACTCTAGTTTATTTTCAGAGAGATATGTTTTTTCTATGAATCATTAGGCTAGGAATTCAGTTCCAGAAGGAAAAAGACAACTATTTGCGGGCGGGGGCATTAAAAATATCTTACTTTAATATTAATTATCACTTTTTCTTTTCATAAGGAAAGAAAACAAATAGCATCTTTTAGATAGATGGTGGATTTTCCCCCCAAAGCTCCTTTGACAATGAAACTCAAGATGACTGTGGGCATGCCACTTTGCTTTTTTGTGCCTCAATTTCCCATCTATAAAATGGGGCTAATAGCACTTCCCTCCCTCTCAGGGATGTTGTGAGGATAAATACATTAAAGATTGTGAGGTACTCAGATACTATGGTAATGGGGACCATATAAGTACCATAGAGAGAAGATGGGGAGCGGGAGCTGGGACCACCTTTAAATTTTCATTGTAAAGTTTTGTTCATAGCATATTACACTGACGTGGAGCATGGGAGGATGACAGGGATATGCTGTAAGCATGGTGAGAGAGCAAGAAAACATGTGAGCTCTGCCACGCATACATGAGTTATGAAAAATACTGCACCGTATCAGAATAAATGAGTCATCTAGAGAATCTCATTGCCACCAGCACAAGACAATGCCCTGATGGATCCTGATCATGGAGGGTTATAGAGTTGATACATGCAGTGTACTGCTGATAAACACACAGTTTCAGATAAGTTCTGGACAAAAAAGGCAGCAGTACTTGAAGCACAGAAAGACAGTCAAGCAGTGAATTACTAAGTAAAGAGTAGAATGAAACAAAATGCACTGCTTGAAATGATTAGTGACTAATACAACCCAAAGGAAACCATATATGTAATAACTACAAAACCTGTTAATAGCACATTCCTTTTTTTATGCAAATGTTGGCAGTTTACTATAGATCCACAATCAGTAGGCAATGCAACCACAGCATTTCTAGGTCTTGGTTTTCAGTATTACGAAGCTAAGAAAAATGTCACATGACAAGTGACTGCTTCACAGATGCCCTGCTTCTGTTCTAATTGACACCAATGGCAAAACTTGGCTCAGTGGGAACAGGAATAGGCCTCAATTGCTTTTGCATTACCATTAATCCCCAAATCCTCCTTTTTGTTTGATTATTGACTGGCCTGCTGACTCTAATTCAAAGTATAACCATTGTCCTGTGATCTTTAACACAGTGGGCCAGCTATCTCCATGTGACCCTGCCCCTTTGTGCTGCTCTGTCAGTAGATTATGGCTGTAGAGTTGCTGTACCTGGTTCTATAAACCACATCCTGTGGCGGTGGGATCCTCCAGTGGCATAGAGCCAGGAGAGAAGCACTGAGGCCTGAATGCACAAAAGGAGTTAGGTGTCGTGATGTGCAAATCCTGAGTTAGGCACCTAAGCTTCTAGAGAGAGGTAGATGCTTTAGAATGCAATTAACAAAAGCCAGCAGGATAGGCAGGGAGATGCCTACAATAGATGTGCATGCTAAACCCTGCACCTATCTCAGAGATGAGCTCCTACGCTGGCTGGCAGAGTGGTGCCTATCTCAGCTGCAAACCCTCTCTTGTATTAGGCACTTACACTGCTAAAGAGTCGGTGGGGCAGGGGGCGAGAGAGAGAATGAGAGCAAGTGAGCAAGAAAGAGCGTGTGCGTATGTGCATGAGAATGACTCTTTAGCCCAGTGGTTAGAGAACTCGCCCAGGAGGTGGAACACCCAGGATCAAGTCCAATGACTCTCTCATTATTTATCCAGAGTGCAATAGCTTCAACAGGAGAGACTGAGCCAGCCCCACATTGGACTATCCCATAGCTCAGTGATTAGAACCTGGACTCTAGGACCCTGCAAGGTTTGGGGGTGTCCCAAAGTGCAGGCTGTAGCCCATGCCAGAACATCTTCACTGCAGTTAAATAGCCCCACAGCCCAAGCCCCGCAAGCCTGAGTCAGCTGGTGTGGGCCAGCCACGGGTGTTTAATTGCAGTGTAGACAGACCCTAAGAGGCAGCAGAGCCCTGTTCAAATTCCTTCAACCTCTCAGGCAGAGGTGGAACTTGAACGAGAGTCTCCCACCTCCCAGGTGAGTTCCCTAATCACTGGGCTAAAAGTTTTGAGGAAAGTCCTCCTTTCCCTCCCCTCCCCCAGCTGTTAATGTGTGAACTCACCAGGGGGAGGGAGGGCAATCTGGTAGGCACCCTCTGAACACGCTTACCACATTGGGACCTGCACAGCACATCACATGACTTGGGCAGCAAAACACTTATCTTCGCCTGGTTTGTGAATCACTGTTGGAGGCGGAGTTAGGCATCTGGATGCCTAGAGGGAGGCAGCAGTGCACATGTGCAGAGGCAGTAACGTTGGCACCTAGGCAGGGACACTAGAACAGGGGGGCCAAGCAGCTGTGACTCTCCCACTTTTGAGCTCTGGCTTCTGGCCTCACCTGGGGGCGGGGCCTCGTGGGCCGGAAGCTGGAGCCGGGCCCGGGGAAAAGCAGCCTGGGCAGCTACGGGGAGCCTCCACCGAGAGCAGACCCCAACCTGTGTCCCCATCCCCTACCCAGGGCAGATGGAGGGTCTGTGGGTCCTCACAGCTTCCTGGGGGGCTCTTATCATGGCCTGGCTGTGGCTCTTCGGCCAGAAGCCAGAGCTGGGTCAGGGTACAAGATGCTGGGGGGACGGGGATAGGGACACAGGCTGGGGCTGCTCTCACCCCCCACCCTCAGGCAGATGTAGGGGCCCAGGCTCCCCGGCCCGGCTCCAACTTGGCTGGGGGAAAGGAGCCTCATAGGGAAGAGGAGGGGCAGGTATGGGACTACGGGGGGGGTGCCTTGTGCCCGCTCCCCCACCCCTTTTAGGAAGAATCCGTCACCTTTGTACCTAGGCAACTTTTATTCTGCAAAATTTAGGTGATGAGTGAGCTTAGGCCTCTACAGGGTTCAGCTGGACTTTGTGCATTGCAGCAGTCCAAAAATTGGGACTTAGGTGCCTAAAATGAGACTTAGGCACCTTATTCCTTTTATTATTCCATCATAGGGCCTAATCACATCAGCCACAATATCAGAGGTTCGTTCACCTGCACATCTACCAATGTGATATATGCCATCATGTGCCAGCAATGCCCCTCTGCCATGTACTTTGGTCAAACTGGACAGTCTCTACGTAAAAGAATAAATGGACACAAATCAGATATCAAGAATTATAACATTCAAAAACCAGCTGGAGAACACTTCAATCTCTTTGGTCACTTGATTACAGACCTAAAAATTGCAATTTTTCAACAAAAAAACTTCAAAACCAGACTCCAACGAGAGACTGCTGAATTGGAATTAATTTGCAAACTGGATACAATTAACTTAAGCTTGAATAGAGACTGGGAGTGGATGGGTCATTACACAAAGTAAAACTATTTCCTCATGTTTATTTCTCCCCTCCCTCCCCCATTCCTCAGATGTTCTTGTCAACAGCTGGAAATGGCCCACCTTGATTATCACTACAAAAGCGTTTTCCCCCCCGCTCTCCTGCTGGTAATAGCTCACCTTAAGTGATCACTCTCTTTACAGTGTGTATGGTAACACCCATTGTTTCATGTTCTCTGTGTATATAAATCTCCCCACTGTATTTTCCACTGAATGCATCCGATGAAGTGAGCTGTAGCTCACGAAAGCTTATGCTCAAATAAATTTGCACAAGTACTCCTTTTCTTTATTCCTTTTGTGCATTCAGGTCTGAGTGACCAACACAGAGGGGGACTAAGCAGGCTAAGATGGTACAGCCTGCTCCACTGAATGCACATGGCCTGTTCTGTGGATTGGAATGGGAGGGACCATGGCCCCTCCTGTCTCTGTTTAGGGGAATGTGAACCCCAGGATATGTGGACTGAGAAGTCCCTGAATTCTGTAAAGTGGAGGGTCTGTGATTATGACTGGCCCTTGTGTGGGAGGTGGACAGAAGACTAACAAAGCTTCTTGTGTCCTCCAACTCTGCATTCAGTCTGGCTCTTGGTTTTAGCTGCCAATTGATTCCTACTTCTGGCACAGGAAAATACCATCATATTCTGATTTAACAGGATGTTACACCTAACTCTCTGAGATCTGCAAAAGACTGAAAATCAAGGGGTCTTACCTTTGCCTGTGTTAATTGTGTTTTTCTCTTTGATTTAATGATGACAGGGAGGACGCTAGATCTGCCTATTCGTAGTTTTTCAGGCTTGGAAGCAATTTTCTTCCTATCAAGTGATGACAAAAAAAATTAATCAGTGGGACCACATTACTAAACACACTATATATTATGCCTGTGCTTATGGGGAAACTATTCTGACCATCCTGAAGAAAAAAAGTTCTGTAATGAAGCTACTCAATTCACTGAAATATTGCAAGCAGTATCTATTCACATATAAAGTCACTGGAATATAATACACGTGTATAATTTTTTTTTTAATGAAAAAATAAGATGATGAGTGTGCTGGCTAGTAAGTATCCAGTCTTGGAATGACTAAAAAGAATTTTTTCCTTTAGGGAACAAATTGCATTAAAGAAAATTGAGTGAAGATGCATGGCCTTATAATAGCTCCATCTAGGTTGTGTTTCCCTAGTTTCTTTATGAGAAGGTCATGTGAGACAGTATCACAAGGCTTACTGAAGTCAAGATATACCACATCTGCCGCTTCCCCCCTATTCACAAGATATCAGGTTGGTTTGACATGATTTGTTCTTGAGAAATCCATGCTGACTGTTACTTATTACCTTATTATTTTCTAGGTGTCTGCAAATTGGTTGCTTAATTATTTGCTCCATTATCTTTTCAGGTACAGAAGTTAAGCTGACTGGTACAGAAGTTAAGCTTTCCTGAAAAAGCAGGATGATCAGCGAGTTATCTTAAGAGCCTGTACACAAATGTAAGAAGCCTGGAAACAAGCACAGAGAACTGGAAGTCCTGGCACAGTCAAGGAATTATGATGTGATTGGAATAACAGAGACTTGGTAGGGTAACTCACATGACTGGAGCACTGTCATGGGTGGATATAAACTGTTCAGGAAGGACAGGCAGGGCAGAAAAGGTGGGGAAGTTGCATTGTATGTAAGAGAGCAGTATGACTGCTCAGAGCTCCAGTATGAAACTGCAGGAAAAACCTGAGAGTCTCTGGATTAAGTTTAGAAGTGTAAGCAACAAGGGTGATGTCGTGATGGGAGTCTGCTATAGACCACCAGACCAGGGGGATGAGGTGGACGAGGCTTTCTTCAGGCAACTAACAGAAGTTACTAGATCACAGGCCCTGGTTCTCATGGGGGGACTTCAGTCACCCTGATATCCACTAGGAGAGCAATACAGCAGTGCACAGACAATCCAGGAAGTTTTTGGAATGTGTAGGGGACAATTTCCTGGTGCAAGTGCTGGAAGAACCAACTAGGGGCAGAGCTCTTCTTGACATGCTGCTCATAAATGGGGAAGAATTAGTGGAGGAAGCAAAAGTGAATGGGAACCTGGGAGGCAGTGACCATGAGATGGTCGAGTTCAGGATCCTGACACAAGGAAGAAAGAGCAGCAGAATACGGACCCTGGACTTCAGGCTGGAGATTTTTAGTAATATGTTGCTATCAATGCTCTTCAGCGATTTATTTGTAAGGAGGAAGTTAGGGAAAACATCCTTTGCCAAGGACCAGATTCTGATACCCTTACTTGTGTTGAATACTATCTGACTCAATGAATAACACCAACAAAGTCAATGAAAGTATTTGTGGAGCAAAGTGCTATTAAGGATGAGTTAGGATATCAGACTTTGTTCCAAAACACCGATTTTTGATTCTAAATGTTCTAACAAACCATCCAGCCTGGCTGATGTTTTCTGTTTCCTTTCAATATGTGTCTACATTTTGCACTATCTTTTTGCTGCCTTCCTATTGACAGCCTCCACAGCATTCCAAGAACTTTGGTGGCTCTCCCACAACTTCTAAAAGATTCACAAAGAAATTACTGAGGTAGATAGATAGATAGATAGATATTTACTCTTTCTCAAAATGAGACTTTTTACTATTGTGTTATCTTATTTGATAATAAAAGTTCTCAGGAAAAGAGAAAGACTTGACAAATAAAATAGTAATAATAATAAAATAATAATAATTAATAATTTTGAACCTAATAACAATTATAAAGTTTCCCAGATTATACTAACCATGAGCCTGATTTTGATTATAGACCATCAAGCAGAATTGAGAAACTACAGTTTGAAACTGTTAGAAAATTCGGAGTCTTGTTTACAAGATATAAAAAACTTTTAGGACAGAATCCTGCAGCCATTATTCACATCAGTAATCCTATGACAGTATGAACTTGCAGGAGTGGGTCCTTGTTCTATATGAATTGTTGACCACTTGTTCTTCCATGCTAGGTGACTTTTAAGACACAGAAAAATTAAAGCTGAAAAAACAGAGGCCTGGAATAGCTGCTGCTTTTTCTGACCAGTTAAGTTTCTTCAGAGATCCCATCCAAAGCATCAGGATATGCATTTTCCTCAAATATATGAATACCTTGGCTGAGTCAAGTGCATTAAGTGTATATTGACTGAGAAATGAACAACCTGCAATATACTGCTATCCTTATAAAATGGCAATTTTAAAATTAAAGATTAAGAACTTGTTTGCTTTTTAGAAAGTAATATTTGTGGTGGTTGTTGTTGTTCAAAGAATCATAGAAATTCAAGATGGAAAAGGCTCGTAAGATCATTCTGTCCATCATCATAGTGTATGTTTGTTTCCTACAGGAAATTATCTAGAGCTTTGGCTAATTTATGTGCCAAAAAAATGGAGCTTCCAGCACTTCCTTTGGAAAACTATTCCACGGCTTAATTTTTTTCCCCTTAAGGTCACAGAGATAGGGGCGGGGTGACGTGCTCTTCAAAATGGCATCTCTTGTCCAATACCAGACAAAACAACATCCAATCTTGTCTCAGTACCAGTCAGGGAACAAACCTTAGAAAAGGAGGACAAATAGCCTGCCTAGTGGTAGAACATATTTTTGAAAGAAATGTCTGATTGCTACCCTCCACTGTCGTTCAATTCAGTTAGTGCTGTAACATGACCAGAATGAACAGATTTTCCAGATTTAAGATAGATACGAAAACTGAAAAAGCAAGAGATGTCCTTGTAAGTTACCTCATTTGTTCAAGAAGGAAAACATAAAACTGTCCAACCTCAGATTTTTTTGAGCTTTCTCAGGTTTTCTATTCTGAGGAGTTTTAGCAGCACTGTAAATGTGGATTCCTGGGCCACAAGCACAAAAACTGTGAAAGTAAAATTGGATATGTAACCCGCTGCTTGCTCAGAGTGGTGCGCCCCTCTAGTAAAGGGTGCCTACAGATAAAATAGAGGACCCTGGATATCAGAGAGATGGGCATGTCACACATAAAGTAGACATAAAGAGATAAGAATAGATGGGAGCAATAGACTGGGGGGGAGGAGGGTCTTGTAAAAAAAAAGAGAGAAAGACAGACTACTATTGATTTTTGATCCCCCTTGTCCAAATACACTTAAAGTTGGGGATTTTTATCTTTTTCCTGATTGGAACAATATTAAGATTATTTGATGTCTTTTTGTTTTGTAGTGGCAGGGGGAAAAAACAGGTGGACAAGGCAGGAAGCTGCAGAAAGCAAAACCTCAGGTTTTTAAGTGTGCCACTGTCCACAGGTATGGAAACAAACCATCACCATCCTGACAATCTCAAAGATGACAGTCAGCTGATCTACATGTGGCACCTCAGGTGTTGAGTCAACAGACACTGAAAAATATCCGACATCTTTAATCTCATGTACAATGGCTGATAGTGTCATCTTTGCCAGCAGTGGAATGAATTAATCACAAATAGTCTTTGATAGATATGATGTATGGCGTTTTCCATGATTTGCATGTTCATTGATCTGCTGAGCTAACAAAAGGTCAAACTTAGCGATTAGCTCTAGAACACCAAGGTAATTGCCATTGTGTTTTGATCCAACAGTCTCATCTGAGCCATGGAATGGCAGACCATGCTCAGCAAGAAAAACTATGCTTTCAGCTACACATCTGAGAACATTCTTCCAATAAGCCCAAGCTTCCAAAAATTGGTTTTCCATTTGGGTATCAATTCTGCCGCTAATTTTCTTTCGGGCATGGTACCTGCTAATGGACAATGCATGCTGCTTACTCATTGCATAATTGGTAATGTATGCAGTATTCTTCCAATTATTGAAGCCTTCGCAGAACATTCCCCACACTTTGGATCACAAAACAGGTGGCAATAAAAACAGTACACTTTCTTCTTAGAAGGCGAATAGATGAGCCATTCTCGCTTGCCAATCTGTTTGTTAGGCTTCACATATTCAAACATTGATTTGGTCAGATAACGATTCTGATTGGTGTACTCTCGCTTTGTCAATGAAAAATCAGCATCTAGAATCTGGCATTTCTGTGGGCCCTTCTAAGTCATATGCAATGAGATCTTGAGAAGTCACATCCCACTTGCCTGGATGGTTGGAGAAGGATATTTTTGTATTACTATCACTGGGAAAGTCTTCAGAGGAGCGGGATGACACTGCAGCTAGAGAAATCACAGGAGGCTGCTCCTTTTCATCAGGTGCAGGAGCAGCAGGTTCACTTGGACTGGTATTCGCCTGGACTTCCTCACCACTAGACTTAGTAGGAGGAAAAAATGTTAGGATGAAAGGAGTATCTTTCAGCACTACATCTTGTCTTTGCCGTCTTTCTTTGGCCTCCTTCAATTTTTGCCATCCTCCTTTCTTCGACATGGTTTCTATAGTCCAGTGTAGGCCTTCTGTGTACAAAGTTCAGTATTGCTTGGGCCCACAAACACTTACTTAGCCCACAAAGACAAAATCAAAACCACTATACATTGAATTCACAGTCTTGATGGATTAATTTATACAAAGCAATATCTAATGAGACAAAAAATTTCCGCTGGCCCCGCTACCGTCGCTCAGCTGTTTCTTCAATGTGGAATGGAGGGCCTACAGTAGGGCCTAAAAATAGGAGATCCTAAAAAGTAGGGCTGAAAGTAGGACCTAAAAATAGGAGAGCCTAAGGCCTTATTAGACTATGTGTTAATCCAGCCTTGACAACATCCTATACAGAATTGTATTTTTAATACAATGTACCTTACTGGTATTAATTGGCAATTCAATAAGGTTCAGGGGAGAGGGGCTTAGTTGGGGAGAACATGAAACAGGAGTTATACTATGATGTTGCAACTCATTATGTCAATGTAGACCGGATGTCCAGTACAGGTACTCTATAAGGAAGGGACACAGTGATCAGATAAAATGAATTTGTAAAAGATTTAAAGGAGGTATTCTTTCAAGGAACAGAAACAGGAGAGGCTCGGGGCTTTTATGACTGGTACAGCAGGGAGCCAATCTCCTCTCTTTCATAGTCCCTCCCACCCAGCAGGTTGGCCAGGGACCAGGATGGGTAAAGGGGAGGGCTGACAGAAGCCTCTTGGGTATATATTGAAATGATTATGGAATTACTTGCACTGTACGCTCCCAGACAATTAAGAATAAAATTGCAGCCTAATTAAACCACATCCAGTGTCTCCTGTCCTTCCAACATAGCTGGATAATGAGGTTATTAGAAATTTATAGAAACTTGCTGAATATTGTGTGTGAAGAAGGCAAAGATGTAGCACATCAGAGGTGGATTTGATTCAAATCGGATTTTATTTTTCATTGCACTGATTTATGACACAATGCTGTCACACACCAGCTGCAGCCCACCAAAGCTACTTTGGAATTTCTGGACAGATTGTGGTCAAATGCAATTATGTATTATTCAGCAAATCGACAGTTTACTGCATAGAGAATCACAGAATTAAGAGGCACGCCATCCAGTTTCTGTATGTTTGGGGTCTACAGTGACAAGGTTGTTAGTATGCTGTGCCAAAGTCCAAAAAGACAAGAGAATTAATCAAACATGTAAGCCAGATAAATACTGATGTGCTCGGAGATACTGGTCTCATTAAGGGATATCCTGTAAAGCGTGGCCTGATACCTACTGCAAAGCCCAGGGGAGATGATCTGTTTCACTGCCGCCAAACATGCAAGTGGAGTTTGAATGAGGGACAGTAATGGAATTATTGTGCAGATTCATGAAGTGAGTGGCATGACCGTATTGTTCCTGTTTTTGAAAACAAATTAAACTATAAGGATTTGTGTTGACCTTATTAAATTCAGCAACACTGAAATAAAAGTAAATTATGCCTTCACTACTTACCTCACCAATGCAAAGAGACAGCTTATAACAATAATGCAGTATCTTAAGGATGGTGGCCAAACATACTTCTGATGAGGGCTTTTTGCATTATTTAACGAATTGAGCGTCACTGCACTGACAAACCAAGAGCCTCTGAACCGAGAATAAATTCACAGTCATTCCAGAAATACTGAAAGGTGAGGGAGTGATCCAGATATTTGAAGCTCACATGGGATTAAGCATATGTTGAGAACAAGTGCACAAGCCATCTGGTACCTAGAAATCAGTATAGCCATTAAAAATAAAGTAATATCTTGCACCGGCAGTGACAACAGGCTCCCAGAACAAAGAACATTTAAACTCCTCTGCCTGATGGATCATGGCAGCTACAGCTATATCTGACTACAATGGCCAATTATATTTAGTGGTCATTAACTATTTTTCATGTTTCATAGAAATATTTCTCATGCAAACTACATTCAGCGAGATAGTTATAAGTGAAAGTGTTTGGTCTATATGTAATCTATAATCAGTTAATTTCCAGCAATTTTTCATCTGCAAAATTCAAGACATTCCAGTATGCTACCTCTAGTTCATATTATCCTCAAGGGAATGGCAATGCAGAGAGAGATGTCCAGACTGTCAAAAGTATCCTGAAGCAGAATAATCCATTTCCAGCCTTCCTGAGCTAACTATTTAAACAGTGATAAATAGTCCACCAGCTGTTATTAGAAAATCAAATTCTCTTTTTTATTCTAAAGCCTTATTGGCCAAATTCTGAAAAGGATAAGGTGTTATATGATACAGAAAGATTGTGTAAAATGTCCCATGACAAAAGAAATTCTACTAGGCCCTTACCAGACTTAAACTCTGAAGCTAAAACAGTTGGTAAGAAATAGTGGAGTGAGCCTACAGGAAAAATGAAATACTCCAAGATCCTATCTCATCAAAGCTGAGGAAGAAAATGTTACAAATTACTTCTGTCTGCTCAGGATTCCTGGATAGATGTTGCTGACATTTCCCAAACAAACAAAAGTACAAACAAACAAGACAATTTACCCATGGCTGAGGTCATGCATAAAAAAGTTAAGCTAAATGGATCATTTTTCATAAAGTCATGAGCAAGTGAAAACTAAGTTTTATAATGTAAATCCCAGTGTAATATTAAACAATGGCTTTTACTACTATGTAAGTATATATAGATAACTTATTTTAATTGCTTATAAGAGTTTATATGATCACTCAGCTTTATCTGTAATAACGTAATTGTGTATAGACAAAATTATGTATTGGTTTATTTTCTTTCTTTTATTTATTATTTATTTAATTGTCTTACCTATTATTTATGTATGCTAATAAATTATTCAGCTCTATAAAGAACTCTAGAAAATAGGATGAGGACAAAAATCATAGCAGTGCTCATAAAATACTGATAAATCTTAATTCTCACTTCATTTTAAGGAAACCCCAATTGTTACTGCAAGTCATAATTGCTCTAACTATCTGTCTAGGTTCTTCTACCATACCCATCGCTGTAATATTTCAGCACCTTAGAAACAATAAAATTGCAACAGTGTTTTCTGCCTTGACTGAACCCTAGGTATTTGAATACAAAACACACTTTACACATATTGAGGAACTCAAATTTAGCATATATTCCTGTTCTCAGATGCACACCGCAGATCTCTTTTGCATATTTTGCATCTGATCAGTGAGCAAAACTCCCACTAAAGTCAATGGGAGTTATATGTGGGGTATGATTGTAGACTATGCAACCAAGTTCTGCAGCATAATCAAGAGTTCAGGAATGCGGATAAGAGTTAGATCCAACGGGAAGGTCTTAATTCTAGTGTCAAGATCCAACATGGCTAGATAATACTTAGTCCTGCCATGAGTGCAGGGGATTGGATTAGATGACCTCTCCAGGTCCCTTCCAGTCCTATGACTCTACTGCCCTCCAATCTATCTATTTTTTAAAATAATATATTTTCTTTAATTAATACACTGTTCACATTATTAAGTCTTTCTACCTCCATTTCCAAATGTCATAGACCTTATATAATTATAAGTCATTATTAATAAACAATTAGTTAGTGTCTTCAAAGTTTCCCACCATGATTCAATAGAAGTTTCAGTTTTTAACAACAGTGGAGACAAGGCATCAATCTTAATCTCCAACCTTTCCTCCATCGATCTTAATGCAGAAAGAAACGTCTTCCATGAGATCCCCAGAGAATCACCATTTTCAAAAATGGGGTCCCTGGGACTTGCCTGGTGTGAAGGAGAATAGGGAGTTGCACTGGTTGTACCTGAACATGCAGCTCCATCCCACCAATCACCAGTACTTAACCTCAAATTGTGTTCAGTAGGCCTCTGCCGATTTTTCTCATCTGGTGATTTTCTCTTTTTCTGTGGCATTATCACTACACTCAAAGAGAGTTTGAAGTGAGAAATGCACAAGCCGATGACACAGAAGAATGCCTGCAGGTAAGGAAACCTGCTGCATGCACATTCACAGCACCACCATCCTGCACTGTCCCCAAGATTTTGCCATTTTGAATCTAGTTTTTATAAGCATGCTTGGGATCAAGGCAAGCGTTAGGGCCAGAGCAGATGCATGGTGTCTTTGTGGCAGTGGAATTCTGTAGATTGTATCTATGATGTAGTAATATTCTAAATGACAAACTGGCATTCTTGTGGTCATAGTGACCAAACTACCCTCAAAAGTAATGTAAATAATTAGTAAATTTGCATGTGAGATTGCAATTATATTGTTTTTAATTTCATCTGTAGGAGATGGTAACCAGATTTGTATATAGCGCTGAATAAAATTCCTTGTTACCCTGGACAATCATCCTTTTGCTTCAGCCAGAGTGAGTGGTACCCAGCTCAATCAGATTTTTAGAGGAGTTGGAAGCAAGATAGTGGACCAGGAGCTACAGCCAAAGACCTTTTCTACCATAATCCTATTCTTAAACTCACTGTTGCCTTATCACCAGTGCAGTTCCACCAATGGTAGCAACGGGAAGAGCACTAGTGTAGATAAGGCACTGGCCAGGTTTATTACTATGTTCTTTAATGCTGCTCCACCTTATATTCACAAAGCACCTTTCCTTCTGAAGGATCGCCAGGTGCCTTTCAAACTAAAATCAAAATGCATACAAAGACTACTTACTGTCTCACTAATGAACAGCCAGCCAGTGGACTGAAACACAGAAAAAGTTTAACAGTGCACAGCAACACCACAAAAGAATTCAGAGCAGATGCATCCGATGAAGTGAGCTGTAGTTCACGAAAGCTTATGCTCAAATAAATTTGTTAGTCTCTAAGGTGCCACAAGTACTCCTTTTCTTTTTTGCGAAAGGGACGAAGAATATTATATATGGCTGAAATTGGAGGTGGTATTTACATAGAAAGTAATTTCCTGAGATGGAAAATGGCCAGGATAATACAATCAACCTATGCTTGACAAAAGCCTATGGGATTTCAAATGATCAGGGTCTCCATTTTATGCATTATCCAGTCTTTTTTGGCTCCTTCTGTGTCCCTTTATAAGTTGGGGCAGAAAGGAAGCAAAACCCTTCATAGCAATGACCCTACCAACCAGACATACTAGCAAGACTTCTGTCTTCTTCAAGTGGAGTGAGGCAGCCCTGACACATCCAGCCAGAAATATTGTCCATACACCTCTCAAGGACAGAGACTATGGCTATGTGTACGCTACAGAATTAAGTTGACACAAGTTACGCTGGCGATCATAAACTGCTATAATCACATTGCCTGTGCATGTTCACACAACTCTCCTTGTGTCCTCAGACCATGTCCACAGTTGGTGCTCTAGTATCGAGAGAGAGAGCAGTGCACTATGGGTAGCTATCCCACTGTACAGCTAGCCACCTTCACGTGCGTGGAAGCAGCTAGGAGTTGTGGGAATGGGAAATGGATTGCAGTACATCATGGGTGAAGGCTCACCATCCCATGATGCAGTTTTTTCTGTTCCATCATTCCAACTACACTTCATGCCATTTTTCAACAGCCCCTGTAAACTGTGTGCCTGCCATCTCTGCCTGAAAACATGGATCCTGCACTGCTCTCTAGTCTTGTGATAAGTGTTATGAACACAGCACAGCTGATCATGCAGTATTTCATGACCTGCAAATCTGAACAGGAATCCATGGTGTCTGCCCTGCTGTATGCCATGGAAAGACACAAATCCAGATTACTTTTGGCATTCATGGAGCAGCTGCACATGGTGGACCATCACTATTGGGATCAGGAAACAAGCACTGAGTGGTGGGATTGCATCATTATCAGGTATGGAATGACGAGCAGTGGTAGCAGAACTTTTGGATGCACAAAGTCACCTTCATGGAACTGTGTGCGGAGTTCACCCCTGCCCTGCAGCACAAGTACACCAAAATGAGAGCTACCCTCTCGTGGGAGAAGCATGTGAGGATCAGTGTGTGGAAGCTGGCAACTTTAGACTGCTCCCGGTCAGTCATGAATCAGTTTGGAGTTGGGAAGTCCACTGCGGGGGTTGCATTCACGCAAGCATGCAGGGCCATTAATCACATCCTGCCAAGAAGAACTGACTCTGGGAAATGTGTGTGAAAGAGTGAATGGGTTTGTGGCAATGGGATTCTCTAACTGCGGCAAGGTGACAGATGGCACGCATATCCCAGTTCTGGCTCCAGACCATCTTGTGACAAAGTACATCAATAAAAAGGACTACTTCTCTATGGTATTGCAGGCACTGATGGATCACTGGGGTTGTTTCAATGATATCAACGTGGGGTGGTCAGGGATGGTACACAACACATGCATCTTCAGGAACACTGGCATGTTAAGCAAGCTGCAAGCAGGAACTTTCTTTCCAGACCAGAAGATTCAAATGGGGATGGTGAAATGCCTGTAGTGATCCTGGGAGATCCAGCCTACCTCTTATTTCCATGGCTCAAGAAGTCTTATACCAGAAACCTTGATAGCAGCAAGGAGTGCTTCAACAAAAGGCTCAGCATGTGCAGAATGACCACTGAATATGCCTTTGGCAGATTAAAGGTGCACTGGCACTACTTTTTTGGCTGGTTAGATCTCAACGAGGAAAATATTCCCATGGTCATAGCAGCCTGCTGTGCTCTGCATAACATTTGTGAAGCTAAGGAGGAAAATTTCCCCCAAGGGATGTAGAGTTGAGACGGCTCACCTGGCAGCTAACTTTGAGTAGCCAGATACTACGATATTAGAGGAACTCAATGGAGGGCTATTTGAATCAGGGATGCTTTGAAATAGCATTTTGACAGTGAGCCTCACTAATGACTTTTTGTAATGCGTTCACCAAGGCTTTGTTTACTTGCCGCCTAGAATGACCCTTGTAATGACTGCTTCTTGAGCGGGATTTGTAGCCTGCAAATATGTCAGTTGCCTTTGTGTATGAATTCCAGCACCAACCACTGTGTGTAGGAGAAAAAGATTCACTTTCTTTCTATGAGTACATTTTTATTAAACAGCAATAACCAATACACAGAATTCGATGGCCTGCAATGGAAATGACACTGAGCACTCTCTTAATCGACTCTCTCATAGCTGTGTGTAGGTCCAGCTGTCATTAGGCAACCTGTTCAAAGGGATGGAGAGAAAGGGGTACTGTGACAGGCTCGAAACATGCAAGGAATGTAGGGCGGGGGACGGGGGGGAGTTTGGGGTGGGCATGGCATGCAGTTCTATACAGTCTCTCTAATCTCTTGGAGCATTTCACAATCAACCATCGTCATCCTGCTCAGGTGGCCAGTAGTATATGCCTACTGATATATTATTATTAAAGCATGTAATTTCTATCCCTAGAAATTCAGTTATACAATTTGATTCATTTAAGACTTTTACTATATTTGACTTTATATGCTTTCTTTCATATATAGAGCCACTCCCCAACAAGCATGACTTACTCTGTGAATCCTATATATTTTGTACCCTAGTATTACCATGCATCGTTGATTATCATCATTCTACCAAGTTTCTGTGATGTCTATTATATCAATACAGACACTCCCCGACTTACGCAATCATTCCGTTCCGGAATGCCTTGCGCAACTTGCATTTTGTGTAAATCGGAAACATATACTTGACCATTATGCAAAAAACCAAACAAATAAAAAAACCCCTCCTATTTCTATCTTACAGAACTTTTTCCGTAAGTGCGGATTTGCGTAAATTGGGTCTTGCATAACCCAGGAAACGCCTGTATACTCATTTAATACCAGGCACTCAAGTTCACCCATTTTATTATTTAGAATTCTAGCATCTGTATAAAATTTGTCACTTTTTAGCTGTCTGCCATTGTTATGTAATTGAATGGGATTCTTTTTCGTTTGACGGTTTCTTTTCAGTTCCCACCTGTACTTGATCAACTTCTATCCTCTCATCTTTACTAGTATATAGAGAATCCTCGTTAATAGATCTTCCCATAAGGGATGTCTCTGTCTGAACCATATGCTCCTCCGCAATTGTTGGCTTTCCCCCAGCCCTTAGTTTAAAAGCTCATCTACAAACTTTTTAATTTTATGTGCCAGTAATCTGGTTTCATTTTGGTTTAGGTGGAGCCCATCCTTCCTGTATAGGCTCCTCCTTACCCATAAGGTTCCTCAGTTCCTAATAACCCAAAGCCCTCCTCCCTGTACCATTGTCTCATTCATGCACTGAGACCCTGCAGCTCTGCCTAACTGGCCCTATGCATGGAACTGAAAGCATTTCAGAGAATGTTATCATGGAGGTCCTGGACTTCAGTCTTCGAGGGTGTCAGTCCCAGGACATTAGAAAGACAAAGTGAGTGAGGTAATATCTTTTATTGGACCAACTTCTCTTCGTGAGAGAGACAAGCTTTAGAGCTTATACAGAGCTCTTCTTCAGGCCTGTGTAAGCTTGAAAGCTTGTCTCTCTTACCAACAGAAGTTGGGCCAATAAAAGATATTACCTCACCCCACCTTGTCTCTCTGTTAGGATTAGAGTCAGTGATCAGAGGTTCTTTTGTTCTTTTGTTTTAAATAATTTTGATAGGGTTGTCAAATTATAACAAACTGAGCTAAATACTGTGTTCTTCATTTATACCCTCACCCCCTTTGCTCTTTATGAACAAAAAAAGTATTGGTATTAATGCTAGAAATCAAACTATACAATTACTGGTATTTATGACAGAAACCAAATCATGGCACATTGTGAATATCTCTTGAGAACACATTTAGAGCTCAAATAAATTGCATAACTACTGAAAGGAATTATCTATCTTTCACTGAGGTTCCAGCTTTTACCTAACATTGCCACTGGGATGATTGAGGCACACAGAGGTCAGGTGACTTGCCTAAAAAATTGAATTCATTACTTAGAACCAAGAATTCCTCTTAGTCATTCCCAGGAAACAATAAACCTCCTCAGTTTCTTAAATCCACAATAAATAATCTTTTAGTATCTTGTTTTATTTTTATAATCACATTTTTACTGAAAAAAGTATAGTTGTATAAAGGACAAATTACAGTTAAGTTATATTTTACTTCAAACAGCATCATAGTTCACAAAATTATATTATTCAAATATTATTCTGAACAACTGGGTTATTTATCCCTTTAATGCCCTTCCCCCATATCCCATACTGAAGGGAATTAAGAAGTTAAAAACTATCATCTATTTGCAAATGATTCACTGATTCATTACCCAGTCCTTTGAATTGTTACGAGGTCAAATTCATCCTTTGTGTAAACTAGCACAACTGACTTTTGTGGCAGTGTGCCTGCTTAAACAAGAACTGATTTTGGTCCATGGACTCACCATTTCTAAATTAAGGTCAGGTCCTGGTGGTTCAGTAACTACCATTCCAAAACTTCATGAAAATCTATTTATTGTGCAATAAACAATCATAAAACCCTTGATTTTGCAAACATTTAAGCATATGCTTAACTTCAATGGGTTTTGGATTTGTCTCATAACTAGTTCCACTGACTTCAAGGGGATAATCACATGCATAAGGTAATGCTTACATATTTGCAGGGCTGGAGCCAAAGTTGGTAAGAAATTTTCAAAATGCATAAAGGCAGTTACTATTACAAACTAGCTGTTTATAAAATATATTTTATTTTACTTTTTTAAAAAATACAGTTTTCTAAGCAGCACATTATACATTTTTAAAAATAAAATCCACATGAATACAAATATCAGTAAGTTTTAACAAAGATTTGAGAATCAACTTTTCTGGACTGGGAGAAACAATGATTTCACTTTACTAAAGGGATTCTTTAATTGAACTATGAACAGAATGAATACTAAAAATTGGGAATTCAAAACTGCAACTTTAAGGTTACATTATGAATCCATTCTATATATTTAGATCCATAATTGATACACTGCTTTTTAGATTGTTTTTATGCAATTAAAAAATGTAATGTCCCCCCCCCATTTTTTTTTCCCCAAAAGAGGATAGACATCATAAAGGTACCATCTCAAATATACAATCAATTTCTTTGGGCCTGATCCCTCAAAGGTGCTGAGCAACCTGAGGTCTCCTTGATTAAGTAATATTATTCAGCAGCCAAAGGTGCTCAGCACTTCACTGGTGGTACACTGCACCTTGAAGGATGAAGGCCCTTTATTAATAACAGACAAGCAACATCGACAGCATTTCCTCCCTCTGAATGAACAATTTAATGAATAGTTTACTGCTCATTTGTTTTCAACCCTGTTTAAAAACAAAAGAACCCCACCGCACACCCAATTTCTTTCCAAACAGTAGTCCTTCAAGTAAGAGACACTTTTATAGACCATAACTGCTGGCAGCAGTTGGGTGCAGTGGTTTCACTCGTGCTAATCTGGACAGGCCAAGTCTGAGACCTTGAGTAGGTGATTTAACTGAAATTCCTCCCAGTGGGTTACTACTGCATCCTGAGGTAGCTGAAAGCATTTTAAAAGAAAACAAGTGTCACAAATTAACAGAAAAATCATTGTCACTAACTTACAAAAAAGAGCTAATAAGTATCCTCTTCTAGAAATTGCAGAAAGGCCTGAACAATATTGCAGGAAAGCACATAAAAATCAGGTACACTGCCAGTGGGAACATATTTGACAGTTACAGCAGAAGGGGACAAAATCTGCAGGAGACTTTTAAGGCTCCCCCTACACATAACCTCAGGGTGACAACAACACATTTCACTCTGCTATCATAATACAGCATTTCTCAAAATATGGACTGCTGTATACTTGCTGGTGCTCTGCAGAGCATTAGCAGGTCTCATGGTACTATATTCCTTCACCTTTTTATAAACTGCTTTTACAGATATCCTGTTTTTATTGCCATGAAGAGGCAGGGTACATGTAAAAACAGCAGAGAACAAAGAGCCCGTAGCCCTCTAGCCTAACACTAGAGGCTGCTACTACATAGGAGGAGAGAAACTATGAGTCTCCCCCCACCGAGTCTGCTCTGCTGAAACTGTGAGCTACCACTCTGAGCCACCGGTAGGGGCAGGAGGTGTAAGTGGAGGATGAATAGCCAGGGAATCATGGAACTAGGCATTTGGCAGCATGTGTAGTAGGAAATGAGGACTTGAGAGTATATAGACATGTACAAGGAAAGAGGACCAAGCAGAAAGGATCCACATGCAGAAGAAGACAATAGATGTGAAAGGTGAAAAAGCAAGAGGGAGCAGCAGTGTGATCTAACTTTTTCAAAAAACATCAAACACTTATCATACTAAAGGCAACTACAAATACAAAAATAATAGTAGGCAAATATTGGTGTAAGGAAGCAAATAGTGCATTGCAAGAGGGATGCTGGACACCTCTTAAAAGAGGAAATGTCCATAAGACAATCCCTATATTGAGATTTGGGTCATGCTATTGGGAAATGCTTTAGCACCCTTGTCCTATCAAGAGAAAAGATACTGAGGCACCTGGGAAGTGGTCAGGTTAATTTTGTGTGGGAAAAGTGACTCTAGGACACAGAGGTGAGTGGGGTAGCTCATATTTTGATGAGGAGGTGCTTGTTCAGAAATACAAATACTTTAGAGAATACCTTTTTAAACACATGTAAATAGGTATATTTGTCTGCAGCTACCATATTGCATATACCTGGTGGTATCCATTTGGGCTTCTTCTTGTCTTTTGAGGGACTTGATGTGTATAAAGGTTTTCCAACAGGTTCTGGAGAACTTGATGTCTTCTTCACTGTTGACTGAGATTTTGCTTGGATTATCCGTGGAGAAGAAACTAACGGAGTCACTTTGGCAGGAAAACAAAAAAAGCTTTAGAAAAATTGCTCTTTATTAAAGAAATCACACTGCACAAAATTACTGTGCAAGTGAGGACCATTCAATTCAAAGAAATACAGGTGGATGTGTCTTAAGAATCCTGCCTTCCAATCAATGTAAGTACATTTATTTGAACATGTTATAGCGTCATACTTATTTCCTGGTTTGGAAGTAGGCACTTATCTTGTTACTGGCATGGGATGTATTGTAGAACTGCATGAAGGGACAACCTAACACAAATCTGCCATAAACTCGACAATAAAAAACATTTCCACACCACAACTAAAATGGTTCTGTAGTATATGATTTAGCTTAAACATTGTTTGAAACTAAATCACACCAGCAGGTCTGATGCATAGTTACTTAACACACATGTAAGAAATAGTTTTTTAAAAGGTTGTTGTGCTGATACAAATTGTGTTAAAGAGACACAGTGACCCTGTAACTCAAGTGTGGTAAATAAATATCTTTAAACTATGCAATTAATAACGCTGAAGATCATTAAAGGCCTTGATTCCCTGTAAGCAATCCATGTGGGTGCAGGGATCCACCCAGCCAGATTTGATCATACGATAAGGACCTAAAAGTAAAATAATGCATAAAACTTAAATTAATTATTGTTATGTTTGTTTGCTTGTTATTGTTTTTTAATGGGACAGAGTCAATTGAAAAAAAATAAATCATGCTTCAGTCTGTTCATTTTTATTTTACTCTTGTTATACCTAAAACTGAAAATTGCTCTAATTGAAAGATTAAATAATTATTTCTACGGCTGTCGATGATTAATCACTATTAATTCACAAGATTAACTCAAAAAAATTAATCGCAGTTTTAATCGCACTGTTAAACAATACCAATTGAAATTTATTAAATATTGTGGATGTTTTTCTACATTTTCAAATATATTGATTTCAATTACAACACAGAATACAAAGCTTTGCATGGTGACAGGTTTCAGATGAAGTGGTCTTTAGCCCACGAAAGCTTATGCTCAAATAAATTTGTTAGTTTCTAAGATGCCACAAGTACTCCTCGTTCTTTCTACAGAAGACAAAGTGTACAGTGCTCACTTTACATTATTATATTACAAATATCTGCACTGTGAAAATGATAAAGAAATGGTATTTTTCAATTCACCTCATACAAGTACTGTAGTACAATCTCTATTGTGAAAGTGCAACTTACAAATGTAGATTTATTTTTACATAATTGCACTCAAAAATAAAACAATGTCAAACTTTAGACCCTACAAGTCCACTCAGTCCTACCTCTTCTTCAGCCAATTGCTAACACAAACAAACATTTATGGGAGATAATGCTGCCAGCTTCTCACTTTCCGGTGACATTGTAAATAAGAACAGGTAATTGTATGGCACTTTTGTAGCCGGCATTACAAGGTATTTACATGGCACATATGCTAAACGTTTGTATGCCCCTGCATGCTTTGGCCACCATTCTGGAGCACATGCTTCCATGCTGATGATGCTCGCTAAAAAATTAATGTGTTAATTAAATTTGTGAACTCCTGGCGGAGAATTGTATGTCTCCTGCTCTGTGTTTTACCCACATACTGCCATATATTTCATGTTATGGCAGTCTCAGATGATGATCCAGCATGTTGTTCATTTTAAGAACACTTTCAATGCAGATTTGAAAAAATGCAAAGAAGGTACTAATGTGAGATTTCTAAAGATAGCTACAGCACTTGACCCAAGGTTTAAGAATCTGAATTGCCTTCCAAAAATCTGAGAGGGACGAGGTGTGGAGCATGCTTCCAGAAGTCTTAAAAGAGCAATACTCCAATGCAGAAACTACAGAACCAGAACCATTAAAAAAGAAAATCAACCTTCTGCTGGTGGCATCGGACTCAGATGATGAAAATGAACATGCGTTGGTCTGCACTACTTTGGATCATTATTGAGCAGAGCCCATCATCAGCACAGATATGTCCTTGGGAATGAAGCATGAAGGGACATATGAATCTTTAGTGCATCTGGCACGTAAATATCTTGCAATGCCAGCTACAATAGTGCCATGCGAACACCTGTTCTCACTTTCAAGTGACACTGTAAACAAGAAGCGGGCAGCATTGTCTCCTGCACATGTAAACAAACTTGTTTGTCTGAGCAATTGGCTGAACAAGAAGTAAGACTGTGTGGACTTGTAGGCTCTATAGTTTGACATTGTTGTATTTTTGAGTGCAGTTATTTTTTTTGTGCATAATTCTACATTTGTAAGTTCAACTTTCTTGATAAAGAGATTGTACCACAGTACTTGTATGAGGTGAATTGAAAAATACTATTTTTTATTTTTACAGTGCTAATATTTATAATACAAAATAAATATAAAGTGAGCACTGTACAATTTGTATTCTATGTTGAAACTGAAATCAATATATTTGAAAATATGGAAAACATCCAAAAATATTTAAATAAATGGTATTCTATTATTGTTTAACAGCATGATTAATCGTGATTAATTTAATTGCTTGACAGCCCTAATTATTTCTAATTTTTTATGTTGTCCATTTGACAGCAGTTTGTATACAGTTTCATTATTACCCCAGATAGTCAGTGTGTCAGTCAATTTCCCTGATTTCTCTAAGTATTTCACACAATACAGGACAGACTTTTTTTTTTTAAAATAGGAAAAAATGATTGTAAACCACAAAAATCAGCAGGATGATTGAAGTACAGGGAGAGTACCTGAAACTTCTTTTCACTCACTTTTTGAAAATGACTCTGCTTTGAAATGCGAACAGGTCAGTGTGCAGTAGGGAGCTTTTAGTACATGGTAGCAGGGTTCAGAGGTACAGTTAGCATGCACCACAACTGCATGTTGTAGATTCACCCCCCAGTTCATATTCACTAACTGTCTGTCTAACCAAGTCATGTATTTTTTGGTGATTACATCAAGCTTACCTGTAGCATTAATTCTGGATTTGGGGGGTTTCTTTTCTTTTTCTGTTTGGACCTTTAACTTAATTTCTTTCCTTTTATTTTCTTTAGTTTTCTTCATTTTTGCAGCAAAGTCTTCATCATCTTCCTCACTGAAATCTGAACCACCCTCTGATTCCTCATCTAAAACAGAAGAAAAAAAATATATGAGGTTTGACATCTCTTTATTAGGAGTGCAATTTATTGTTGCCACCTGGTTTTCTAAACACATTCTGAACAAAAGGAAACCATGTTTGGAGTCCTAGGCTAAAACAAACTGAAGATTGAATAAGGAATAATAAGCTCAATTGACAAGGTCAAAAACCTAGCCTTTAGCTTCAGTCTCTTGAAATGCATTCAGGACACATAGCTAATAACAAACTGTAGTATTTCAATGAGGAACAAAGGTATATCAGGCTGAAAACAGTACACATTTTACTGAAAATATTCTTCTCTCAGGATAATTAGACATATTCAAAACATACCCAATAGGAAAAATGTAATAGTAGAAAACTTACCAGACACAAAGTCTGGCTCATAGTTATCAGCATGGTCTCCCTCATCACTGTCATCTGTCAGTAACTTCTGCTGTGACATAGCTTTAGACGCTGCTCTTCTTTGCCTATAACCACCTGTGGGGGTGTCACTGTCATCTATGACCTGATCGGGGCTTGCAGGATAAACATCGGTCTTATTAACACTAGTTAATAAAGGGACTGGTTGCATGAATAATAGTAAGTAAGTACTAAGTGTTTTGCTGCACTGGAACCTTAGTTTCCAGTACTGATTCTGAGCATTTCTGGAGATCATTATCCAAGTGCACAGTATCTGAGCTTCTTCAAATGTCTGTAATTCTCATTTTATTTTATCTTTTAAAAAACTGCTCTGAGTCCTTTTTGCAGGTAAAAGTTGTCAATGCTATTCTGGAATCAAGGTGTTAAGAGTGAAGACTCAAGTAGTTGAGAGTACTTAGATCTTCCAAGGAGATAAACAGTACCTTAAAATATTTGTGTGCGCACATGCATGCATGTGGTTTGTTCAGTTTTCACTTCTTGATGATAAATTGATGGTTTAAAAAGATTATTTGGAAATCTGAACTCAATTCCTACCAATTTTAAGACAGGAGCCAAATTTAGATCTAAACAGATTGTATATACCTTTCAGACCAAAGCATATCTACGCAATAAAAATCACTTTTATTCTTTTTTCTCCAATAGTTTTTGCCTTCACTTCCCTAAAAAGAAATGTTTCAGGAACACTGCTTACACATATGTTTACATATACAGACAGACACAAAAATAACTTACCTAAGAGACCACTATCTGCACTGCAGTTGGAGAGGATGGAACTGCTGTCTACATTTTCTAATTCAATAGCTTCACATTTTTTAATGCCTATATTTAAAAAAATGCATAAAATATGTTTGAAAATTAGCACTATAAAGACTCAGGATACCAAGAAATGAAAATAATTTAGCCCAAACAAGTTAAACTCTAGCGGATTCCAGATAAAATTATTTTTAGTAGATAATGATATTATTTTTCATCAAACAAAAGCTGCAATGTAATATATTAACGTTGACCGGAATTACAGTTGCCACACTGCGATGGGCTGAAGTAATTTGTGATTTCCTTTGTTCTTTATAATAAATTGAATTGCATTACATCTATGTTGACGATAAGGAAACAAGACGTAGACAGTATAGTACAGTGTTAAGAGAAAGATGTTAATATGGAGCATGAACGCACTTAAAACATTTTCTCACACTTTGTTTTTTCCATTTTAATTATGTTTTTCTCCCGCCACATGTTTTGGAAGCAGAGAAAATGCATTTAATGTTTAGTAATATTTCTCTGTAATTATAGATCTACATTCCAGTAAAAGCTGGGACAAAAAGAAGCTATTATTGTGGAAAATCCACAAATTTTGAGTATTGATACAGATTTTACTGTACACTCCAAAGACTAAATTTGCAATTGTAAAATTAAGTCTCTAATACATCTGCTTGCAAAGATTATCATCTTTTGTAAGGCATGGACAGTGTACTCAGTAATATACATGCATCATTAAAACAACTTCTGCCCCACATTTTTCCAAAGTCTAAATCTGTAGATTTTGAGGACTACGAGACTGAAATGGCTGAAGTCATCTGCAAGGGCCCAGTCAACTCTCATTGAAGTTAATGGAAATTTTTCCACTGACATCAATGGTGAATTGCATCAGATCCTATGAGAGAAAGTTAATATTGCTCTTGGAAAGTTTAATCAACCCAAGAGCTTTATATTTAGGATAGTCAAAGACTGTTAATCTACATTATACACAAGTAATTATAGTAGGTTTTTTCAAAATTGCACAGCACTACTTAGCATTAGCACAATTTTGTATGATAAACCTCATCACATCAACGAATAAAAAGAAATGTTCAAGTCTTCTCAATTAATCTATTAAAAGAAAGGATACAATACCAGCACAGTTATAAAGCAACTACAAAGGATGCTAAATACAATCAAAGAATAGTTTAAAATGGGAAAAGTTGAAATGCATTTTAATTGTAAAGATAACCTTGTTCTTGTGAATCTTGCACTTCAAGGATGTCTCCAGATGGTTCTTTCACTGACAAGGCTAACGCAACTTCTAAATCTCTCTGGTAAAGTTTGTCATCTAAGGCTATCCTGAAACAAACATTATAGGAATTTTTTTTCCAATAAATCTGGTGAATATTATTTTCGTGAACTGAAGCAATGCAAAGCTACTTCTGAGCAGCTACTCATCAATGTAATTATAAATCAGCATCTATGCAGGAAATAATAAAAAATGTTACAATACATAATCTGTAATTTACTGCATAACAAATGAGCAGAGGTTTGTAAAATTCAGATGATATAACAGAAATACTTCACACTTACCAATATAGAATGCTTTATGTCTTCAAAGTGTTGTACATACATTAATTAATTATCAATAACAGACTGGAAAAGTTTCAGAGTAGCAGCCGTGTTAGTCTGTATTCGCAAAAAGAAAAGGAGTACTTGTGGCACCTTAGAGACTAACAAATTTATTTGAGCAGGCTGGAAAAATCTATTTCATTTGTAGAAAATATCCCACTGGCATGGAATTCCACATAAAATACTTTCTACCCAAAAAGTTGTTTAAAAATAAAATAAGTTTAATTAAAATAAGTATAATTAAGTTTTATTTGACTTTTATTAAGATCTTCTTCTGAATTTCTGTCAAATATGAGCTGAACTTTTGTTGAAGCCCAAAGTTAATTTGTTTGAACCTTTCACTGCACCGCACCTTTAAGCGGGGGGAGGCGCTTGCTGGGGAGAGGGAATAGCACTGGGGGGTGGAGTGGGGTGAGGCTGCTGCAAGAGGGGGAGTGAGCCAGCGAGGCCACGCTGATTCATCCCCAGGGACCAGGGACCGGAAGGGCTGAGGAATTCAAAAGGGGAAAGCCTGGCAGAGAAAGCCCCCTTTTCCCTGGACTAGGTGGAGCAGCACCTGCCCTCCCTCCCTTGAGGTGGCAAAATACCAGGTTTGGTCAGAACCTGCTGTGGGCATAGTCACTCCTGTCTAGGAGGGCTGGGAAGGAATTTTTCCCTCATCACCCAATTGGCCTAGGTGGAGTGGTGATTTTTTTTTTTTTTTTGCCTTCCCTTCACAACCAGATTAGCCTAGGTGGAGTGAGGGTTTTTCACCTTCCCCCACAGCAAGTTCCGGGAAGGTTTTGTTATGGTGAGTAGGGAAAGGTGTTAGACTATTATGTCACAACTCATTATGTAAATGTGGGGCAGATGTCAAGCGCAGGTACTCCACAGGGAAGGGATAGAGTGACACACAAATGGCTTGGTAAAGGACTTAAAAAGAAGCTGTTGGTTAAAGGAGCAGAATGGGTGATGAGGGGTGTTTGGGGCTCCTATGACTGGTACAGCAGGGAGCAAACCCCCTTTTCCTATAGCCCACCTTAACCCTCTTTCGGAGTGGGCAGGGAGGGAGGATGGTAAATTCCTAGCAATGGGTTGTCTAGAGGATCAGGATGGAAAAAGTGGGAGGCTGACGGAAGCCCCCCAGTAGATATTATATGAACATGGAGCTACCTGCACTGTACACTTTTATCTGCCAGGTAGTCCCAGGCATCTAATAATGAAGTTGTGGCCTGATTAAAACCATGTCAAGTGTCTCCTGTTCCGTTTTGTATCCTAAGCCTATGGACCATACACTGTTTTCATGTACTATACTGATGGGTTCCCTAGAACTACCTAGATTAGATTAGCCACAAATTTACCTAATTTAGGCCCCAAACCTGTATTGGACCTATGTAGGCAGATCTCTGCACCAGTGTAGAGCCCTGTTGAAATCCACAGTGCTTCATGTCAGCAAAAAGGTCCACTGAGTCATATATGATTGAAGGATTGAGGTGCAGGCACTCTTGTCATTAGACATTATTAGATTATCCTTCACTCATTAATGGGCAAAAGAATTTGATAATAAATCTCAGACTAATATGTTATAACTTTATTTGTAGTTATTTAAACTATACTCTAGAAAAGTGTAAAACTCTAGGAAAACTAAGAAATTGAACTGTTGAGTTGAAGCTTTTCTATTGCACACAAATAACTACACTTCATTACCTCTCACCTTTTACTGGGCATTTTCTTCGGTACAGTAGTCACCTCCTTGTGTGGCCTTTTCTGCTTCTCCTTTTTCTCCCTATTTGTCTCTGTAGGTACTACTCTAGATTTTTTGTTTAAAGGTGCAGGTGCACAGGCGAAGTCTTCATCTGTTTATAAAAACATGCGCAAGTTAGAAATAGTTTTGCCCATACAGTGCAAGTTTCTCCAACCACCACGAAAAAAAGTCTCTCTCCTCAGAAAACTTATTTAATCACAAATATAAAATATTCTAAAAGGTTCATGTTCTTATGGTCCTCATCTGAAACTATAAAACCAATTTTCCGTCTCATAATCAGAAGACAAATAGATGTAGCTATAATGAGCTCTGGGATACTCTGGAACAAAAGGTACTAGCTAATCGTAGATCATAATCATAGTGAGACCTGATCCTACAATTTCTAACATAATTTTCAAGATGTACATATTCAAGTTAATTAATTATCAACATGGGGATAAAGTTTCAATCTCAAATATGTTCTCAGAGTTCTCATTCACTTGAGATTCAAGTTCTTCTAATAATTGAATACCATTCAATACACATCATTCTTACAGTTCTTGGTCTTTTGGAACCTTTTCCTTTTAATGATTCCCATTCTTAAAAAAGATCTCTCCCCTTTCATTACATTGACTCTTTACAAAGAGTACTTCTTTAGTCCTCCAAGGCCCAAACTGGAAACAAAGACTGAAAATCAGGGATCAGACTAAAAGCAGTCCAACAACTTTAAAATTTTGTCTTTAGCACATATAACTACAATGCAAAAAAACTGCCATAAAAATAAGTGATAATATCAAGTTTGAATGGGATGGAGGTGAATGCTGTATAATGAGATTTACTCAGCTAATAGACAAAAAATCATGTCTTCCTATCTGCTTTATAAAATATGTTTTCTATCAATGTTTCCCTGGATTCACATTGTTACACTGCACAAACCATACACCCTCAGAGGTGTTCCATTGTAACAAAGAAAATCTTTAATCTCTATGCAGCAAGGATGCACCAAAGATAACAGATCAAATTCTATCCTTGAATACAAACATGAAACTCCTACTGCAGCCAATGGGAAATGTTCACTCACATTCAAGGACAGAGCTAAATGCTTTCTGCTAAAGATTGGCATGCTTATGCAGTAGATCAATCTTTAAAACTAATCAATCAGCCAGAGAATGGTAGATGTAATATAAGGCATTGAGGGTCAAAGTGAAAAACAAGGGAAATGGGAACAGTTCTGAGTGCTCTCAAAATGATGCAGAAACCCTTCCTGCGAGAACATTAAAAATTCAGAGAAAACAACCACTTAAGATGTACCTGTTGGAAGAAGAAAATTAATTAACAAGACTTTTTTTTAAATGTAAAAGAATGTCTCCCTCAGTTTCAGAACATATATATATCAAGTATCAGCTAAAGAAAATTTCTATACCAAATGTAAACACCTGAAAATAGGACAATGAAAAGGATTTTGCTGCCCACTATGGAGGGGGGATCCCCTGCACACAGTTTCCTCTACCTCAGGCAAAAGGGAAAGTTTAGATGTCTTTGTGACACCATTCCCTCTTGCTGCCTCCAGAGCCCAAGGAAACTCCACAATGGGGCCAGTGATTAGTGCAGAGGAAAAAAGTGGAAAATGGGTGAACTAGATAAGGAGGATGCATGGCACACCACACTGTTCCCCTCCCAGATGTCCAGAGATTCCTAAGGAACATTTAAAAACCCTAGAGCTGTATCTTCTATTTCACAGAAGGAGGTGGACTGCTATGTATTGAAGCCGGACCAACACAGACATAGAGCTTCAGCAGAGAGGCATGAGACCTCTGCACAGATGGCCCTAGATTCCTGTCATTTACAGAAAGCCCTGTGGCCTGTTCCATGAAAGGACATGGAATAGGTCACCATCCCTCTGGAAAAACGTCAGAGAAACCTCTGCGAGAAGAACCTAGCAAAGCTCTCCTGCCCCAAGTCTCCTCCTACAACCTTTTTTTCCTGCAGGAGGGGGCTGAACTAACCCAATATTATGACAGGTCAGCGGTGTAAATATCACTGCTATTGTGTAATAGCCTTATAACATGTATTGTACTCTAACAGGGCCTAATTTGATTCCACTAAAGCCAATAAGAAGTTTTTCACTGAATTCAACAGACGATAGGGCCCATATTCTACCAACATTTTATACAAAGCTATTGCAGAACTTAACTCTTTTTGGTGTGGATAATAGTAGGACCACTTACCATCATTTTCAAAATCCCCAAACTGTGAATAATCAACAATTTTCTTATTCCTGTGACAAAACAACACACGTTATTAGTCATTCAATACAACCCTAACCGTAAGCTCAATTCAACATGCATTAGCGTCCAGCTATTCAAGTGTTTTGGCAGTAAATGGCTTTTTGTTGCTGAGTTAAATTGTATACATAGAAGAAATAAATTATTATTTAATAATTTAATAATAAATAATTATTTCCTTCTAAAAAAAATTAATCTTCTAAATTACATTATTGTCTTGTATAATTATTTGAGATGTGTTTTCCAGGGTACTTTTAGATTTTGTTTCCTAGACTAAATTGTAAGATCATTGTATAAATATTACCATATGCAAGACTACATCATCAAAACTTTCAACACATTACTTAGGCCTTTGATCCTGCAACAAGTTACATGCCACTTGACCCAAGCCCACGTGGAGATCTGTTGACTTCAATAGGATCTCTGATTAGCACAGGGATCTGCCTGCCTGCACAGAGCTCAGCAGGATTGGGGCCTAAGATCTGATTGTGACATTCTATACCTTAGGGGAGCGTGCTGTAACCCCCATATTCCTCATTTTCATATAATCGTGATCTTACGTATAAAGCATGCCTTGCAAGGTATCAGGGGAAAGGTTATGACCTGCAAAACTCATTTATCTATCCATATATGAGAATCATTAATGCATATGAAGTTATGACAATTGTGTAGTATTGTTGTCACTAAAACATGATGCAAATTGGGGGCATCAGCCAGATATTAGCGCCCCAAAGGCAACAGCAAGGAAAGTAACCAATGCCCGGGCGGGGTGTTAAAGAACCCATCAACAGCCATTGTCCAACAAGGGAGCTACAATGCAATGACTCACCTGCTTGAGGCCACACCAGGGGAACTGCTCAACTTTGTTTGGAAAGACTCAATAATGCTCATCTGACTCTGAAGGGGGGAGAGGGGCAAAGCCAAGAGAGAGGAAAGGACATGATAAAAGGAAGAGATGTTTGCCATGCTCTTCCTCTCTCTTCCACCTACACCCACAGACACCACACCAAGCGACTGAAGCGCTGATCAAAGGGGAACACCTGACTGAAGAGCAACCAGTCAGCCTGTGGTGAGTAGCATCTAAGTTTGTAAGGACGCTGAAAGCGTTAAGATCAGCTTAGAATGCGTTTTGCTTTTATTTCATTTGACCAAATATGACTTGTTATGCTTTGACTTATAATCACTTAAAATCTATCTTTATAGTTAATACATGTTTGTTTATTCTACCTGAAGCAGTGTGTTTGGTTTGAAATGCGTCAGAAGCTTCCCTTGGGATAACAAGCCTAGTGCATATCAATTTCTTTGTTAAATTGACAAACTCAAACTTGCAGTGTCCAGCAGGCATAACTGGACACTGCAAGATGGAGGTTCCTAGGGTTGTGTCTGGGACCGGAGATACTGGCTAGTGTCATTTGCTTGCAAGTAGCTGGGAGCAGCTTACATGCCAGAGGCTGTGCGTGAACAGCCTAGGAGTGGAAGTTTGCGCAACAGAGCAGGGTAAGATCACTAGTCCAGATAACACCAGAGGGAAACGTCATACTGATCCACAGTGTATTTATTCACTAGTGACTCAAACCTAAAGATGCTGAGCACATTCAACTTCATTATGAGTGAGGACAAAAAAATAATAGGTATTTAGGAGAGCAATGTTAGAAATATCGACAAAAAAACAACAATAGAAGAAAATGAATCTGGAAAAAAATAATCAGGAACACAGATATTCAATGAAAGGGAAACACTGATCCTACAATGACTTCTGCACAGTACACGGATCTGCCCATGCAGAGCTCATTATAGGATTATAGCTTAGAAGAATAAACCATTGTCAAAAATGGGATCTTTATGGTCACTTTCTCAACAGAGATCAAAAACTGTTTGCCCACAGGTGCAGATGGGACAAACTGTTTTCAGCATTTGTTATAGGAAGTGTTATAGACACATTCTGGAATATGCTGTCTAAAACATGTTATGCAGCAGGTGTGGTTATTCCCAGTCTACACCCGCCTCAGGGAAGCCACTGTCTTCAATTGCTGGTATGAAGAAGCCAGAGAGGACCTTTTGTTAACTTTTTCCATCATCGATTAATTCTTTTGTGTCGATGTAACCTACTGTGAAAAGAGAATGATCGGTGATAGTGGAGAAAAACTCTGATATGAAACTGAAATGATTACAGTGTTTAAAGAAGTTGGTATTACAAATATGCAAGATGGGAAAGCACAGTCCCTCTCTGTATATCTTTTGTAAGGGCACAGTCATAATACTGTGCTCATCATCATCGTCATGTTCCTACTACGCCTCTGATGTTTAAGGCAGTGATGAAGCTCCTCCACTGCTGTGTGTTTAAGGAAAGTCTTTCAATGGCTCCCCAGCTGTGCTCCAGGTTTTTCAGCTCGGCTTCTTTGCCCTGTTGTTTTTGGGTGGCCTCGTTTTCATTTGCCTTCAGGTGTCCATCCTATTGCTACTTTGTAGTTAGAATCAGTTTCTATCTGAAGCACATGGCCAATCCATCTCCAACGCCTCCTGGCAATGATGGTGCTCAGATCCTCTTGGTTGCACTGTGTCAATAGATTTTGGTTTGAGATTGTTCTGGGCCAAAAGATATTTGGAGGATTTTTCTGAGGCAGATTGTATGGAATAAAGACAGTTTGGACATGTCATACTTTCTCATTCCCCAGCATTCTGCACTATAAAGTAGCGTTGAAAGTACGCAGCTCTGATAAATCTTGAGTTTGGTTTTTGTGTTGCATTTTGATGATTTCCAGACTGTATTTAAGCTCCTGAAGGTGTTCCTGGCTTTATTGATTTTGTTCCGAATGTCCAGGCTTGTTCCACCATCCTGGCTGATGATGCTGCCCAAGTATGTGAATGTTTCTATACTGGTGAGAACACAATCCCCTATCCGTACTGGTGATGGTGAGGCAATATTAAAGGTCATGATATCTGTCTTATTACGGTTGATTTTCAGTCCAATTTCCTGGCTGAATGCATTGAGTCGAGTTGTTTTTTCTTGTATATGGTATTGGGTATGTGATAGGAGAGCAACATCATCTGCGAAGTCCAGGTCTTCAAGGGATGAGAAGAGTGTCCATTTAATACCTCTTGGCATGTCTACTGTTGTACGCTGCATTACCCAGTCGATGGCAATGTTGAAGAGGACATGACACACCGACGTCCTCCTGTTTTGACTTCCAAACTGAGCTCACTGTGATCTGTACAACCTCAAAAGTCTGTATATCATGAGCTTTGATGCTAGAGTGTTGCAAGTCTTATAAGCTCTTCCCCCTCCGAGATAGGGAAATAAGTAAAAGCAAACAAGTTTGGATAAATGTATGATTATATGTAGTGTTGTTGTAGCTCTATTATCAGAGATAAGCTTGCCTCTCAGCAACAGAAGCTGCTCCTATAAAAGATATTACCTCACCCGCCTTATCTTTTGCACATACATAGGCAGTTACTTGCAACTGTATGGCACCCACCACCAAAGTGGGTGGAGAACTGTACATAGCTTGAGGCATACTTGCCTAACATCAAGCTTTTAGGAGGGCTCTCAGGCCTGGTCTACACTACGCAGGTTGACGCAAGACAGGTTACATCAACCTAGCTGTGGAAGAGTGTACATAAATTTCACTCCCACAGATGTAACTGCCCCACTACGCCAAATTAGGCCTTGTGTAAACTACACAGTTTTGTTGACAAAAGTCAGCCTTTGTCAGCAAAACAGTGGAGGTATACCCACTGAAATGTTCTTCCCACCAATGTAACTCCCCTACTCGGACAAAATAAAACCACCTCAACGAGAGGCATACAGCTTTTTGCGACTTACTTAGAGCGACTCAATGTCAGTGTAGACACTGAACCTGCTTATGTTGTCCTAATTGGCCTCCAAGAGGTGTCCCACAATGCCCATCATGTCCGCTCTGGTCAACAGTTTTAACTCTGCTACCCTGCAGAATCAGAGACATGCATCCTTCCCCCGTTCTGAAAGCCTGGGAATTTTTGAAATTCCTCTTTCTCTTTGCTCAGCATGAACTGTTCAAACAGCATTTTCCCAGCTGACCATGCTGGGTGTTCGCAACAGAGGTGCTCCCGCCTGGAGTACACCAGAGCCATTGAATCTGTTGGGAGAGGAGGCTGTGCAGTCACAGCTTTGCTCAAGTTGTAGGAACTTTGATATCTACAGACAAATTGCTCATGGCATGCAGAAGGGACACAAAAGGGACAAGCAGCAGTGCGATGCTAAGATCAAGGAGTTAAGGCAGGCATACCAGAAGGCAAGGGAGGCAGATGGTCGCTCTGGTGTAGCACTGAAGACACGCCACTTCTACCAGGAGCTGGATGCCATCCTCAGCAGCAACCCCACCTCCACTGCCAAGAGCTCCACGGATACTTTGGGGGACTGGAGGCAGCAGTCAGCAGAGTCAACCCCGAGGACAAAGTGGTAGATGAGGAAGTGGAGTTGGAGGAGGATGTGGGACATGTGACAAAGTTGTCTGGTGGCATGGCAAGTCAGGACCTATTTTTGACTCCAGAGGGGTTTAAGCCAGTTCCAGCACTACGGCTCTGGTGCCCATGAAGCAGGAGATGCATGCTCTGGTAAGCACACATTTTGTTTTGATACTGCACAGTGATGTGAGACTGAGGTCTCATTTACTTCGTTATATGGTAGAGGAGGGATAAGAGATAGAAATTACCAACAGAGCCTATGCAGCTAAGCAGTGGGGGCCTAGCAGAAAAGTTTGTTAATGTCCCAGAAATCCTCCATAGAGATCTCTAGGAAGCTTTCATGTAGGTACTCTGCAATCCTCTGCCAACGATACTTTGGCAGAGTTACCTTGTTTCTCCCCTGCCATGGGAAACTTTGCCGCACCAATGGGCAATTATTTCTGTAGGGACCAAAGTGGCACAGAGGGAAGCAGAATAGGGATCCGGCCTGAAGCCGTACACATGCAGGAGATGCACGTTGCATCCTGAGTTACCTTCAGGAGTGAGATATCAGATTTGATTACCTCAGCCTGTGGAAAAGGGTGACAATATTCAGAATAGTCTCTCTAGGTATGTATAGTAACCCTCTTCACAAACTACCCAGAATCTTTGTCCATTCTTGCCCATTACCTCTTCCTAACATCTTCCCCTCTCCCCCACTCCACCCCTGCCGAACTCACCCTATTTTGGACTCTTGTCAATCTGTGTGCTAACCAAGAGACGGTGAGAAAGAGGTATGCGTGACTTTTATGATTCACAGCTGTCAGTGAACTCACAATACTGTCTCTATTCTTTATTTCCTCGGCTTCTGCAAATGTGCCCTTGAGGACCATCTCCTACACCCCGGTGGAGCACCTCTGTCAGATAAGGAGGCGAACCAGGAGGAGTAAGGAGAATATGTTTTGCAAAGTGCTGCAGTCAACACGTACAGCAGATAGCAAAACAAAAGCATGGAGGGAGACAGTTAATGAAAAACGTACGCTGGATAGCCTGGAAAGGAGACAGGGGCAGGAGCAGATGATAGATGGACATGAGCAGATGATAAAGCTACTGGAGGGCAGAGAGAGATGCCCAAGTCCCTCATAGTCCCGCAGTCTGAGCATATCCACGCATGACTGCCCCTACAGCTAATACAGAATGCTGTTCCATTCCCTCCCCCAAACTCCCGCAACACATTCTTCAGAAGTTCCCATTCCATTGCAGTACCCCTTGCACTCCACCCTTACAGACTACTTTCATGATGAAAGCTGGAGTTACACACAGCTCTGAGAGCCTTAACAGAGAGACTGTTCCTCACTGCCATGTTCCCTGTTTGCAAAAAAATATGTTTTATCCTTTAAAGTATAGTCTTCGAAACAAAATGAGTCTCTGTGTCATGCACACAGTAGATGCTGCTAAAATTCAAATCCTCTGCTTATAGTCACTGTAACATTTGCTCAATACAATTAAAGCCCTAGAAGCAAGCCTTACAAAAGTCATTCAAGGAAGCACGTAAACACTCTCTGGCTGAATGTATCACAGAAAGACATATTACTGGGGCTCATTGTCTTAATGCTCCTTCAAAGCCTTCCTGATTCGAATAGCCCCCTGCTGAGCCCCTCTAATTGACCTGGTAATTGGCTAATCAAAATCAGCAACCAGCCAATCTATCTTAGCACTCCATCCCTGGGGAAACTTTTCCCCCATCGCTTCACAAATGTTATGCAGAAGACAGCAGGCTGCTATGACCATCCGAATATTGCCCTCATTGAGGTCTACCCTGCCAAAGGCACAGTCAACGGTCATTCAGCCCCTGCTGAGCCTGTTGTTGAAAAGCTCCTTGCTGCTGGCTAGATTCCCAGTGTAAGACTTCATGAGCCATGGGAGCAGGAGGTAGGTGGGGTCTCCCAGGATCACTATGGGCATTTGCACATCCTCCATTGGAATCTTCTGGTTGGGAAAGAAAGTCCCAGCATGCAGCTTTCTATACAGTCCAGTGTTCCTAAAGATGTGTGCATCATGAACATTCCCTGACCAATTTACATTGATATCAGTTAAACGGCCCCAATGTTCCACCAGCGCCTGCAAGACCATGGAGAAGTAGCCCTTTCGACTGTTATACTCCGTTACAAGATTGTCTGAGGCCAAACTTGGGACGTGCGTGCCATCTATTGCCCCACTGCAGTTAAGGAATCCCATTGCTGCGAAACCATCAAGTATTTCCTGCACATCACCCAGAGTCACAGTCCTTCGTCGCAGGAGACAACTGATGGCTCTGCACACTTACATCACCACAACCCTCAGGATGGACTTTCCAACTCCAAACTGATTCGCAACTGACTGGAAGCAGTCTGGAGTTGCCGGCTTCCACACAACAATCTCCACTTGCTTTTCCACTGTGAAGGCAGCTCTCGTTCTGGTGTCTTTGCACCACAGGGTAGAGGCGAGCTCTGCACACAGTTCCAGGAAGGTGGCTTTGCACATCCAAAAGTTCTGCAGCCACTGCTTGTCATCCCAGACATGCATCATGATGCGATCCCACCACTCAGTGCTTGTTACCCCAGGCCAGTAGTAACAGTCAATAGTATGCAGCTACTCCATGATTACCAAGTACAATCTTGAATTGTTTCTTTCTACTGCACACAGCAGGGCAGGCACCACAGAGTCACCTTCTGTTTCCCAGCTCAAGAAATACTGCAGGCCCAGGTGCTTTGCGTTCATAATACTTATCATCAGACTGATCAGCAGTTCAGGATGGTTTCAGGCACAGATGGCAAGTGAAGTTTACAGAGGCTATTAAAGAACAGCACGAAATGAAGTCAGAAGCCCATGGAATGATCGGACAGAAAGAACTACATCATGGGATGGTGAGCACAACCCCATGATTAAGACTAACATTTTGTCACAGGTATTTTTAGTAAAAGTCAGGGACACGTCACGGGCAATAAACAAAAATTCACAGAAGCCTATAACCTGTCCCTGACTTTTACTAAAAATATCCCTGACAAATGGGGAGGGAGAGGATGGTCCAGCACCCACAGCTGCTGGGGTTCTGGGGGTTCCCCCACCGCCAGGGGCAGCTGCAGCGGGTCCCCTCGCCACCCAGGGATTGAAGGGGAAAGGGCAGGGACAAGGAATGACAGTGACTCTGGCTCCCGCCCCGCTGCCCCGTGGCTGAAGTGGAAAACGTCACAGAGGTCTCTGGAAGTTGCGGATTCCGTGACCTCTGTCACACAAACGTAACCTTACCCATGATGCACTGTGACCCATTCCCAGACCTGCCAGCGGCAGAGAGTGGCAAATCGCACAGGGAGATAGCTACGAACAATGCAACATTCTCTGTCCAGGCAAGAGCACCGACTGCGAACGTGCTCTGCCGACACAAGGAGCGGTTGTACAGATGTGCACAACTGATGTAATTAAAGCGGCTTATGATCAACAACGGAACTTAAATCAACTTAACTCTGTAGTAAGAACAGGAGGACTTGTGGCACCTTAGAGACTAACGCATTTATTTGAGCCTAAGCTTTCGTGAGCTACAGCTCACTTCATCGGATGCATACGAAAGCTTAGGCTCAAATAAATGCGTTAGTCTCTAAGGTGCCACAAGTCCTCCTGTTCTTTTTGCGGATACAGACTAACACGGCTGCTGCTCTGAAACTTAACTCTGTAAACATGGCCTTAGGAACCCCATTTCCCCCCGTGGCGCAGAGTCACAGTCGCTGTAAGGTCAGCAAAGACAGAGCCTTGCCGACACCAACGGCTACTCGGCGGGAGGAGCCATCCCACAATGCCCCACGCGGGCAGGACAATCCACCCCGTCGCTCCCGGTGAGGCCCCCCCACCAGCCGCGCAAAGGGCAGGCGCGCGCGCGCACCCACGCCCCCCCTCCCCCCTCCGATGTAACAACAGCGCCGGGTGCAAGCGGACATCAGTGAGCTAGACACGGCGTCAGACTATCCCCCTCCCCCCCCCCCAGCGGTGCCCCCGGTGCGCGGCCACAGGCGCGGAAAGCGACCCCGCCGCCAAGGCAGGACCAAGGGCTACGCTAGAGGGGGATCCAGAGGACCGTTACCCCCGCCCACGGCGCTGAAGTGCCCCCGGGAGTCCGAGCCACCCCCCGCTAAAAGGGGGTGAGCGAGCATCAGGCGGCGCCCTGGCTCGGACTGGCCTGGCCGCAGCCCGCCGGGCCGGGGGCTTGGTCACAAGCGATCCCGGCAGCTGGAAGCCGCGGGGCTGCTCCCGCGCTGCCCCGCCGTGTAACGGTCCGCGCCGGGACAGCGCGCGGGGCCCGTGTGTGTGAGTGTGCGCGCGCGCGCGCGCGCGGCGGGAGGGGCGGGGGCACCCACCTCCTGAGCGGCCTCTCCATCGCGGCGGGGCGGCGCTGGCTCCCCAGCCGCCGGGCGGGCCGCTCCTCTCCCCGCGCGCGCTCGCGCCGCCCCGGCACATTCGTCACCTGCACAAAAAAGGAGGCGGGGCCCGAGCGGGGAGGAGGAGGAGGAGGCGAATCTGCGGCGCCGGATCCGAAGGAGCCGCCGGGAGCGGCGTCGCCCCGCCCCTGCCGGCCGGGGCTCAGGTGAGGGAGGGGCCGCCCTGGGCAGGGAGCCCAGCGCCGCCGGCCCGGCTCGTCTGCCGGTGCGGGGCCAGGCCCGCGACCCCCGCGCTCCGGTTCCCCCGCCCCCTCCTAGCGGGGACTGGCGAGATTGGCTGAAACAGCGGGCGGGGGAAGGAGCCGGGACCGTTGGGTGTTTCCGCGGGCGGATGTTCTGCCCGGCGCCGGGGCCGCCTCATCGCCCAGCCCCCAACGCCCCGAGCCGCGCGGTCCACTCCCGAGGGCGGGCAGCGCCGAGCCTGGGGCTCTCGGGCGTGTGTTGTGCTGGCCGCTGTGGCCAGAAACCCGTGGCTCTACTTCAACCTTCCCAGCGCTGCAGGTCGGGGAAGGAGCGTTATGGTCATTTAGCCTGATCCCCAATTTAACCTCGGGAACAGTGTGTCAGAGGAGGCTAAAACCTCAGACATCATCGACTCCTTCCTTCATTTGTGCAGTGGTGCCCTAGAGAGCTTTTCTCCCCCCCCCCCCACCCTCAAAAATCCCAGGGTCCAGCTTCCCACTGATGGTAGGATGGTGCCCTGCAGGTGACAAGCCTCTTCTAATGCAGTCAGAGAAGTTCCATCTGCACCAGGTCCCCTCTGCTCATATAAGCACAGGGAACATTGCCCCCCCCCACCCCGTGCCCTGTTTCATTAATGTATGTGGTTATACAAAGTGGTTACTTTTTGCACCCTACCAAGTTTGGATGATGAAAATAAACTAGCCAGTTTCACTTTCTGTTCTTTTGGACTAGTACAATGCTGTAAGGTTTGAGTTGCAAACCTTGCCAGGGACTGTTTAAATACAAACAAACTGTTCTCAGTTGTGGTGTTTTTAAATTCATGCAAACATTCATTTTAGGTTTTGTAACTTAGGTCTTGTTAAAATTGTTCTATTACTTTTGTGTAAACCCCTCAAAACAACAATTTTTATTCTAAAATTTACACTTAGTCCAGAATATTCCCTCCTTGTTTTAATATATCTGCATTAAGAGGAAGTGAAAACCTAATTAATGTGTATACTCTCTTTGGGCCTGAACCTACAAATGTGTGCTATTGGATGCAGTGTTTGACTTCAGCAGGACTAATTATGGTAATTTACACTACCCCATAGCATGCTTGAGTTTGGGGGCCTAACCCAAGTTTTTCAGAAATGGGTGGTAATCCATACTTAGTCATTAAAATCAGTGGAAGCTTCCAGGTGCCCAGCATTTTTGAAAATCAAGCAACTTATTTAAGTACCTAATTGTGATCTTTTTTTTTTTTTTTTTTTTTTTTAGGAGTCTTAGGGCAAATCTACGCTATGGCACTACATTGGCTGTAGCGCATCTGGTGAAGATACACTATGCTGATGGGAGAGCACTCTCCAGTTGGTATAATTACTCCACCTTGGCGAGAAGCAGAAGCTACGTCGCTCACTGGGGGGATTTTTCACACCCCTGAGCAACATAAGTTATATCAATGTAGGCTATAGTGTAGACCTGCCCTCCATGTATTTTTTAAAAAAATTAATTTTTTTTAAAAAAAATATTGGCTATTATGTCTACTTCCCTGAATATTTTAATTATTGCCAGAATCACATTTTGTGTTTCTTTTTGTTCACATTTGGAATATGCAAATATATAAAAAATACAACATGCGGTTTTGTTTATTATGCAGAAAACCAACAAAAGAAGATGAAGGCCAATAAAGAAAAAACCTACACTAGAGAAAGAGAGTTTTTGTATAACTTCAATGCTGGAAATCAGCACTTAGTGCTTACAGTGCCTATCAAATTTCCTCTGCAAGAGAATGCCAGTCATTTGCATGGACGTCTAATGCTCTTGCACAATTTACCATCCTTCATAGAAAATGGTGAGAATTGGGTTTGTAAATTATCAGTGTCATATGTATTAATGTGCTGTGACAGACTAAGCAAAAGGGTATTATTTCTAAAAGATTTTAAAAGGAATTTTTAATAATATTTACCTGTTTTTATGGTTTGACTGCATATTAATATACAAGGAAGGAGTGTGGTCAAGTAAACTTAGCAGTTTTAAAGTACATTTCCGTGCAGTTGTTAGAAATTTCCTTTATTTTAACTATTCATAGTAAACTCTGGTTGATGACATGTTCTTTTCTTATTACAATAGACTTAAAGCAATCTCTTAGTCAGTTCATAGAAGGAGAATCCATAAAAGATTATGATAAAGAAGCAGATGCAGCCCTGGAAGCTGTGAAATCAGGAGACGTGGATATGCACCAGCTGGCAAATGCTTGGTCTAAAGCTTATACAGAGGTGAGACGCAAAAAGAAAAGGAGTACTTGTGGCACCTTAGAGACTAACAAATTTTCTGAAATATGAATTTCTAAAGGTTTGCTATGTGTGAAGTCTTTCAAAATGTATGTAGGCAGCATTAGAAATTACACTGAAATTCAATTTTACTGATCACCCCACATGGTGATAATTTGGCTATTCAGATAAAATCTGAGGGCTCATTCTGCAAGTTCTTAATCATGTCCGTGGAACTATCCATGAAAGGACTACTTCAGTAAGAATTTGCAGAAATGAGCCCTCAGGGTAAAATGCTGCCCTTTAAGGGCAGCCACTCCCATTGAAGTCTATGTAAATGGGGGCAGATTTTATCCTTGTACTTTGCCTAAGACTTTTCCTATTGATGCCGATGTGTTGGCCCCTTATTTACACAGATCAGTAAGAATTTTTGTTGAAGAGATCCAATTGGAAATGATTTCATTGATTTTTTTTTTTTTGTAAGTGTTCTCACAGGAAGGAGATAATAAATCATTTTTATTCAAACTCCGTTTCAGGTAGAGAATGTTATGTAGGGTTATCAGTTCATCCACATTTGGAGGTTGAGCAGTCCCTGTTCTATTATTTCCACCCTAATGTGCTGGGGGAGAGAATGTTTGTGATAGAAATGAAGGGAAAACAGAAGATATAATGGGGAAATGGAGGAGAAAGAGAAAATTTTAAAGATAAAAGTAGATGGGGGAGAGAAGCCAAATTAGAAAAGGAAAATTTAAAATTTTGAACAGTGTACATTGGCACAAAAATTAACTCTGTCATTTTAAGTGATTTTGGTTGTGTGTTTAAAAATTTCCATAGCATTCTTTAAAATATTTGACTTTATCATTTTCTAGACAACATTAGAACATGCAAGACCTGAAGAACCCAGCTGGGATGAAGATTTTGCAGATGTGTACCATGATCTGATACATTCTCCAGCTTCTGAAACTCTGTTAAACCTGGAACACAATTATTTTGTTAGTATCTCAGAATTAATAAGTGAAAGAGATGTGGAACTGAAAAAATTACGAGAAAGGTATTTTTAAAATGTCTTATTAAACCTGATGTTTTCTATATGACTCTGTTACAAGCTCTGCAAATGAACAGTTAGCAATATAAGGCTTATTTTAGCTTTCTTTTTCCCTCTTTATAAAGAGTACAGGTCAGTTAAAATATAAAAATGTGACTCCATGTAATATTGTTTCAATTTTGAGTATAATCAAAAGCTAGAAAATGTAAAAGCTAAGGTAATCTGAATCACATTAATATGTTCAAGTTTCACATACATTGTGGAATATATAATTTTTTAAAGTACATCAGAATTAGGAAGTTTGCCAAACAATCAATGGGGCCACCGGATGAGCAAGGTGCTAAAGGAGCACTCAAGGAAGACAAGGCCATTGCCGAGAAGCTAAATTAATTGTTTGCATTGGTCTTCACTGCAGAGGATGTGAGGGAGATTCCCACACCTGAGCCATTCTTTTTAGGTGACAAACTTGAGGAATTGTCCAATATTGAGGTGTCACTAGTGGAGGTTTTGGAACAAATTGATAAATTAAACAGTAGTCAGTCACCGAGACCAGATGGTATTCACCCAAGAGATCTGAAGGAACTCTAATATGAAATTGCAGAACGACTAACTGATATGTAACCTATTGTTAAATCAGCTTCTACACCAGAGGACTGGAGTATAGCTGATGTGATGCCAATTTTTTAAAAAGGCTCCAGAGATGATCCTGGTAATTATAGCCCACAAGTCTACAGTACCAGGGAAATTAGTTGAAAGTAAAATATAGTAAAGAACAGAATTATCAGACACAGAGATGAATGTGATACGTTGGGGAAGAGTCAGCATGGCTTTTGTAAAGGGAAATCTTGCCTCACCAATGTATTAGAATTCTTTGAGGGGCTTGGCAAGGGTGATCCAGTAGATATAGTGTACTTGGACTTTCAGAAAGCCTTTGACAAGATCCCTCACCAAAGGCTCTTAAGAAAAGTAAGCAGTCATGGGATTCGAGGGAAGGTCCTCTCATGGATCAATAAGTGGTTAAAAAACAGGAAAGAAAGGGTGGGAACAAATGGTCAGTTTTTACAGTGGAGAGGGATAAATAATAATAGTGTCCCCCAGGGATCTGTACTGGGACAGATATTTATACTGTTCAACATATTTATAAATGATCTGGAAAAAGGGATCAACAGGCAGGTGGCAACCTTTGAAGATAATACAAAATTACCGTATATAGTCGATCGTAAGCCGGTTTGTGTATTAGCTGACCCCCCCCCCCCAAGATGGATAAGTGAAAATGGAAAATTTTTATGACCCGTTCATAAGCCGACCTTATAATTCAGGGGTTGGCAAACTTTGGCTCCTGGGCCATCAGGATGGGTCGAGATAGTTTGTTTACCTCAAGCGTCCGCAGGCACGGTGGTAAACCTAAGTAAACAAAGTGTCCCGGCACGCCAGCAGCTTACCCTGACAGGCCGGGACAGCAACTGTTGGGGAAATTTTTTGGGGGGGAGAAGCTGGGGGTCAGGGGAGTAATCCCTGTGACCACCCCCCACATGGTCCTATCCCGGGACCCCCACACTCTCCCCATCCCTTCCCACCTTATCTGGGGTGGACGTCTCTGGTCTGGCTGGAGCTGCTCTGGCGGGCCAGACCAGGTGGTGCGGTCACAGCATGTTCCAGCAGGCTGGGCCAGGCAGCATGGCCGCAGAGTGCTCCGGCGAGCCGGGCAGTATAGCCACAGCCTGCTGTGGGGGGCGGGGTCAAGCGGCATGGCTGCAGCCTGCCATCCCCGGAGCTGCAGCTACTTCAGACGCTGGGGCAAGAGCAGCGTGGCCAGAAGCAGATGGACTCTGGCCCCGCCTCTTCCCTTCTGGCTCTGCTGCCTCTCCTTGCTCCCTCTGTTGGGGAGAGGGGCTATGTCCCACCTCTCCCTCTCTATACCGTTAATAAGCCGACCCCCTTCTCTGATGCTTCCCTTTTTTACTAAAACAATTCAGCTTATGAACGAGTATATATAGTACTCAGGATAGTTAAATCCAAAGCAGACTGAGAAGAGTTCTCTTTTCTGTTCTTTCCCTCTGAAGTATCTGGCACTGACCACTGTCGGAAGACGGGATACTGGGCTAGGTGAACCATTGGTCTGACCCAATATGGCCATCCTTATGTTCTTGCTGTATTTTTAAAGGGAATGTATTATATAGAAAATGCAACATTTATTTATTTAGATTCTAGAAAACACAAAAAGGCCCCTCTTCAAAAGCTCCAATACCTTTTAACATGCCTTAAGAAATGCAAATCAAAAACTTCCTCACACCAAAAGAGGGAGAAAAAACCTCCACTCCAGCCAATGATTATAGCTTATAATACATATTATTGGAACATTGGATTCTAGATAACTGATAGACGGTTGAAACGCTGCAAAAATCTTCTTTATCCACTAGGGAATGTATATGCAATGCTTTCCTCTTTAGAGCAGAAATAAAAGCTTAAGCTGAAACATTAATACATAGAAAAATATATAACAATATAAAATATTAGTTAAAAAGGGACAGTTGTGAGGCTTCATGGTATTAACACCAAAGTGTCCCAATTACATAGCTTGTTGAGTAGCAAGTGAAGATGAAATTCTCAAAACATTAACCTTCTGATATTATACCCACATTACAGAGTGCATGCATACATATTTAGTTTTTTCTCACAGTATGAAGTTACTTTATTCACGCCAGGTATGGAGACATTAAATTGCTATAATATGGGAATAGTATAAGGCTCTGACTCCTAGTGAATTATTTTCTCAATGAATCACGTATGGATAAGCAGAAAAAAGAGCACATGGAAATAGCTCCACATTCTATCTTGCAGAGCTTTGCTATGGCATAACTGTATATTGACTTCAGTGGAATTTATTTTCATGTACTTTGCATGACCATGAATCTTCATATGTGAGGGGCTATTGAAGTTGCACCAATTGCGTGTAGGTGTTATATATTCTATTTACAAATGACCTGATTTGAAAACACTATCCCTAGGTTTTAAATTGATGTTTTGTGCCACGTATTGCTCCCTGTTCTGTGCTGTGTTGAGCTGATCTTTCCCTGGAGAAAAGTGTGCCTGCAAAAGAAACGATGAGGCAAGTGACATAAGAGGATTAAGGAAAGGAAAGAGTTTTTTAGCTGAGCTGGCTCAGATGATTGGTGGTTATGTGATACTGAATCTTTCTTTCTTTGAATGTAGTTCACACTGGAAGTTAGTCCAATATAAAGTGATTTGGCAGTCTCATTCCAGTTTCTCAAAAAGAAAGAGTACTTGTGGCACCTTAGAGACTAACAAAGTGCCACAAGTACTCCTTTTCTTTTTGCAAATACAGACTAACACGGCTGCCACTCTGATTCCAGTTTCTGGTGGTTAGGTATCCACATCACAGAAACGCTACCAGTTGATAGTCTCATGTGACTGAATGGGTTCAGAAATTAAACTATCCTTTCAACACAACAGATAATCCCTCCAACTCAGAATTGAGAGAAGCTTGTCCTGCTCTGTTTCTTTTAAAAGGATATTAGTATCCAGGTTGCTTAATTTAACATACTTCACCTGCTTTAATTTTTTTAAAAGGAAAAAGATGAAAATAAACTGTATTTAAACTATTTTCAACAAACAAAACAATATCATCCTTCTGATATGCTGAGATTTGAAAAGTTGCTACTGCACATGTGGAAATTGACTTTTTTTTTTTTAATGGTTGGTGTTGATACACAAACTGTGTGTAAAAAGTTCACTCTTAAAAGGAGTCAATAGCATTTATCTAATGCTAACAAACCTTCCTATACATGATTTAACACTGGATAAAAAGTTGCGTAAAAATCTACTTGCTTTAACAGATATACCCAGTGAAGTCCATTGCACTACTTATGTGGATAAGTTGGGTCGGTTTGGCTCTGGATTTCTGATTTTTTGCCTTCAAGTTTAATTTATATTTAAAACTACCTTGAGAATGAAAATGTTGGTGATGTAATGGACAGCGATAAGTAGCTAAGCTTTTAACGTTGGCAGAGACATCCAGAAAGTTTACTTAATGTAACTAGGCATTGGTCTAAATGATTGGCTTCTGTTTTAGACAAGGAGCAGAAATGGATAAGGTGATGCAAGAACTAGGAAAGTCACTAACAGATCAAGATGTAAATGCATTGGCTGCTCAGCATTTTGAATCCCAACAGGTAAATTAAGTTCAGTGAATTGGAATAAATCATGCAAAGAGTTTTCTTAAAAAAGGAAAAATGAATTGGTTGGAATGATGTCTACTTTTAGGTTTTGGAGAATAAATGGACCAGTGAACTAAAACAGTCCACCGCTATCCAAAAACAGGAGTATCAAGAATGGGTGATAAAACTTCATCAAGATCTAAAAAATCCCAACAATAGCTCAATCAGGTATTTATCTCTGCTGTAAAGTTCTCTAAATATTCTTTCTGTTCAACTACAGTAATTTACAGGACTCACTTTTTAGTAGTTGTTCTCTTATAATAGTCATTTAAACTGAAAAAATTTACTGAAAGGCTGAGAGCCATTGAAAATAGAACCATCACATCTTCTTTTATAGAAGAGAGAAAATATATAACACTTTGCATGGACCTAAATTATGTCTTTAAGTTGTGTCTTCCTACTTTACCTTACTATTTAAAATGTATATTTCTAATATAATGTTCCAGAATGCATTCTGAGGTCATTTATGAATGGTTTGCGGTATCACAGAATGTGCAGGGTTTATAAACACTTAATTCATAGTACAGGATTTGATTGAATGTACTCTAAAGAAAATTAGCTCATTCTTTGGTGGATGTTACCTGGCAAGTGGAAAAAAATCCTAGTTTTTTGTGACTGCTGGTGTGCTTAGGCTGAAGGAAGGTTTTCTGACTGCAGGCTAGGGTGTGTAGTAGAGGCAAATTCTTGCTCCCCATCTTGTGGGAACTGCCTCCTACACTAGTGTGCAGTGTGCTGCTGCAGGTTCCTAACTACTCCCTCAGGCCAGGTACTAGAAGGGAGAGTATAGTTGCAGGGATAGGTTAGGGGTGGGAAGAAACCAGTATGGAGTCCACAAGTACTTGTATGCCAATTGGCATGGCCAGCAATAAGAGGAGGCAGATTTGGAACATGAGGCTATTGACCTGCTTCAGAGAAGATGATGGGGGGTGGGGGGGAAGAGGGGTGGGACCAGCAGTTGGTATTTAGTGAGATAACACTGCAGCATTTCATGCTCTCTGGAGGAGAAAGGAGAAGTGAGGATGGAGACTGCTTTCACTGGAGTGGAAAGAAAGATGGGAGATAATGAAAACCAGAATACTTTCAGTATAGCTCAGTCTTCTAAGGATTATAAATTGACATGGAGAATATTGCAATACCTATTTTAAAGTGTGTTTAGGAGTACTTTTCAGTTGTCAGGTCATTTCTAGAATACATACTCAGGAGTATATAACTGTAAAGCAAAGCTGAGCTGCTCTCCAAGGTAGTGAGCAAGGGTCATACAGTAAAAATCAGTAGCGGTGCTGTCATAAACATAAAAGGAAGGCTAACCACCGTTAAATCCCTCCTGGCCAGTGGGGGAAAAACCCTTTCACCTGTAAAGGGTTAAGAAGCTAAAGATAACCTTGCTGGCACCTGATCAAAATGACCAATGAGGAGACAAGATACTTTCAGAGCTGGAGGTTGTGGGGGGAAACAAAGGGTTCTCTCGTTCTGTGTGTAGCTTTTGCCAGAATGCAGAGCAGGAATGCAGGTCAGAACTCCTGTAAAGGGCTAATAAGCAATCTAGTTAGACATGCGTTAGATTCTGTTTTGTTTAAATGGCTGATAAAACAAGTTGTGCTGAATGGAATGTATATTCCGGTTTTTGTGTCTTTTTGTAACTTAAGGTTTTGCCTAGAGGATTCTCTATGTTTTGAATCTGATTACGTTGTAAGCTATTTACCATCCTGATTTTACAGAGGTGATTCTTTTACTTTTTCTTCAATTAAAATTCTTCTTTTAAGAACCTGATTGCTTTTTCCTTGTTCTTAAGATCCAAGGGTTTGAGTCTGTGTTCACCTATGCAAATTGGTGAGGATTTTTATCAAGCCTTCTCCAGGAAAGAGGGTGTAGGGCTTGGGGGGATTTTGGGGGGAAAGATGTTTCCAAGTGGGCTCTTTCCCTGTTATATTTTGTTAGACGCTTGGTGGTGGCAGCAATAAAGTCCAGGGACAAACGGTAAAATAGTTTGTATCTTGTGGAAGTTTTAACCTAAGATGGTAAAAATAAGCTTAGGGGGTTTTTCATGCAGGTCCCTACATCTGTACCCTAGAGTTCAGAGTGGGGAAGTAACCTTGACAGGTCCTATAGGTCCTCTCCTCCCCCCAGTCCTAGAATGTTTCTGATTACACTGTCAGTTTAAAACTAACCAATTTGACATGTAAACCATCACAGAATATGAGAATTGGCCTTCATAGTTAATAGCTCACTGATGTGAATAGGCAGTTCATGCTTTTCAGAAATATTGGGCCTGACTTGCCTCCCATATTGATTTTTACACCAATAAAACTAGAAACTTAGAGGAGTGTGATGGGATATACAAACCATACATTGGCATGGAAGGGGTTAAAGGATAATATTGGGCCCAGATAGCCCCACCCCTCCAACCTTGCGGAGCCTGTTGCAACTGGAGAGGGTTGAGAGCAACGCAGCTCAGAAGGGGGCAGGCTGCAGAAGGAGTGCAGACCTATCCTACAGGCTCCTGGAAAAGGGGCTAGAGCCGCCTCACTGAAACACTAGGACTACATGCTGAGCTCTGCTTGGGTCTGACTGTTTGGTGTCCTTTTTATTGTTTCTTTTTCCTATTTTGAACCGGAAGCGGAGAGAGTTGTGATAGGAAGTGACCCAGGGAGGGTAACAAAGAGGGTCCACACTCCTCCCAGGGTTCAATGCTGATCACCTTCGTAGAGCCCTGGGTCAGAGTCCAGTGGAGTGGCCAGACCTTGGTTCCCCTACCACTATCCTCCCTCCTCTAGCTGACTGGATGCTAATTACTAGATCACTCAGCTCACCGAGAACTGTACCAGTGTTTCCTCTTAATTTTTTATGTCCACGTGCGGAATGAATTTTGTTATGTGCACCAATATGGAGGTGATGTATGACACAACACCTTCATATTGGTGCACATAACAAAATTTGTGTGGTGGAGTGGGGCCGAGGGGTTTGGAATGTGGGAGGGGGCTCAGGGCTGGGGCAGAGGGTTGGAGTGTGTGGGGGGTTAGGGCTCTGGCTGGGGATGAGGGGTTCAGGGTGTGTGTGGGGGGAGTTCAGGGTTGGGGCCAAGGGTAGGGTGCAGGGGGTGAGCGCTCCGGCTGGTAGAAGGCTCTGGGGTGGGGCTGGGGTTGAGGGGTTTGGGGTGCGGGAAGAGGCACAGGTCTGTGGCAGAGGGTAGGCTGCAGGGGGTGAGGGCTCTGACTAGGGGTGAAGGCTCTGGGGTAGACCCAGGGGTGAGGGGTGTAGGCTGCCCAGGGGCTACAGTGGGGAGAGAGGATTCCCCCCAGCCCTCTCTCTCCACAGCAGCTTGATGCCCAGGGAGAGGCGCCTCTCCACAACTGCGACAGCTTCAGTGGATTTGGGCTAGGCCGAGGGAGGGGCTCCTCTCTCCTGCAGCTCTGGCGGGCTGGGCTGGGACGAGGAAGGGTCGCCTCTCTGTGCTGGGGCCCTGAACCTTGGTGCAGGGCTTAATAGGCAGCTGCGCGGCCCGTGCAGCTTAGAGGGAACTTAGGACCCTACTACAATCAGTTTCACCCAATTTACAGTTGTGTAAGGTGATAGGACCTACAGACTGAAACTGATTCTCCTATTTGCAGATTCAGTAAGAAAAGGCATCGTGCCATATGAAGGTTTTCTTCACAACTCATGACCATAAGGGCTAGAAACAGTTTTTAAGAAGCATTCATAATTCTGAGGTCCCAGTTTTGTGTGCTCAACTTGAGACATTTTGGTTCAGTTTTTTATTGGGTGTAAGCTGGTGTAGCTACAGAGTTGTCAGTTTATACCAGTTGAGTTTCTGACCCTTGTTTATGATTTTCAGAGTACCAAGAGCTGTAGGTCCTTAGCACATCTGAAAATCATGCTCAAGGTCTCAAGTCAGGTGGTACCCAAAAATGGAGCTACACCAACTGAGGCCTCAGTTCTGCAAATGCTTGTGGATGGAGTAGTCCTGTTTAGTTTAATAGAACTACTCATAAGAGTTTGCAGGATTGAGATCTTTACTAAAACACTTACAAAAGTTGGAGTTTTAATTTTTGTAATTAAAACTTTAATTATTCACAAACAGGTAGAACTTCCCAGGTGCCCTAACACAGCATGCTGTCTCTTACTGTTTCAGCTGCACCCAGCTGTGAGAGGAGACTGAAAAGTTGTTAATGATTAACTTTAATTGATTTGGAAGATGCTATTTACACAATGGAGAGAATAAAAATTAAATCTGTTTTTAAAAATAATACACTATTGTTCAACTTGATACTCATTACTTTTTATTTTTCCTTCTTGTGACATTTATGTCTTGATCTTCTTCTAATGTTGCATAAATAAACATGCTTTATTTATTTGTGCAAGAGCTGTACTAAGTATGTTGACAACAGTGTTTTATGGAAACATTGTTTGTCTTCTGCTGGGGAATCCAGCAAGGGGAGCTTGGTGACCTTAATGTATCACAAAAGAAATCGAGACTTTCATATAATTCATTATAAGCAAAGGATTTTTTTTAAAGGGGTGTTTAAAAGCTTTCCTACCAGATTGTAACCATTTAAAAGTAGGTCTAATTTTAAGCTCTGATTCCTTTGATATCCCATCTTAAAACATCCACAAATGGATTTTTATAAAATCCAGCAACTGCAGAATTATTTACTGGATGATCTCAACAGCTAGGTTAAGAGGTGAAATTCAATATTTTTTTATCTTAAATCTCCCCTCCTTATGATGGAATCTGTGACTTCTGCTCATTTTAGGATAGAGCTGGGAGCTGTAATCTCTCTGGGCCATACCTCTGTATTTTAATTATAAGGCTGCAGCAATCTGTTCTGTTTCATGCAAATTATATGCAGCCTTTTGGTTTCCACTGATCAGTTGGACAAAGTGTGTATGTCCCTAGCACAAAACAAAACAAAATTCTGCCTTTGAAAAGAAGAACATTAATGGGAAACCTATTAGAGCTGTTAAATGTTTGGTTGATTGGTTTTTTTTATGGATTTCAGTGAGGAAATTAAGGTTCAACCCAGTCAGCTGAGAGAATCTGTAGAAGGAAGTGGAAGAATTTATGAAGAGCAGAGACAGTTAGAAGAAAGCTTTACTATTCATTTGGGTAAGTATAGTAACATGATCCCATAGATAACTGAGCACTGAATTCTCAAGAAGCCATTAAGCTGAAGTATGATTATACAGAATGACATGTTGTTCATACTTAGAACTGGGAATTCTAAGACAAAGTATTAAAATAATACCTAAAATAAGGCATCTTGATCTGTTGTAAGTAGCTAACTGAAACTTTTTTAGGGAAAATTTCATGATACAGTTAAAATATTGTTTTGTTTTGTTTTTGTTTTTTTAAATCTAGAGCCTGATTCAGCTTCTGTTAAAGTCAATGACAAAAGTTGAGAGTTGGATTAAACTCCACAAAAGAATTTCAAAAAATTAAATATTTAAAATGAACAGTTTTAATTTGTTTATGCAATAGTATTTTTTTAATATTTGATGTGTGCTGACAACCTACATATTTCATCTTCTGTCTCATGGTGGAGGATGGGACTTGTTTAGGGGCCTAGATTTACCTTCCTCTATCATACACACATTGTCTTATCAGACCCTTTAGTCTTGTAAATTGCTACTATCGGTAGTATAAAATCTTGACACCTTTATAGATGCTAAAGAAAAAAACCTCACTCATTACCCTCATTTGATTATTTGTGGTGTACCTACACAATGCATATTTGAGCATTAAAGCGTTGATAGCAATGAGTACTCTAGTTCGTTATTTAGTAATATGTATGAAGTTGTTTGTATTCAGCGCTCTTTGCATTTGCTTCCTACACAGGAGCCCAGTTGAAAACCATGCATAATTTGAGATTATTGAGAGCTGATATACTGGACTTCTGTAAACACAAACGCAATCACCGAAGTGGAGTAAAGCTTCACAGACTTCAAACTGCATTGTCACTCTATTCAACTTCTCTTTGTGGCCTGGTTTTATTGGTAGACAACCGAATCAGTTCATACAGTGGCATCAAAAGAGGTAGGTCATCTCATTCAGTGCATTGTGGAAGCGAACACCAACGTTACCCTTGCAATCTTTACTCGTGCTCCCCATCCCTTCTCAGAAAGAAGCACTTCCTATAAAACTTGATTTTACCACAAGTCCTCCATTTCTCTCTCTGTCTGACAGATCTCAAATCTTGTAGCTGAATTTGCTTCATCTTATCTCTGTCCTAACATACTACTAAAATAGTTTTAAGTGTCTGGATCCCTTTCTCACTTGCCCACTCTGGAACTTGCTTAATAATAATAATTAATAATTATGTGCTGGACTGCCTATATCTTTACAAAGATCAAGGTTTTCACAGTTGGGTGCCTAAAACTAGGCTTTAAAATCCATATTTAGGCATCTAAAATGAATAGGCCTGAGTTTCAGAAGTGTTGAGCACTGCAAATTTGAATGGAAGTCAATGAAAGTTGTATGTGCTTTCTGTTCCAGAAAACAGAACTGGTAGCAGTTGTGAGAGCACCTCTTTTAAATAGCTAGGCTTGTATAAATGGTTATCCACTGTGGCCAAGGCAACTGAAATTTTATTTGCCCCTGTTCCAATCTTGGCCACATCGGTTTTCTCTGAACCGCATTACAGACCTCTCCCAGCTTCCTCCTGAAATTCAGTACAAAAATGTTTACGTTTCAAATGTTTGTTTTGGCCAGAGCCACTGTTACTGGTTGGGTCTCCTGTCCCTGACATCCTGTCATATCCTTTCCTTAAAAAATACTTCCAGTGAGAAGTAAAGTATTTCAAGAGAATAAAAACAGAGTAGCAGAAGAAACTGCAGCATGATATAATTGCCATTACTACTATTTCTAGGCTGCTTCAGTTCCTAAAAGTATGTTTCATATTCTCAATAATTATTTTTATTTTTTACTTATTTCAGGTTATCAAAACAGACAAAAAGCTGTTAGTCCTAATCCCTAGATGTCCTTGACAATTATTTAAAAGTCCTAATAAACAAAGATTTAAAAAAGCAGCAACTTCTGTCGTATACAGCAGCAACTAATTAGAGCTAAGGGGGGGAAAATGTCTTCTGCCTAAAACTACTTCTTAAGAAACATTCTCTTTCCCAAAAGCCCTCTTAAAAGATTAACCTGGTCACATGCCGTGGAGCTCAACGAGGTGTATATAAAAATGCTTACTACCTGACTTCAATCATTAGCTTCCTTATTTAGTGAATAATAGCAAAAGCACCATGTGTACTCTGCAAATTTTGAAGATATTTTCCCATTCAGTTTGTTTTTAATAACAAATAAAAACCTGAACATGGTGACTTTTATTTAGAGAGGGACTGGAGGAAAATTCTTAGGCCCCGATCCTGCAACATGAACCTACAAGTGAACTGTAGAACCACAATGAAGATAATGGGACTCCGTAGGTGCACAGCATGGATCAGGGCCACGTTATTTGTTCAGGGCTGACAGTGTGCTCAGTGCTGTACAAGAACGAAAGTCTTAGAACTTACTTCGGTAACCTAGCTTATGTAACCTCAGTGTTGCAGATATTTTATACACATGCTTCACATGGATAGTTCTATTGTGCCCTGCAAAGATTTCAAAAGCCTTATCTTTGCTCATGTGAGTAGTCCCATTGAAACTTGTGTGAGTAAAGTTAAAGATGTGTGAGTGGTTTTGAAAGACAGAGGTCTTTAATAGTAAGGTCTTCTGAGTGGGATCAGTCTCTTACGTGTGTGTGTGTGTGTGTGTGTGTGTGACCTAGCAAAATGGGGCCTTGATCTTGGTTGGAGCCTTTATGCACCTCTGAAATACTAATTGTAATTAATTATGTACCAGAATTGAACTTTGATCTAGAGAGATGCATAACGTTGTTCACAGAGAGATAAGGAATCTGCTACCAGCTGGAGCATTCTTCTGTAGTTGTAAGGTCTGCGTTTCTGGTGTTGAAGGACTAGGGTTCTGATTCTGGCTTCCTAGATATGTTGTGTGAAAAATGTATCTATTTATTCATTTTCTCTGCAGCACATAACTTTTTACACTAGTCGTCATTCCAGTTGTTGGTAACTAACACTCTGACACAATTCACTAAAATATTTATAGTAGGTATCAACAGAAGAGATTATAACATTCAAATGTATGTCTTACAAAATAACAGAAAAATAATTTATGCATGCAGCATTTGTTTGGTTCAGGCATGGTCTTTTAGGGTTACTTGGTATGTAATACCAGTCTTTGAAGACTTTCCTTTTTAAATCTATTTATTTAAAAAATGTTCTAGCTCTCTTGTAAATTGTTTGAATTTAACGTGGAGCACAGTAGATACATTTGCTATTCTCACTAGCTTGCTAGAGTACTAGCACAAAATTATATAATATTCACAGACAAAAGCTGCAGTTTGTGTTTTAAACTTACTTTCTTTTAGATTTTGCAACAGTTTGCCAAGAATGCACAGATTTCCATTTTCCTGGGATTCAAGAGCAGCTTGAAATTGTGCAGCAGGTTGTACTTTATGCTAGAGCACAACGCAGCAGTAAGACAAAAAGACAGCATGGTCAGTGGTAATCAAAATTATTTTTCTTGAAATAGAACATCCCTGTGACTAAATGCTTTATGTGTATGTCTGTAAGGGCAAGTCACTTAACCTCTCTGTACCTCAGTTTCCCTATAGGTAGAACGGGGATGTACCTCCATAAAACACTTTGGGATTGGTGCAGGGGATGAGTGATTATATATATATATATATATATATATATATATATATATAGTGTACACAATAGTTTGTTAGATCACTTCTGTCTCTTGAAGCATAAAGGGTCTGCCAAACTATGATTGTCTGAAACTAACATACAAAATTTGCAATAAAAGTAAGCTAGAGAGCTCAGGGAAGACAGAAACATTAGGGGCTTCTGTGGTCTCTAATATAAGTTACGTTTACTTTGCTTCGTAGCAGTAATTCAGCTAGCTCTCTTTTTACTTTGTTTTCTTAAAGGTTCATATGTAGGCAGAAAAACATTCATCTGTTAGATCCTTTCTCTTCTTGACACTTCTTAAATCTTCAGAGATCTCCAAAAGACAGGATCTGTTATATAGTAAGCAAAGAGTAATTGTCGTCTTTGATATTGTTTACTCTATCTGGCACTGAATTAATTTGAGACGCATTGGTCCTGGTGTGGAGAAAGCTACCTGGCACAATTTTATAACTTTTACCAGTCCCTCTGTTAATGCGTAGAGCAACATTAGTATTATCTCTTTCCAAGCTACTGATGAGCAGATATCAAGGGTTCAAATGTGCACTTTAATATAGTGCACATTGCCATATATCCTAAGCTTCTACACTCGTGCATGTGTATCCTGTAACGATTGTAACAGCATTATGTGTCCTGTCAGAAGGTAGACTCAAGCCCTAAAAGAAAATACTATAAGTAAAGCTAATTGTTATGATACTTCCACAAACTCTGTATAGCCTAAGTCAGATTTTTAAAAGAAAAAAGATAGAGGTACTCTTCCAATGTCCTCCCACAAAAGAAGCTGCCTGCTTGAGAGGCCACTCATGATAGATTGAGCAGATAATCTGAATAGTCCTCTGGGCTTGTTTACCTCTCGGTGGTGGTCAAATACACCCATAGGTTCTCCTGGATGCCTTGGATCCATCTTATTTTTCTCCCCTCCAGTCAAGGGGCAGTATCTCCACATTCATGAGGCCAAAATGCGTTGTTAGTTATACTTAAAATACACTAGCAACTGAAAAGGAGTACTTGTGGCACCTTAGAGACTAACAAATTTATTAGAGCATAAGCTTTCGTGAGCTACAGCTCACTTCATCGGATGCATCCGATGAAGTGAGCTGTAGCTCACGAAAGCTTATGCTCTAATAAATTTTAGTCTCTAAGGTGCCACAAGTACTCCTTTTCTTTTTGCGAATACAGACTAACACGGCTGTTGCTCTGAAAACTAGCAACTGAGTTAATGCACTGTATAATGAATGAGGAAGTTCACCCCTTTTAGAGCTATTGTTCCAGTCTGTCTGTAAACTTGGGCACACAATGTGGCATCAGTTAACAGAAAAAGACTTAATTAAATAAAATCTTGAGATTCTGGTGCACAAAGTGGCAGCTTGAGAGAGGTTCTGGCTTGCCGTACCTTCTCCCTCTCCAATTTAAGCCTACGCATAGCAATGGACAAATTTTAGTCTGATTTTTTTTTTTTTATTTTCTTTCCAAAGATTTAGAAATTTCAGTGATGTGGAGGGAGTTGCGATTTTTTTCCCTCACAACTACTGGGTAATAAAGAAGAGAATATCCTGACTAACATGAGGACCAGGGGGAAGTGCATCTTTCACCACTCTACCTTGTATTTACAAGTGGCTAAGAGATTGCACAAAATGACAGGAAGTCTTCAACCACATGCTGTTGAGGCAGTACTCATACTTTTGTTTTCATGCAAAGAAGTACTTATGTGGTTTAAGTGAGTCAGTAACGTGAGTAGGCTCACAAAAGTATATAGAGAAACTATTTTCCTTTAGGAACCAGCATTTTGTAATAGACAGTCTTATGAAAATAGTTTTCAGTATTTTCTTTACTTCCGGTTTTATGTGAACATCTCCATAATTTTCCTTGATACAAAGAAGTAACTCATTTCATGTAGTAAATCATTGTTGTTTTCTTATTTTTACACTCCCTTTAAATTCTTTTTGTATAAAAGAAATAGTAAATTGTTGGTTATATGTTAATGGGCTTCCATAAACATTTATGTTCCTGTTTGCAAATTAAAAAAAATCAAGTTACTGCTCTCCTCTTATCTGTAAGATTCTAATGTGACTTTAGAGAATTAAGACCATAAAGATAAATGAGAATTAGGAGACAAAGCGGGGAGAGGGCAATTTTAAGAAAGGTTGAGAACCCACTGCTCTTCTATTTACCATAGTGGGCCACATAGAGCTGCATATTTGTTATGTTGGCCACATTCACACAGTATGCATGCTACCTGTATGGCCCTGAGGATGTTACAAGGGCCTCAGATGTGTGCTGATTCAGCCACAGGTGGGCTGTGGGTTGAGAACACTGGCTTAAAGTGACTATATATTTGTATGGCCCCAACATGATAGTATCTGAGTGCGTTGCAAGTACAGTGATATAACAACCTTTCTTCCTTCCAAGTCTGTTCATAGCATTCTGTTTCTATTATATTTTGGGTGCATTTGGTTTTCAGAGTATGCCTAAATAAAGGACTGCTGTGTAAAAGCTAAGTCAAAGAGATGATTTTGCATTTAGGACCTGATCCAAAGCCTACTAAAGTCCATAAAAAGATTCCCATTAATTTCAGAGGGCTTTGGATCAGCTCCTAAATTCTTAAAATGTGATGAGTGAAAATATTTAATGTCAGTTTACCAAGGCTAATATAATAAATAGCTTATATACAATATATTTAATGGTTACATTACATACAGATTCAGTAAACAGAAATGGTGGAAATGAAGATAAGTCCAAGAATATTGAACGAAACCAATCAAATATTTTGCCTGGTGAGTACTATTATGGGGATTTGTATTTGTTTTTTGTTTTTTAAAGCAGTCTGTGCTTTATAGATATATTTTTCTAGTTCTAAATTCAGAGCATAAATTTGAAACTAAACACAACTTCTCTTGAATAAGAGAGGAGGGGTGTTCTTGTGGCTAAGGCATGAGTCTGGGTGTCAGGACATCTGGTTTCTATTCCCAGCTTTGCCACTGACTCGCCATGTAACTTTGGGAAAGTCACTTAACCAGTCTGTGCCTAAGATTCATTTTGCAAATAAAAAACAACCCATCTTACAATATTTGAAGGACTATTGAAATATTTTCAGAAAACAATTGTCTTTTAAAATAGTTGATTCTAGTCACTATTGTTGTGATCCAGCAAAGCACTTAAGCATGTGCTTAACTTTAGGCAAATGAGTAGTCCCACTAAAGTCAGTGGGACTACTCCTCCACTTAAAATTAAGCATATTCTTAAATGCTTTATTTAACCAGGGACTTCAGGAGGAAATATCTCTCATTGCTTCTCGGTGTATGTTGTCCCATTAGTAAGAAAAGTTTCTGTAGAAATGATTTGAACATCTACACACAACTTGTGCACTATTTAGAAACATTTAGTTAAATCAGGGCAATCCCTAATGTGGACACTTTTTTCAAACACTCAGTGGGTGTCTTAAATCAGTTTAGTGTAATTACAAGCCAACTTAAGATAAGACATTCAAACTGATGTGAAGGTGTCCATGCTGGGGGGTGTGGTGGGTGCACTGATTTCGTTAAAGCTGTTTTAAACCAGAGCAGTTAAATGAATGTACAAACTGCGTGTAGACAAACCCTATAGCGAGAATAACATTTCTCCCTCCTTTTGTACAAGCATTGTTGAAATTAGCTTACCAGAACCAAAGGGCCCAACTCAGAACTTTATTTCTCTTGGCACCTCCCATCACAAGCATTCTTTCCTTTTTGCCTCCTTTACTTTGTCTGCTTTTTTTTTTTTTTTTTTTTTTTTTTTTTTTTTTTTGCTGCACACACCTCCTTTCCTTTCTATTGACCCTTTTACTACTCCCTTTATAATTCTCTTGTATTCCAGTTCGTTCACATACCTGTCCTTCAGCCACTTCTAAAACTCTTGGTATTTTGTATGAGTGGTGGTAGAAGAATAGTGTTAATTTCTCCCCTTTTCTCGCTCCACTTTCCAGCTGGCGTGTTAGCCGCTTTTACAATGCCTACAATATCCTTCATTTCAAAAATATTTTGTTCATGAAAATCTGCATTCTAATGATGCTGTTTCTATATCCTGTCTTTATAATTTGGTCCCAGTCCTGCAATGAGATTCACACAGGTGAACCCCTCCTCTGAGATTTCCCTCTTGACTTCAATAGGGCTATACCCAAGTGGCTCTGTTTGTTGGATTGGCATCTTAATTTGTGGTGGCTGTCCCCAAAATTTCCTCACACCTTCATCTCTGTTACTTTGTGGGCTAATATTAGATCCAAGACTCCATTGCCCCTCCTTGCTTCCTCCGCTTTTGGGATTAAAACTGTTCCAAGTCTAAAAATGCCTTTTGACAAATTGTTTTTAGGCACTTTTTAAACAAACCTCAGTATTTAATATCCCCCATTACTACACCTTCTTTTTACTTTTGAGGCTCTCTGATAACCTGCTTCATCTTCCTGTACATTCCTGTTAGATAACCCACTATCCTTTCCCACAGGCTTTTTGTAGTCTTTATTTTAACCCATCCATTTTGGGTATTTCCGCCTCCCACATCTGTCTGCACTTCACTGCTTGCGTATATGTTTTCACTGTTCCACCTCCTCTTTATTTTTTTTTCTCCTCTGACGTCTTCTACCACATATAGATCATATCTGTCTATATTGGCACTGTCGTGCCTTATTACACCAGATCTCTGATGCCAACTAAATTCACTGGAAAAGAATGAAAATAAGTCTTGGGTCAATGTGAACAGGGGAGGGGTGTCACTGTTCTGCAGGTTTTTACATCCGTTAGTGTCTTTTCTTATTTATAGCTTCTGATCTAGGTTAGATGGGTTCATTTTGCCTTGTGTCTTTTAAAATAAGTGTAAGGAAGTACAGCAATTGATTTTATTTGATAAAGGAGTATTACACACCACATTGGATTCAGACCATTAGTATTAAAACATTTACACTGTCATTCCCAGCATGCTTTGATGTTTGTTATCTATGTTTGTATTTAGTATAGATTACTAGCATGATAGCGATTACATTGTCTATTTCATTATTCTGCAGGAGAATTTTACATCACACGCCATTCAAATCTTTCTGAAATTCATGTTGCTTTTCATCTATGCGTGGATGATAATGTAAGGTCTGGTAACATTACTGCTCGGGATCCTGCAATCATGGGCCTCAGAAATATTCTCAAAGTTTGCTGTACACATGATATTACTACAATTAGCATCCCTCTTCTGCTGGTCCATGATATGTCAGAGGTAAGTAAAAACAAACAACAACAAAAAACAACAAAACCACCCAGTAATCTAACCTCTATGTTTGCACTCAGAAAGGTAGCGTATTCCTAGATCAGCTCATCTAATTGAGAAAGCTCTACAGTAGTTGTGCCATACTCCCAGTTTTCATCAATGCTCTTGAAAAAGAGTGGAGATAAGAAATTTAGAGCATACTAGCACTGTTTAGATCTGTTCTGTTTATTATTTGTAGATAGTATAGGATGGTCTCAGTCTTTTTTTTTTTTTTTTTTTTTTTTTTAATATAAAAAGGAGGGCGGGGGGGAGAGGTTGCTTTTTCCTCCCTAACTTAAAACGCCATTTTCAGCATTGCATATTCCTTCTTCAGAAACTAATCCATCTAACCCCTAGTCCTGCAAAGGAATCACCAGTAGGGATCCTTGCATGTATGCAGAGTATGTGTGACTTAAATGGCACTCCACACAGACATAGGGTCTGGACAGATTCTTTTGTAGGATCAAGACCTATTATTGTAAAAGATGTAATTGTGCGAAAGTTAGCAAACTCTCAGTTAACGTTGTGCAGAATTGTATATTTCAACCCAAAAGTTTAGAATTGGATAATTAACTCTCTTAAAAATGAAAACTTATCTCTGATAGAAACATTTTTTTAGGCCGCAAACCTGAGGTGATCTGTGCAGGCATAAGTCTATTCAAGTAGATTCATCAGAACTTGAGTCTTAGGTTTTAATCGGGGAGGGATTGATTCCTACAATACATTTTGTGGATTTTCTTCAACCTTTAGTTCAGTTTTATTTTCAGTTGCATATCTTAAAAAAAAAAAAAAAAACCCCAAACAAAAATACCCTGCTCTTGTACTCTAAGGGCAGGTCTACACTACAGCCCAAGTTGATATAACTTGCATTGCTCTAGGGTTTAAAAAAATCTCACACACACACACACCAGGCGACGCAAATTTTCGCGTTCCACACCAGCACTGTGTCAGCGGGAGGCTCTCCCACCAACATAGCTTCTGCTTCTCGCCAAGATGGAGTAATTATGCCGACGGGAGATCGCTCTCCCATTGGCATAGCATCTCTTCATCAGATGGGCTACAGCGGTGCACCTGCATCGGTGCAGCTGTGCTGATGTAGCACTGTAGTGTAGACTTGCTCCTCGTTTTCTGATGGGATCCTAGTTAAAAGACGTGTTCTAATGTGTGAAACTGAAGAGTAGAATGAACACCTAGCTCTTTAGATTCTTAAATGCTAATTTCTTTTATCTCCTTTTTTGTATTGGTTTTCTGGTTTAAGCATTTGCAGAATAAACATTATGACCAGCATAGTATGTGTAGATTAGGCAAAACTATATATTCATCCTTGAAATACTTTGTGAATTGAATTGGAACTGTTGGTAACAAAAAATTTACTGCAGCTGGCTGACCTAATTTAAAACATGCAACTTTTGTAATACATTGTACAGGGAAAAGTGAACAATATCAGATTTCTGAAGGCTAATCTGAACTCGGTGCCTTCGGAAACCTTGTTTTCTAAAGTTGTATTTACCACCTACGTAAAATTTTTTTTTTGTAAAGTGGTTAACCAGGAGCACAGCTGCAGAGATGTTGAGATGTTTCATTATGACAGGCATTCATCAGGCGCTTTCTTTATTGTTCTGCAAAAAAAAAAAAAAAGCCCTTTTTTATAGATGGATTTTTATAATTTAGCAATGGCATGGAGTTTAATAAATTGAATGAAGGGTGACTTCTTTTTTATTGACAGGTTTCAGAGTAGCAGCCGTGTTAGTCTGTATTCGCAAAAAGAAAAGGAGTACTTGTGGCACCTTAGAGACTAACAAATTTATTAGAGCATAAGCTTTCGTGAGCTACAGCTCACTTCATCGGATGCATTTGGTGGAAAAAAAAAGAGGGGAGATTTATATACACACATAGAGAACATGAAACAATGGGTTTATCATACACATTGTAAGGAGAGTGATCACTTAAGATAAGCCATCACCAGCAGCAGGGGGGGGAAAGGAGGAAAACCTTTCAGGGTGACAAGCAAGGTAGGCTAATTCCAGCAGTTAACAAGAATATCTGAGGAACAGTGGGGGGAGAAATACCATGGGGAAATAGTTTTACTTTGTGTAATGACTCATCCATTCCCAGTCTCTATTCAAACCTAAGTTAATTGTATCCAGTTTACAAATTCCAATTCAGCAGTCTCTCGTTGGAGTCTGTTTTTGAAGCTTTTTTGTTGAAGGATAGCTACTCTTAGGTCTGTAATCGAGTGACCAGAGAGATTGAAGTGTTCTCCAACTGGTTTTTGAATGTTATAATTCTTGACGTCTGATTTGTGTCCATTCATTCTTTTACGTAGAGACTGTTCAGTTTGACCAATGTACATGGCAGAGGGGCATTGCTGGCACATAATGGCATATATCACATTGGTAGATGCGCAGGTGAAGGAGCCTCTGATAGTGTGGCTGATGTGATTAGGCCCTATGATGGTATCCCCTGAATAGATATGTGGACAGAGTTGGCAACGGGCTTTGTTGCAAGGATAGGTTCCTGGGTTAGTGGTTTTGTTGTGTGGTGTGTGGTTGCTGGTGAGTATTTGCTTCAGATTGGGGGGCTGTCTGTAAGCAAGGACTGGCCTGTCTCCCAAGATCTGTGAGAGTGATGGGTCGTCCTTCAGGATAGGTTGTAGATCCTTGATGATGCGTTGGAGAGGTTTTAGTTGGGGGCTGAAGGTGATGGCTAGTGGCGTTCTGTTCTGTTGGGCCTGTCCTGTAGTAGGTGACTTCTGGGTACTCTTCTGGCTCTGTCAATCTGTTTCTTCACTTCAGCAGGTGGGTATTGTAGTTGTAGGAATGCATGATAGAGATCTTGTAGGTGTTTGTCTCTGTCTGAGGGGTTGGAGCAAACGCGGTTATATCGTAGAGCTTGGCTGTAGACAATGGATCGAGTGGTATGATCTGGATGAAAGCTAGAAGCATGTAGGTAGGAAAAGCGGTCAGTAGGTTTCCGATATAGGGTGATGTTTATGTGACCATCGCTTATTAGCACCGTAGTGTCCAGGAAGTGGAACTCTTGTGTGGACTGGTCCAGGCTGAGGTTGATGGTGGGATGGAAATTATTGAAATCCTGGTGGAATTCCTCAAGGGCTTCTTTTCCATGGGTCCAGATGATGAAGATGTCATCAATGTAGCGCAAGTAGAGTAGGGGCATTAGGGGACGAGAACTGAGGAAGCGTTGTTCTAAGTCAGCCATAAAAATGTTGGCATACTGTGGGGCCATGCGGGTACCCATCGCAGTGCCGCTGATTTGAAGGTATACATTGTCCCCAAATGTGAAATAGTTATGGGTGAGGACAAAGTCACAAAGTTCAGCCACCAGGTTACCCGTGACAGTATCAGGGATACTGTTCCTGACGGCTTGTAGTCCATCTTTGTGTGGAATGTTCGTGTAGAGGGCTTCTACATCCATAGTGGCTAGGATGGTGTTTTTCGGAAGATCACCAAGATCTTGGGAGACAGGCCAGTCCTTGCTTACAGACAGCCCCCCAATCTGAAGCAAATACTCACCAGCAACCACACACCGCACAACAGAACCACTAACCCAGGAACCTATCCTTGCAACAAAGCCCGTTGCCAACTCTGTCCACATATCTATTCAGGGGATACCATCATAGGGCCTAATCACATCAGCCACACTATCAGAGGCTCCTTCACCTGCGCATCTACCAATGTGATGTATGCCATCATGTGCCAGCAATGCCCCTCTGCCATGTACATTGGCCAAACTGGACAGTCTCTACGTAAAAGAATGAATGGACACAAATCAGACGTCAAGAATTAGAAGATTCAAAAACCAGTTGGAGAACACTTCAATCTCTCTGGTCACTCGATTACAGACCTGAGGGTGGCTATCCTTCAACAAAAAAAGCTTCAAAAACAGACTCCAACGAGAGACTGCTGAATTGGAATTCATTTGCAAACTGGATACAATTAACTTAGGCTTGAATAGAGACTGGGAATGGATGAGTCATTACACAAAGTAAAACTATTTCCCCATGGTATTTCTCCCCCCACCCCCCACTGTTCCTCAGATATTCTTGTTAACTGCTGGAATTAGCCTACCTTGCTTGTCACCCTGAAAGGTTTTCCTCCTCCCCCCCCCCCCCCGCTGCTGGTGATGGCTTATCTTAAGTGATCACTCTCCTTACAGTGTGTATGATAAACCCATTGTTTCATGTTCTCTATGTGTGTGTATATAAATCTCCCCTCTGTTTTTTTCCACCAAATGCATCCGATGAAGTGAGCTGTAGCTCACGAAAGCTTATGCTCTAATAAATTTGTTAGTCTCTAATGTGCCACAAGTACTCCTTTTCTTTTTTATTGGTACACCTCTACCCCAATATAACGCAACCCAATATAACACAAATTCGGATATAACACGGTAAAGCAGCGCTCTGGGGGGCAGGGCTACACGCTCCAGTGGATCAGCGCATCAGCGTGTCTGGCTCCGACTCGCTGCTCTTAGTGGCGTGTTAAGGGTGCTGGGCTGGGGCCGAGGGGTTAGATAAGGGGCAGAGGGTCTTGGGGGGCAGTCAGGGGACAGGGAGCATGGGGGGGTTGGATGGCTCGGAAGTTCTGGGGGCGGGGTAGTCAGGGGACAGGGGCATTGGATAGGGTGTGGGAGTCCCGGGGGGGCCTGTTGGGGGGCAGGGGTGTGGATAGGGGGTGGGGCAGTCAGGGGACAGGGAGGAGGGGAGTTGGGTAGGGGATGGGGTCCTGGCAGTGATTAGGGACAGGGGGTCTCTGGAGGGGGCAGTCAGGGGACAAGGAGTGAGAGGGGTTGTATGGGTCGGGGGTTCTGAGAGGTCAGTCAGGAGGCGGGAAGTGACTTAATTACGGAAATGCTCAAGGCCAAAGCAAGTTGGATATAACGCGGTTTCACCTATAATGCGGTAAGATTTTTTTGGCTCTTGAGGACCGCGTTATATCGGGGTAGAGGTGTATTGGGATTTCATATAAAGCGAATGTCACAAAAAAAAGTTGCTCTTAATGTTTCACTTGTGCCTAATAGTTCTGATCCATAACTGGGGCCCCTTGGTGATATGGCAATACAAATAATTGTTAATAATAATGATATTGTTGGGTTTTTTTTAAAAAGTACGTTCTGTAGACTTCAATGCATGCAAAACCATACCTGTTCTGTATTCTGTATAAACTGAGATAACTTCATACCATTTCCTAGTGCATAGGTGTTTACATTTCATCACCGAAAACACCACAACTGGCATCAGAGTAGCAGCCATGTTAGTCTGTATTCGCAAAAAAGAAAAGAAGTATTTATGACACCTTAGAGACTAACAAATTTATTTGAGCATAAGCTTTAGAATGCATCCGATGATCTGTAGCTCACGAAAGCTTATGCTCAAATTTGTTAGTCTCTAAGGTGTCATAAATACTCCTTTTCTTTTTCACAACTGGCATGCAGAACATTTTCTAAAAAGTCCAAAAAATGAGAAATGGAGATTTACAATCTGTAGCATAAACTGGCTGTTTGTATCATTTTTGTATTACGGGCATTATTTTCGGGCATGTGCCCTTGTACCACCATAAACAATTCCACTCCTCATTTCCATCAGATATATATTATATGAGACAGCTACCAAATTGGCATTTAGTCAAAGTATACCTATTGTAGCCTGGTGTCTTTACTAAGGCAAATTTATTTAAATGAATTGGACTTTTGCCTGCCTGAGAACTGCTTAGACACTTCAGGACTTGACCCTCTATTTTTAGCCCTTGTAGGGCCTGATGCTGTAAAAACTTAAGCACCTGTGTGACATTCCCCAGAGATGGACAGCTGTGTCCCTCAGTTCTCCAACCTGGGGTCCCTTTTACATTGCTTTACTGTGAGAGCAACCACTCCTGGTCTTGCTCACACACAGCCTCTCTAGCATGTAAATTACTCCCAGCTGAGTTATATGTGTGCTCTAAGCCAGCCACTTTTGAATTATATGTCAGAGTGACACCAGCAAACTCTCAGTCCCAGACTTGCCCCCAGAAATGTGTATGTTGTATAGCCCAGTACCCTCCTGGACAACACCAGCTCAAAGAAAGTCCCTTATTTTGTTAATAGAAAATAACATGCACAAACTTTGGGATAACAAGTGGAGCTTCCCAAACACTTCAATTGAAACACACACTGGTTTAAACAAAACAAAACAATAAAGCAGGTTTAACTACAGAAAGCTAGATAAAGTAATAAGACATAAAAGTTAGAATTGGTTACAAAGAAATAAAAGGTAAAACACAAACGAATATCTAACTTATCAAGCAAAGTGAATTCAAAGCAAAAGGAAAGGAGTACTTGTGGCACCTTAGAGACTAACAAATTTATTAGAGCATAAGCTTTCGTGAGCTACAGCTCACTTCATCGGATGTATCGAAAGCTTATGCTCTAATAAATTTGTTAGTCTCTAAGGTGCCACAAGTACTCCTTTTCTTTTTGCGAATACAGACTAACACGGCTGCTACTCTGAAATCAAAGCAAAAGATTACTCTCACCACAGACTTTATCAGTGCTACTGGCTGAACTCCTTTCAGACAGGATTCTCCCCTCCCCTGCCCCCCCCCTTCAAAGCTGTTGCTTTGTTCCTCAGTTGATTCCAATGATATATTTCGTGGATTTTCTTCTTCAACCTTTAGTTGTTTTATTTTCAGTTGCATATCTTTAAAAAAAAAACAAAAAAACAAAAAAAAAACCCAAACAACAAAACAAAAATACCCATTGTGTTTGCCATAGATAGAGAGAGGAGGAATTGTGGCCTCTGTTCTCCTTTCGTATAGCTCTCTATTTGCAGTCTGTCTGCATGGGAATTTCCTGCTGTTCTGTTGCCAAGATGTAAATTTTTCGTTCGCATCCTTTTTTCTGCCAAAATATGGCCACTTAACTAGGTGATGGTTCATTTGATTTTGTTGACACCTGGCTGAGGTGTCAGTTTGACTGTGTCTCTGAGGAACTGGCTTGTGCCTGCTTTTCTAAACTTTGGGCATGCCTCAGGCCATGTCTACACTGTCACTTATATCCGCAAAACTTTTGCCACTTAGGGGTATGAGAAAACACCTTCCTGAGCGACATAAGTTTTGTCAGAATAGCTACCGCAGCTCATTGAGCTGGTTTTATTATATCAATGGGAGAGCTCTCTCCCATTGGCATAATTTGGCTACATGAGCACTCTTACAGCAGCACAGTGGCCACAGTGGAGTTTTATAACTTTATATACAGTGTTGCCCCACATTTTACCAGGACAATAATGTTCAGCAGATTATGAGCTTTCAAATGATAGCACACAAGGTACAAAATTTAGGAGCGTTTTGTAAAAGTAGTGAACATAAGGGTACCAACTGTCACAACCTGCTTTCACTTTACGCATGTGACTAGTCTCACTGACTTCTGTCTCTTTCAGATAGAAGCTTCTGTATATATAAGGCTTGCAGCATGTTCTATAGGACTACATACTTAAGCGGTCTTGGACCAGCAGGAGAAACAAATTCCTAGACCATGGCCCTCCTACTAACAAATCAAGCTCTTTTTTTGATGGATTTTAGAGGGCAAGACAGGGACGAGATCCTGGTTACTGACTGCAGACCATAGCTCCCTGAACACTACTTGTACCTCACTAGAGTGATAGTAATCAAAACTCAACCTAGGATGATAGTCTTTTTTTTTTTTTTTTACTCCATACACACACAGGACCCTGCCTATCTGGTCTGAGTAGCCTTATGAATCTTAGTGGAATACTCTGCATGTAAAAAATAACTTGATAGCATAGTGAAATCATGAGTATATCACTTTTAAAGATGACACAGTAATGATTCCGATTCCAATCCATATTTGAGTTTTTGTGGGTTTAATTCATTGGCATTCTGTGTTCAGTCTGTTATTTCTGTGAGTGTCCCCAACACTTAACCTCTGTACGCCTCTGACACGGTCCAAGAACTTGTCATATCCTCCTTCTTTGGTAGGTCCTTTTAAGGTATCAAATGTTTTTTGACCTTACTGACTGCAAAACTACTGTTAATTTGCCTTCAGGGCAACAGGACCTTTCTTTTTAGACACTGGTTTTTAAGCTAGGCCAAAACAGGGATCAAAACCACCAACAAACGCCTACCTTACATTTGACAGACAGCCTGTGTAGGCAGATAAATTACAATGAAGACCCAGTATTTCATCCGGAAAGCTTGAAAAAAAATATATATTCTGTTGTCCAGCATTGTGCTATCTGATTCATTTGTTGCGTAACCTAAGGGCAAAGCAAACAGATGCTAAGGATTTGCATCTTGAGAAAATTGTTTTTAAATGTTTCCATTTTATGATGTTGGTTCTATTGCTGCTCTAGATTTTTTTTTTTTTAAATAACGATCCACTGTATCTAGTGTAGGTGGGAACTACAGCTTACAGCAACCCTCTAAGGCCACGTATGGGGTGAACTGTATTTGTGTTACCAAATGATCAGAAGTCTGATACTTTTTAAATAAGGCTGATTTTTTTTTTTCCTGCTGTAGAGATGCTCTTTGTTTGGTGTTTTACAATCTGTCATTTACACTGTGCAGATTTAGAACCATTTGCTGGTTTTGTGGAATACAAAAGTGCTTAAACTGGAAATTTGGAAGGGTATGTAGAGTGCCAAGTCCATGTTTATATACATAGTTCTGTTCATACTGGGAAGTGCTTATCTTTTGAATCATAAGAATGATTCTTTTTAAATGTTAATAACATTGACATTTATACATCTGCCACTGATAAATTAAAAGTGAGATAAAACTAGTATTTTCCATTTCTTGGCTTAGATTCCAAGGAATGTCCTAAATTCATGTAATGTTCCCCAGTGTTTAAACTTCTATCTAGATCTCAGATTTATTTGACAAGTCCCTATTAACCATGCCTCTTGGGATACTTTATAGGTTCAAGGTACCATACCTACTCTTGGTCATTTAACGGAAGCTCCAAATTCTCTCTCCATCTCTTCTTGTGTCTGTATCACGTGAATTATTGAATTTATTTTGTAATATAAATCCAACCCCAACAGAAGATCTATCTGCCCAAGGCATTTTTAGTATGTCAGTATGTCATAGCTAGAAGTCCTCAAAAAGAATACCAGCAAATTCAGTGACTGCAGTTAGGCTGCTGAACACATCCTTACTCTGGCAATCCAAAGTTTGAATCTGACTGTATAAGCAGTTTAATTGTACATAATACATGAAAGCTGAGATTTTCAAAACTGCTTATGGTAATGGTGCATGTGAATGTCCTTGAGACGAATGGGAGCTGTGCATCAATATCCCCCTTTGGAAATCCAAGCTTAAAAATGCATATTGCACTGTTCACACAGTAGCCTCTCAGCACTTTAAATAAAGCAGTAGCTAAGTTTTTTTGTGGTAATCCATAACAATAAACATTTGCAGAATGCTTTGGAAAACTAAGTGTTCTTTGTCTATGATATTATTTGAAAAGAATGAAGCAGATCAATAAACCACATTAGCAAATGTGGTCTATGGCCTGAGACATTCGAGAGAGACCTCTGCTTAAGGAGAGAACTTTCTGCTTTTTACCAGAGAAGATTGTGTTGAGCAAATGAGCAGGTGTGCAAGCTCATAACACTAGAGACTGTAAAGACAATATGAGAGTAAATAAGACATTGGAATAAGATAAACACAAAAATATTAAAGACCTGATAGAAAAACACTGTCTTGCAACACTGTTGTCTGAGCCACTTGTTGATGCTTTTGTTATATTTGATTAACTTTAACCAATTTTTAATTAGCTTTCCTTTTTTTAAGGAAATGACTATACCATGGTGCTTAAAGAGGGCAGAGCTTGTGTTTAAATGTGTCAAAGGTTAGTGCACGCTTCACCTATTGTTCTGTCACATGCAATGTCAGCAGAAATCACTTAAAATTACATATTGCAAAAGAGATGAAAAATGTGAGGAATTCAAAATAGAGCGTCAGAAGTAATTTTGTATCTGTTGGCATAACTTTACTATTTATGTGCATGTTTTCTATATTCTTTCCTGTTTAAAAAGTGATGAACACATGATGCTGTATTAGAACAGAGGGGGAAAAAGTAATATTAACACACACTTCTTGTATCAGGGCCTCTCTACACTTGAGCACTACAGCTGCATCACTGTAAGCGCTTCAGTACAGACACTATGCCGATGGGAGGGATTCTCCTATTGGCATCAGTAATTCACCTTCCCTGAGAAGTGGTAGCACGGTAAACAGGAGAATTCTTTGTCCACCTAGGGCTGTCTACACAGAGGGTTAGGTTGGTATAGATATGTCAATAATGTAGCTGAAGTTGACATACTTAGATCTACTTACCGTGGGTTCCACACTACGCAATGTCGACTGGAGACACTCTTCCCGTCGACTCCCTTTGCGCTTCTCATTCAGGTGGAGTACAGAAGTCGACGGGAGAGCAATCTGACTTGCTAAATCAACCACCTATGCATCGATCGCCATGGGCCTTGTCTACACATACCGGGGGGTTGACACAAGTCTAGAAGACAAAGATGAAAAAAGACACATTACACTATCAAGACATCTGTCTGCCAGCGCATAATTGTTCCTTTCCAGTATCTCATTCAGCTGACGTTTTAAGTGACCCACACAATGGAGCTGCTATTAATTTTTTTAGGAGATTGTTTCAGAGGTGAATGAGCAGGCATTTTCCTGATATTTAGCCTCCGTTTTTCCCTTTTTTTTATTTGTCTGTTGTTGTGTATTACTACTGGTTGTACTCTTGTGCCCTACATTTAAATAATTCCTCACCATCTTTGCTATTCAAACCCTTCAAATATTAGTTGAATGTTAGGCCTCCTACACTAGAAGTTAGCCAGTTTCTTCTTAGTGAGGGCTATTTGGTGGGAGCCATATGCTCATTCACAGTTATACAACATCCCTATGTCAGCAACATAGAAAAATGCTATTAGGAAAGTGTACATGTTTTGCTCTTTCTTCACAAATCAGTTCCTCATGATCATTTTTATTGCTCTTCTCCAAACTGCATCCAGTCTGTCAATATATTTCTGGTATTAGAGTGCCCAGAACTGAATTCAATATTCCAGGTGTGACTACACCTGGAAACCATAGCTAGTTGTTGAAAGCAAGCTGTCAAAGTAATACAGATCCAGAAAGCATCTTCTGATGCCTGCTGCAGCTCCATGTTGACCAGCACCAGACTGTGCAGTTTGCTCAAGCACTGGAACTTTACACCCTTCAAGACTAGAATGGTGTTCTCCATAGTAGATCATCAGGATCTGCAGGCTGACCAGAGATTTGAACAAGCAGGTTGGGGAGGCTAGTGAAGACTAAGGGCCCAGAGGTGCTAATCTGTTTTATGCAGCTCTACCAGGTGTCTGAAATCATAACTATATATGTAAATGTATACCACACTCTTAAGTGTCATTAAAAGGAAAACCTAATGCATATAGTGTATAAATATGTGAATGTTGCCTTGTAGGCTTCATGATGGAAATGGCTTCATGGGATGGAGGAATTTCTCGAACTGTACAATTTCTGGTACCGCAGGTACGTATAATAGAGAAATTAACTCCTGTTATGGCCTAGGAGACAAAAATAGAACAGGGTTCTGGGTGTTGTCAAATCTGGGTTTTGTTCCCTGCTATGCCTTTTTTAAAAAAAAAAAAAATCGGTTAACCTCTCTGGGCTTTAGTTTTCTCATCTATAAATTGGGAAGAATACATGCTTTAGAGGTGTTGTGACACTTAATGTTTGAACCACTTTTTGCCAGCCAAAGATAGAAGACATTATAGGATATATCATTATCTCTGTTTAATAACAGACACATCAGATAACTGGAGTCAGAATTCACGGTGTTTTAGAGGGTACATATTTACCATTAATATAAAAATGTGTTTTTACTGCTAGTTTCTTTGGAAAGTGTGGAGTGTTGACTTTATTTTAAGCTTTCAGTTGGTCTTCTCCAGCATCTTTGAAAGTTAGTGTGGCAAGAGCCCAATCATGCTCCCGCTGAATCAGTGGCACAGCTCCCATTTACTTCAGTGGCACAGGATCAGGCCCCAAAAGACGTGCACTAGAACTACAAAGTTGTTTGTTAATAACTGCCAAATTGTTTGAATTCTGGATGATCTTCAGAAGCAGGAAGTCATCCAAAAGTTGTGATCAGTGCTAAGTTTTGTTTATTTGCTCTGGTCCTTAAAGTTATATACATTTCAAAGTTAACTGGAAGGAAGTATTATTTGGAAGCATATTCATAAGTTAAAAAAATTACTGAACACAAAGTTATAAGCCTCTAGGAAGCGAGAACCAAGAATAGACTACTAACAAAATCAGATCTAATTTTGGAATTCAGAAAGTGAGACACTAATCTGAAATCATGAAAAGAACTATGCTAGGTCTACTTGAGAGAGTCAGTGACTGGAGGAAGAAATCCTCTTTAAATAGACAATTTTACTAATGTAAATACAGGGTAATATTCCCAAGTAGCTTTTGTTCTATTAATTGCTAGAATTAGGTTATAGCTAAGACTCTAGTTCATTTGCAATATTGTGGAAATTACGGATACTGCAATCGTAGGCTTCCATCACAATTTTGTTTTTAATTAGCTTATTTTGCACAGATCACAATTTTGCATGCATTTTGAGCATGCAATTAGTACTGCACTAACATTCAATACCTGTAAAATGTAAAAGGCTAATGTGTGACTGGTCTTGATTTCTAATGCCATTGTGTTAAGACTTAATTTCTGAATTTTATGTTGTACTGGTAACTTTAAAAAAATAATAATAAAAAAAGTGTAATATAGTTGCAGCAAAATGTCTGGTTACAAAAAAATTAGCAGGCATAACATACTTGAGTGTTTATTATTCCAACAATTTTTTCTTAAGCAAATAGGTCTACTCTAGTTTTTCCAAATTACTGCTATTAACAAAGGTCCATTATTACCTTTCTACGATTTTCCATCTCTTGTTTGTAACTCAGATGGATCCCACGATTCAAGTAGGGCCCTAGTCATAGAATAAGTGGTTGGAAACCTCATCTGGATGGTAGATGTGCTGCTATAAGACTCCACTACTGAGTAAAGTACTTTAGGAGAGGGGAGAATGTAGAGAGAATTGTTTGACTCATCCAAATTATAACAAACAAATCAATGCTTTCTGTTCTCTTCATTTTTACAGACTATATCTGAGGAAATGTTTTATCAGCTGAGTAATATGCTCCCCCAGATCTTCCGAGTGTCCTCTACGCTGACTCTGACATCTAAGCACTAACCCCTCTGAAGTAATAAGATGCATGTCATGGAAGAGATGAGAGTATTGGTTTAAATATCTAGAATTTCTCCTCTGTATTTTTCCCAAAATTGACTGTTTGATTGGAAGTTAAATTTTATTGCAAGTTGCAAACAAAATAATGTGTATCCATTTAAAAGTTCATAAAATCAATGATCTGTCTTGATTTAGATGTTTGCCAAAAAATCAAATATAGTCAATGTCTTTCAGCAAGATATTAATGTGAAATATTTCACCTTTTTACACATATCATGTACTGTAAATGTTGGAATGTGACCTAAAATGTGTATTTAAAAGTTATCTATAGAAACGGAGTAATTGTCATACCTAAGCATTTACAGTAGCAGGAATAGATATCTGTACTTTTTTGGAAACATTCTTGTTTTCTGAATTTGCCCAGTGCAATTTAGAGGAGCATGAATTATCAGGCAAGCCTTTTTAGTATAATTTAAATAATCTGGAAACGTTGTAAAAGCAATTGTAATAGTCAACCCTGACCATGAGAATAAAATTGACACCCCTGCCCATAACAGTTACAAAATGAAAGGTAAAATAAAATGAAAAATAACCACTAGCTTCTTGTATTGTGCAAATCATTCAGTAGATAATATACTCTTGTGACAGTGATTATGGGTTTCAAGTTTTGTTAAACAGAGTATAGTCATTTCCATTTTCACAATGGGTTTTTTTCTTTTTCATGTCCTGGTATTTTTAGTGTAGCATCTCTTGTTTAGAAAGGAGATTTGGCATTGGTAGGACTTCCACATAGGCAATTCAGTAACAGTATCAGAACTGCCACACTGGTATATTTTGTTGCTTGCTATGAATTTGTCAGATTTCATAATCTAAGTAAATTAAAAAAAAAAAAAGCCGGGGTGGGGGGCTGACCGAACAAGAACACAGTTTAATTAAAGTAGGTTCTGCTCTGTAAAGATGACACTGAACAGGTCTCCTCCCTTTTTGTATCCCAAATCTCATTTGCTGCTTTTTAGTGGCAAAATGAGATTTTGCAACTCTTTAAACTTGCTTTAGCACAGCAGAGTCAGAGTTATGGGAGACTGAGCTGGAGCCTGTCTCACTCTTGCACCCTTATTAGAATTGTTCTCTACATTACAATTTCAGGGCCAAGTTAGTAACACCTGTGCAATCCCATTGAAGACCGTAAGTGCTCACTTTTCATGATAAGAGCATTCCAGTTAGAAACTCCTTAGATGTAATATACTGCACATAATTTCCTGGATTTCTCATCCCATATTCTTTATAAATTAAAATATTGCTTCTTTAATAGGTATCCCAACCCAAAGAGGCCTCTAGTGGTTAGTATCCACTCAGTCGTGTGGAGCTTGGACCTGACCACTCCACCAGGCTCTTACCCTAAGATGGTTGGCAGCGTTTAGCCTCCGGAGAGGACCCCCTGAGTTACCCTTCCTGGGTCACTTCCTACCAATGTTTCCCTCCATTCCTGATCCTAGATAAAGAAAAGGAAAACAAACTGCTCCGACTGGGCTCAGCATACAGTCCTTCAGGGAAGCGTCACTAGTTCCTTTTGGCGGGAGCCTTCAGGGTAGGTCTGTACTCCTCCCCCTTCTGAGCTGGTTTGCTCCTTTTCAACTCTTTCTTTAGTTGGGGCATGCTCTGCAGGATTGGAACAATGGGGCTAGCTGGGCCCAGGACTGTCCTTTAACCCTTTCTGTTCCAGTTCAGGGTTTGTATACCCCATCACAGGCTCTTGTGCCACACTGGAGAATGAATAGGGTGACCAGATGTCCTGATTTTATAGGAACAGTCCTGATATTTGGGGCTTTTTCTTATATAGGCTCCTATTACCCCTCACTCCCTGTCCCAATTTTTCACACTTGCTATATGGTCATCCTAAGAATGAAGAGGGAGTATCACTCCCTTGAAATGGAACATGGCTTTGGCGTGAAATTAATGGAGTGACATTAGCATAAATAAAATTGCTGTAACTGAGACAAAATATCGGGACACATGGGGGAAGCAAAAAAAAAAACACCTGCTGGAGCGGCCAAAGCTGCAATATTAGGACAAATGGCGTCCTGACCATGCGTCGGACGGGACGCGGGACAAAGAACTAAAAATAGGGACAGTCCTGATTTTATCGGGACATCTGGTCACCCTAGCACCAGGCCTCACTCTTAGTCTTTTGGTTAGCTGGAAGCATTTCCTAATCATTTTATAAGGCATTTTACTGAGGAGCTAAATAAAAGTACGTAACACAAAAACATGAACCAACAAATGGATTTGGATAGCACTGTCATCCTCCGAGAGCTACACAAACCCTGCACAATGGAGCTAATGGCCATCTCCCTCTCAGGTGCTGAGTGCCATGTGTTTCATGCCAGCAGCTTCTAAGACATATATAAGTATTGTGCCTTAATTCAGTGTGCAAGAAAAGAGGTGGGATGTAAATTCAGCCATAAGAAGCTGGAATAATCCTGCTAGAGCTCATTTTACATTGCTGGCCTTAGCCAAAATCAAACCCGGGTCCCAGAAAAGTAAGTGTTCTAACCACTATCCCATTTAATAAAGATGTAATAGCATAAGTATTCCCCTTACCAGTTGTAAAATGACTGTATACTGTGTACTTTGCCAGTTTTTGCAGCCAGTATATCCATTAACTAGAAATGAGAAGCACAGCAAAAATCCTTGGGCATTTGGAGAGTCTGGATTATCCCTATGGGTTGCCTGTAATGCTATAAAATGTATGCCTAACTATTGCTCTGTGACTGTGGTGTACACCTGGAGTAACGCCACTGACTTTAGTAGTTGCTCAGAGAACCTGTATCGGTGTAACTGAGAGGAAAGCGTGACCTTCCTTTTAATCCTGGGTTCCCCTCCCACCCCTTGATTTTACAAATCCCATTGCCTTCAACGGGAGTGCTGCCTGAGTAAAGCCTGAAGAACTGAGCTCCTCTAGAAACATTTGGGTATAATTAACTGGCATGCTAACTGGTTTTCAATATAAAAGTATAACTTGTTGCTTATTAAAACTTAAGAGGCAGTCATTTGTGGGACAATTACTATTTCTAATGGAACCTGTATTAGAAGCCTCCCTAAAGTCTTAATATTGTAAACTAAATACACTGCATTCTTTTTGTCCACCGAACTTGTAAGTTTGTCAAATGCTTTTGACACAATATATTGCTATTTTTCTTACTGCTTTTCCTACCATACAGCTGAGAAGAGAAGAGAGCCATCAACATTTTTTGCTGCCACTTTTTCATATTGCATATATAGTATCGAGCTAGAAAATACTATTTGGGTCACCCTGGTTGGTCCACACATGACAGACGCATGTATTTAATTACAAGAGAATCAACAATAGACAAAACAGCAGCCTAAAGACGAATTACTATTGGAGAGATCCTGTATGAGTCAAGGGAAGCTATCTGAGAATAAGAGGAAAATGACTTAATAGGCATGAGGATTGCTATTTGTATGTGCAATGCAACATTCCTTGGAAGGATGACAGTGCTGTTCACTGTCTTTACTGCCTTAAAAATATTTTTTTTTAAATTGTGTGTTGGCAGCAGGTGGGCTGGGCTCCTACTGAATAATTACCAATAAGAAAAACAAGCAAGGAACGTGACATTGCCATTGATTACTAGAGTATTGACCTAATCACCATAGTTATTTTAAATTACTGGTGGTTTTATAGGTACAGAATTCAGGTTATTAAATAAAGTTAATTAAAAAGAGAGTCTCTGTTCATTCTAGACATATCTGGCAAACCGCCAGCAGGAGAAGGCCAATACTTTATTGTCTTGAGTTATATGATCTGTGGCAGTTTGCTTGGATGACAACTGACACACAGGAAGAGAAGAATCATGCAAACAATTGAGACACACAGCTTCCTTCTAGTCCCTAATAGGAGAACCTACAGTAAGAACAAAAGGCCAAATAGAATACCATCTGCTCACACTAGGTTGGAATTTGAGCCAAAGTATTCAAATATGGGACCTCCCTGTGCTCTCAGACCTGTTTTACACTGGGGTAGTGCCAATATTTTCACTAGAGTTACTCTTGATTTACACCACCAGGAGAAGAATCAAGCCTAAGGATTTTTTCTTCTGCAATAGTTTTCTTTTGGTAACAGAATATGGTTGGTGAAGCATGGACTGGAGCCACAATATTTTTCACATGACTTATTACCTTGCCCTTTACATGACAGGTTAGCAGAGCCAACCTAAAAGAAAGCTGTGGAGAGGCAGGATAGCCTAAATGAAGGAACTGGGGTTGAGAATTAAGATGTCCTGCGTTCTAATATGGTTGTGTCATTAACTCTTGTGTAACATTGGGCAAGTTACTTAAGCTCTGTCCCTCAACTTTTTCCTTGTGCACAATGGGGATATTAGCTAATGTTTGTACAGCATTTTGATTTTGTAAAGTACTCAGGATTACTATTGTTTCCTGTCTGTGACAGAGCCAGGAATTCAGCCCACAAAACAAAAATTCCATTATTGGCAATGATATTGATCACCCACATAGGTCATCAGCATGGTTGGAATCCTGGACCTTTAAATTCACAGCACAGACCTCTACACTTGTGATAAAGAAGTGTCTGGTACCACTAGTAAGCTGTTATCCTCTAGAAGGAAACACAACAAAGACGTTACTTCCCACCTGTGCCAGAAGTGACTTTACTCTGTTTCTCATCTGTAAAATGTGGGAGGATACTTGTTGGCCTCCTAAGATAGGGGTATGAGTCCTTACTCAGTAATGAAGACTATTAAGTGCACAGATTTGTTAACACCAGTCAGTGGAAGAACTCAGATTAAAACCCCTGCCAAAGGGGAAGTGGCCAGCTGCACCCACCTCATCTAGAGCTCTAGCTCTTGTGATGGAGCAAGGCTAGATGGCTAGGGAAGAGTAGTCTTATTGGGATCCGGGAAGTGGGCGGGCGAAGCCCGTCCACTGCTAAAGTGTCCCCCCCAGCCTAAAAGGGGGATCCACAGGACCTAGATACCCAAAAAATTCCGGGGGACAACTAATAAAATAACAGGGACAGGAGTGCGGTCAAAGGGTCAAAAGAAGGGAACCGGACGGGGACACCGAGCAGAGAACCCCGGACAGAGCCCACTGCTCCTCAAAGGCGTCAAGGGAGTCAGAGGACGCCGCCCAGAGGAACTCTGCCCGGATACGTGAACGGACCGAGGATCGGAAATAGGCCCCACAGTCACAGGAGACTCCATCGGCCAACCTCCTCACTCTGGTTTTGTAGATGGCCATTTTAGCTAGGGCCAGGAGGAGGTTGACCAGGAGATCCCGGGACTTTGTGGGGCCACGGATAGGGAGTGCATAAATGAGAAGGTGAGGGGAGAAGTGCAACCAAAAACGTAATAAGATATTGGTGAGGAGCCGGAATAGGGGCTGCAGCCTGGCACACTCCAGGTAGACATGTGCCAGGGTATCCCTCACGCCGCAAAAGGGGCAGGTGTCTGGGATTGTGGTGAACCGCGCCAAGTACACGCCCGTGCTCACGGCTCCGTGAAGGAGCCGCCAACTGACATCCCCGGCGGGCTTTGGGACTAAGATGGAATATAGGCTGGCCCACCGGGGCTCCTCACCCTCTGAAGGTGGCAGGAGGTCCCGCCATTTTGTATCGGGGCGGGACACGAGGGTGCGGGCGTGAAGGGTGTGGAACACGAGCGTGTAGAGATGTTTTCTTGGCGCGGTTTGAAAACAGACCGGCTGCATCTCGTGCAGCCGGCTTCTAGTGAAGGGGTGAAGGGATCGGTTGGGTCCACGGGGGAGGGGTCCAATTAAAAGGTCCGGCGGGCCTGGGGTAGTGGGTGGGCGGGGCGTGCCCTCGTGCAGGACCCGGTCGAGATAAACCCGAGCAGCGGGCGGCAAAGCGGCCTTCACCTCCTGAAGTATGCATCGGGGAGTACAAGGTCTGGAAAGCCCCATGCGCTGAGCGAAGGTTAGGGGATCCAGCCAGTCTCCCCGGTCATAGTCCAGGAGGTCTCCGATTCTTGTGACCTCTGCCAGGACCAACCTCTGGCGCACCGAGCGGGACTCCGCCACCTGCAAACGGAGCTGGGGGTTGTGTAGCAGGGGCTCCGCGAGGAGATCTGCCCCCTCGGTGGCCGCCACGGACCTGCTCGTTGTAAAGAGTTTCCAGGTCCGGAGGAGGTCCTGGTAGAAGACCGGCAGCCCGGAGAGGTCTCGCGGAAGACCTCTCGGATGGAGATAAAGGAGCTGCCGGTCGTATCGGAGCCCTCGGAAGCGGCGCAGGAAGGCGTGCGCCAGTATGCTCCACGCCGGACTACCTGCACCATAAAGGAGCCTCTGCAGGGTCTGGAGGCGGAAGACATGGACCTGAGTAAGCAGACATTTGAGGCCCTGCCCTCCCTCCTCCACAGGTAGATGGAGAACCCCTGCAGGGACCCAGTGCAGTCCTGACCAAAAGAACTCCAGAATCGATGTCCGCAGGTTGGTCAGGAAAGCCGGGGCTGGGACCAGGGTGTTGAGCCGGTACCAAAGCATGGACAGGACTAGTTGATTAAGCACTAACGCTCTCCCTCGAAGGGAGAGACACCGGAGCAGTCCTGTCCATTTCCGGAGCCGCTCTATCACCCCGCCCTCTAAATTCTGCCAGTTCTCCGGCGGAGAGGGATGCGTGGCAGAAAGGTAAACGCCCAGATAGAGCAGCGGACCCGTGCTCCACCGGATGGCTTGAAGCGCGGGGGGGCGGGGGCTCGCCTGCCGCCAGTCCCCTACCACCAAGCCAGAGCTCTTGACCCAGTTGACCCGCGCAGAGGAGGCTGCTGAATAGATGGCCTGGCAAGCCTCCACTCGCACCAAGTCGCCCGGGTCCTGGACCATGAGGAGCACGTCATCAGCGTACGCCGACAGGACCAGCCGCAGCTCCGGCTCCCTCAGCACCAACCCTGTCAACCTCCTTCGGAGGAGACAGAGGAAGGGCTCGATCGCCAGAGCGTAGAGCTGGCCTGAGAGGGGGCACCCCTGCCGTACTCCTCGCCCGAAGTTGACCGGTTCGGTCAGGGTCCAGTTGAGTCTTACCAGACACTCTGCGGAAGCGTACAGCACCCGGAGAAAGTTCACAAATCTGGGTCCGAAGCCAAATGCCTGCAGAGTGCTCAGGAGATACCCGTGATCCATCCTGTCGAACGCCTTCTCTTGATCTAAGGACAGGAGGGCGAACGACAGACCATCCCTACACCCAAGTTCCAATAGGTCCCGGACCAGATAGAGGTTGTCGAAGATACTGCGGCCCGGGACGGTGTAGGTCTGGTCTGGGTGGACCACGTCCGCCAGCACGGACCCTAGCCTCAGGGAGATGGCTTTTGCCACGATTTTGTAGTCCGTGCTGAGGAGCGAGACGGGACGCCAATTTCGTAAATCGCGGAGGTCCCCCTTCTTCGGCAATAAGGCGAGCACGGCTCGCCTGCACGAAAGAGGGAGGACCCCGCTCTGCAAAGACTCGGCCCAGACGGTGACTAGGTCTGGGCCCAGGACATCCCAGAACACGCGGTAGAACTCCACGGTCAGCCCGTCCATGCCCGGAGATTTATTGGTGGGCATGCGACGGAGGGCTTCCGAGAACTCGGCCAGAGTGAGAGGCAGCTCTAGCCGGTCTCGGTCGCCCACGCTGACCGTCGGGAGCTCCTCCCACAGCACTCTGCAAGCGTTAGGATCGGTCGGCTCCGGGGAGAAAAGGCTTGCGTAGAAGGCTCTCGCCCTCTCGCACATCTCCACCGGATCCGTGAGGGGGGTGCCATCCTCAGTCAGTAGGCATATGATATGTTTCTTAGCCCCCCTCTTTTTTTCCAGGGCGTAGAAGAAGCGGGAGCCGCAATCCATCTCCCGAAGGAGACGGATGCGGGATCGAACAAAGGCACCCCGGGCCCGATGGTCCTCGAGGCTCCGGAGCTCCTCCCGCTTCTCCCGGCACGCTCCGCAGAGGGGTGGATCCTCGGGGCTGGCGGCCAGACGCCTCTCCAGCTCTAAGACCTCCCGTTCCAACTGCTCTATCGCTGCATCCCTCCGTCGGCTGGTGCCCCGGGTGTAGTCACGGCAGAAGAGCCGGGCGCGCACCTTCCCTACGTCCCACCACCGCCGTGCCGAGGGAAAGGCACGCCGCTGCCCTCGCCAGGCCAGCCAGAACTCCCGGAAGGACGCCACGAAGCCCGCATCCTCCAGCAAGCTGTTGTTAAAATGCCAATAGGCCGGCCCCGGCCTCTCCGCGCAGAGGGAGGCTGTCACGGTGGCTATGTGATGGTCCGAAAATGGGGCCGGCCGGATGCTGGAGGAGTGGGCTCGTGTAAGATGAAAGCGTGATAAATAGATGCGGTCCAACCGGGAGTGGCGCGACCGATGGGCCTCCACCCGGACAAAGGTGAACGTGGAAGTGTCATCCGGGTGGTGGTCGCGCCAGACGTCCACCAGGGAGTGGTGTTCGACTATCTCCTGGAGGACGGCGACGGCGGCCGGGCTCTTCTCGGTCCCCGAGCGGTCCCGTTCCTCAAGGGTGATGTTAAAGTCCCCTCCCAGGACCAGGCACTCCTGAGGATCCAAGGTGCCGAGGAAGGCGGATGCCTGCTGATAGAATTGCAGCCGCTCCGGGCTCGCTGCTGGGGCATAGATGTTGACGAGGTTGACTACGAGCCCCTCCATTTGGACCCGGAGGTGCAGCAGGCGACCCGGCACAGCCTCGGCGACCCCCAGCACCTCGGGCCGTAGGTCGGGGGAGAACAGGGTCGCCACTCCACCCGTATGAACTGTGAGGTGGCTAAAGTAGACCCTGTCCCCCCAATCCAGCCGCCAGCTGTCTTCGGCGGTCGGATCCGTATGGGTCTCCTGCAGGAAAACCACAGAGTACCTTCCCTCTCGAAGGAAGGAGAGCACCTGGGACCTGCGGAGACCCATCTTACAGCCACGGGTGTTCAATGTTGCGATGGTAAAGGGTGCCATGAGGAGGGCTGGGGGGGATCCTCGCCGGCAGGAATGCTCGTGGCTCCCGGCGGGCCGCGTAGCAGTCCGTGACCCACCCCGTAGGTGAATAAGGAGTCACGGAAGTGGCGGACCCGCTGGTAGGCTGCGGCGCCCTGTCTCCCGGTCCTTTTCCCCTCCCCCATGAGGGCCCTTGCGGCCCGGAGGATTTGATTAAAGTCCCCCCATCGCTGGAGGGCAAGCTGGACTTTGTTGCGGGAGCCACGGACGTCTTCTAGGAACTCCCGCAACTCCTCTCGCAGCGCATGGGGGGCTGGGGTTATGGTCTGGTTGCTTCCCGATGGGGCCCTTGGTACAGCCCCCTGGCCCAGCGGGACGGGCAGACAGGGTGCGGACCCCCGACGGGGCTCTTGATGGGTTGACCTGAATGCTGGGGCGATAGGGGGCGGAGGAGGGAGGATAGCAGCCCCTGGTGGGTCGGGACGGGCAAACACAAAGGCCATTCCCTGGGAGTCATCTGTTGGAAAGGGGAAGGAGACTGTCCCAGGGGTGGCAATAATATCTCGGGAGGTGGGCGGGAGAAGGGCAGGGGCAGCGGTAGAGGTGAGAGTCTGGGTCGAGAGAGGGCTCTCACCGATGCCGGGCGCAAGCTGTCTGGTGGATTTGGCAGCCACGGCATCAGGAGGTGGACTTTCTTCTGTAGGGTCCTCTCCCGGAAAGGAGGTCGAATGCTCCTCACCAGCGAGGGATGCCCCTGGTGACTCAGGTTCCAGCCGCGTGGCACTGGCCGTCGCCTCAACTGGCTCGGTGGCTCTCAGCAGGGTGCCTTCTGCAGCCGGGTTGATGGAGGAGTCCAGGGGCTCCTCGGAGGTGGGAGCAGAAGCAACGGTTAGGGGGAGGGAGTATGGGGAAAGGGGGGTTGGAAAGAAGTCGCCCAGATCGAGGCCCGCTGGCATAGGATCGTCCTCCCCCTGGGTGACCGGGGTCAGACCCAGGGCCTCGATCTCCTCATATATAGAGGGGAAATTATTTTCCGCTACCCCAGGATTCTCCCCGCCGGCACCTGACGCGATGGTTACTTTGGGGCACACTGGGGTTTCAGATGGTGCCTCGGGGGTCTTGGAGGGGAGGGACTCCCGTGGAGGGGAGATACCGCCTTCCAGTGCTGCCACGTCTTCCCCAGCCGGCTCTGGTGGGTGGAACACACCCGTGGGTAGAGCGGAAGGCTCGGCATCGGTGCCCCCCTTCCTGGTCTTCCGGGGGGCCTCCGCATCAGATGGGAGGAGCGGAGCTCGAGCCTTCCGCTTGCCCCGCTTCCCCTTGACTAGGGCCCAGCCCTCCATGGCATCGTCCGGGGGCTGGCTAGCATTGGTTGTGTCAGGGGGCAGAGGCGATGGCTCAGGGACTCGAGGGGGTAACGGTGGGGCAGCACAAGGGAGGGAAGATTCCCCTTGGGGCGGGCCCTCTCCCATGCAGGGCGGTGTCCCTGCCGCACCCTCCTCCACAGGCCTCGCCAGATTGCAAGCAGCGGTGGCGGGGTTCTCCCGCTCGTTTGGGCATAGTGGGGGAGGTACCCCTTGGGCCCGAGCGGGAGCAATGGTGGACTGGGAAGGAGGAGGGGCGGTTTCGGGTGCCGGGCAGCCAGGGGCGTCGGCGATGACGGGGTCGGTGTCCTGCCGGGGCTCGGCTGTCCTGGATGCCCCTCCTTCTCGGGCCAGGGGGCAGTCCCTCCGGACGTGCCCCATCGCCCGGCAGAGGTAGCACCGGGCCTCCCCCGTGGAATAATGCACCCTGTAATGGGTCCCCTGGTAGGGGACTAGGAAAGACCCCTCGAGTGCCTCTCCGTCGCGTGCCGCCGGCGGCAGTTGAAGCTGCACTTGCCGGCGGAACGAGAGGACGTGACGGAGGGCGGGGTCTTTGCAGCCCAACGGGAGAGGGCTGATGACAGAGATGGGCTTCCCCAAGGTAGAAAGGGCGGGTAACAGGGCGGCATTGGAGAGAAAGGGAGGGACGGAGGTCAGGACCAGGCGGACGCCCAGGTCCTCTAGCGGCTCTAAAGGGACGAACACGCCCCCCACCGCCAGGCCCTTCTCCACCGCCTCCTGGGCGGCGGCCTCCGATGCTAAGAAGAAGACGACCTTGCCATACATTTTGGAGGCCGCCACAATGGCCGTGGGCCCCACTACCCTCGCCAACGCCCGCACATAGGTCTCCACGTGGGGTGATGCGGGCACCAGGAGGCAACGGACGCCGTGCTTCCTGGTCATGGTGGGAAAGGGGCCCCGGCCGCTATAGATGGTAGTGGAGGCGGTGGGCTGGAGAAAAGATGTAGCGGCAGGCGGGGGGGCTGCCGCCACCTGGGCGTATGCTCTGGGGGCCGGGGGAGGGACACCTGCAGAGCTGGTGGAGGGAACAGCGGGGAGGGGCGCCCCAGCTGGAGATGGGGCCGGGGCATTGGGGGCAGCCCCTGCCATGGAGGGCCTGGTCTTTTTAGCGGGGCCCTTCCCCTTCTTCTTCCCTTGGCCCTTCCCGCCGGCTGGGAGGACTCCCCCCAAATCTGAGGGGGTGATAGACGTGGCAGCAGTGGAGGTCACCCCGGTGCCCGTCGCTGCTGGTGCCCCAGCGGGGGCGATGGCAGATGGTTTGGCAGCGGACGTAGAAGCTTGGGGGGGTGACAGAGGGGCAGGCGGGGGAGGGGGAGCTCGGGCTACTGGAGAGGTCTCACCCGTCTCATCCCCCGCCATCATGAGCAAGGAGGAAAGGGGGACACCAAAAGGAGGAGGGGAGAGGGGAAGCAGGTCGACCACTCCTCCCCGCTAGGCTGCAGGCAGGGGAGGAGGGCGCCAAAAGGGGTGGGCTGGACGGGGGCAATCAGGGGTTAGGGGTCAGTCACCGACACAAGGTGGAAATTCCGGCTCCTCTTGGTGCACTAGGGAAGGGGGGGATATAACAACATTGAGGGTGCAGTGAAGAGGGTTGCAACTAAAAAGGGGAATTGCACAAGCGCCTGGGAGGGGGCATGGGCACACGGAGCGAGGGGCTAAGCGGTCTGGGGGTAGAACAGGGAAACCAAGGGGCTAGCTTCAGAGGCTGGGGCGGGGCAAACAAACAAAGGCTGCAGAAGGAAATGGGCGGGGCAGGCAAACAAACTGAAGCTAGTAAGGGGGGCTGGAGCAAAAGAGGAGGCAAAGCAAGTGGCAAATGGGGCAGGTAGTAAAGGGCAAAGCTGGGGGATAGGCAGTCCAGGGGGGGCACATGTGCCCATGTGCACTTGCACAAGTCTTTTTTAGCTTGCTGCTGCTTCTGGCCCAAAGGGTGGAAATAGGGCGTGGCAAGCCAAGCAAGCAGCTGAGTCCAGAGGCAGGAGCTGAGGCAGATGGTATACAGCCAGTGGGGGTGGTGGAGGGGGCAGCGGTGGTAGTAATAGTGGTGGGGGTTGGGGGGGACACACAGATGGATCAGGGGGCAGCTCCACGCCACACCCCCGGTGTCCCTACAAACACAGTCAAAACCCCCACCACAAGAGCACAGTTTGAAAATTACTCAGTCTTAGGGCCCCCTCCACGGTGGTCTGCAAAGTCTCTAGATGCTTCCCCACTGGCAGATGATCCTCTTCTTCTCCTCCTCGGGCTTCAGCAGCTCCAGGCAGCGGCCTCTGCAGCAGCAGCAGCTCCAGGAACTCCAGGTGGTCGTCCAGGCAGGCAGAATGGACCCCTCTCAGGTGGTGGTGCTGGTGGTGATGTCCACAACAGCAGTGGCTGGGGTCCCTCACTCCTCCTCTCTGGGGAGTGGGCTAGCAGCCCCCTCCCCACCCCAGGGCTGCAATTGGAGTAGTAGCAGCACCCAAGAGTGGGGGGTCCAGCAGCCAAGTAGCAGAGAATGGGGGGGGGGGGGTGTCTGGCCTAGCCAGGGAAGCAGTTGGAGCAGCAGGGAGAGCTCAGGGCCCAGCAGCAGGAATAGCAGCTTCCCACCTCCCTCCAAGCTAGAAGGCTATGGGAGAGCAGTGAGAGAGAGATTCACTCCAGGCTAAACAAATCCCTGCTACCAGGATCAGTGAAATGGAAGCTGCTCCAGGTCAATTAAGACACCTGGGGCCAATTAAGAACTTTCCAGAAGGCAGGGAGAAGGCTAGGTTGATTGGGACACCTGAAGCCAATCAAGGGTTGGCTGAAACTAGTTAAAATCCTCCCAGCCACTCAAGTGGGGGTGTGCATGTCAGGAGCTGTGGGAAGAAGTTGCGCAGTTTGAGAGACTGAGTAGTACACACCATATCAGGCACAAGGAAGGAGGCCCTGAGGTAAGGGTGAAGTGGAGCTTGAGGAAATGAGGGCTGCTGTCGGGGGAAGTAGCCCAGGGAATTGTACATGTCATGTTTCTAAAAGGTCAGCTACCATAGCTGATACTATTAGGGTCCCTGGGCTGGAGCCTGGAGTAGAAGGTGGGCCCAGGCTCCCCCCCCCCCCCGACCTTTGCCCCTGATTAATCACTGAGACTGGGAGACAACAGAGACTGTGCAAGGAAGGATAACTTCTCCTCATCTCCCTCACTGGCTTATGATGAAAATGGCTCAGTAGACTGTGACCTTTGTCTCTAGAGAAAGAAGGGTTACGTGGAGGGTCACAGTGAGCCTCTGAGGCTAGCGAAATCTGCCAGGAAATGCGGGACCCACGGAGGCAAGGACAGAGCTTTGTCACACTCTATTCTTGGGCGAACATAAGCACATAACATCATAGTGGGTCAGACCAAAGGTCCATCCAGCCCAGTATCCTGTCTGCTGACAGTGGCCAATGCCAGGTAGTGAACCTAACAGGTAATGATCAAGTGATCTCTCTCTCTCTTGCCATCCATCTCCACCCTCTGACAAACAGAAGCTAGGGACACCATTCTTTACCCATCCTGGCTAATAGCCATTAATGGACTTAACCTCCATGAATTTATCCAGTTCTTTGTTAAACCCTGTTCTAGTCCTAGCCTTCACAACCTCCTCAGGCAAGGAGTTCCACAGGTTGACTGTGCACTGTGTGAAGAACTTCCTTTTATTTGTTTTAAACCTGCTGCCCATTAATTTCATTTGGTGGCCCCTAGTTCTTATATTATGGGAACAAGTAAATAACTTTTCCTTATTCACTATTTCCACACCACTCATGATTTTATATACCTCTATCATATCCCCCCTTAGTTCCTTCTTTTCCAAGCTGAGAAGTTCTAGCCTCTTTAATCTCTCCTCATATGGAACCTGTTCCAAACCCCTAATCATTTTAGTTGCCCTTCTCTGAACCTTTTCGAATGCCAGTATATCTTTTTTGAAATGAGGAGATCACATCTGTGTTTCGTGAGATCTTTCTGAAGTTCTTCACAGTCTGCTTTGGTCTTAACTATCTTGAGCAGTTTAGTATCATTTGCAAACTTTGCCACCTCCCTGTTTACCCCTTTCTCCAGATCATTTATGAATAGGTTGAACAGGATTGGTCCTAGGACTGACCCTTCAGGATCCCCATTCTTTACCCCTCTCCATTCTGAAAATTTACCATTTATTCCTACCCTTTTTAACCAGTTCTCAATCCATGAAAGGCTCTTCCCTCTTATCCCATGACAACTTAATTTACATAAGAGCCTTTGGTGAGGGACCTTGTCAAAGGCTTTCTGGAAATCTAAGTACACTATGTCCACTGGACCCCCTTGTCCACATGTTTGTTGATCCCTTCAAAGAACTCTAATAGATTAGTAAGACATGATCTCCCTTTACAGAAACCCTGTTGACTTTTGCCCAACAATTTATGTTCTTCTACGTGTCTGACAATTTTATTCTTTACTATTGTTTCAACTAATTTGCCGGTACTGACATTAGACTTACTGGTCTGTAATTGCCAGGATCACCTCTAGAGCCCTTTTTAAATATTGGTGTTACACTAGCTATCTTCCAATCATTGGATACAGAAGCTGATTTAAAGGACAGGTTACAAACCATAGTTAATAGTTCCACAATTTCACATTTGAGTTCTTTCAGAATTCTTGGGTGAATGCCATCTGGTCCTGGTGACTTGTTACTGTTAAGTTTATCAATTAATTCCAAAACCTCCTCTGATGATACTTCAATCTGTGACAATTCCTCAGATTTGTCACCTACAAAGGTTTGGGAATCTCCCTAACATCCTCAGCCTTGAAGACTGAAGCAAAGAATTCATTTAGTTTCTCCACAATAACTTTATCCTCTTTAAGTGCTCTGTGACAGGGTCGGGCCAGATGGCTATAGGAGAGTAATAGAAGGCAGATATATTAGCCCCAGGCTAAGTAGGTCCCTTTTCCCTGGGTAAAGTAACAGGGAAGGTTCCAGACCAATCAGGAACCTTCTGGAGACAATTAAGACAGGTGATTAGAACACCTGCAGCCAATCAAGAAGCTGCTAGAATTAATTAAGGCAGGCTAATCAGGGCACCTGGGTTTTAAAAAGGAGCTCACTTCAGTTTGTGGTGTGCATGTGAGGAGCTGGGAGCAAGAGGCCCTAGGAGCTGAGAGTGAGAACGTGGACTGTTGGAGGACTGAGGGGTACAAGCATTATCAGACACCAGGAGGAAGGTCCTATGGTGAGGATAAAGAAGGTGTTGGAAGAAGGCCATGGGGAAGTAGCCCAGGGTGTTGTAGCTGTCGCACAGCTGTTCCAGGAGGCACTCTAGAGAGCTGCATTCCACAGGACCCTGGGCTGGAACCCGGAGTAGAGGGTGGGCCCTGGTTCCCCCCAAATCCTCTCAACTTCTGGTCAGACACAGGAGTTGACCTGGACAGTGAATTCAGAAAAACGGCCAAGCTGAGGGCTGCCGTGAAGCTCCAAGTCGAGTAAATCCGCCAATAAGCACAAGACCCACCAAGGTAGAGCAGGAACTTTGTCACAGCTCCTTTTGTATCTTGATTGTCCAAGGGCCCCACTGGTTGTTTAGCAGGCTTCCTGCTTCTGATGTACTTAAAAAACCATTTTATTACCTTCTGAGTGTTTGGCTAGCTGTTCTTCAAACTCTTTTTTGGCTTTTCTTGTTACATTTTTACATTTAATTTGGCAGTGTTTGTGCTCCTTTCTATTTACTTCACTAGGATTTGACTTCCACTTTTTAAAAGATGCCTTTTTATCTCTCACTGCTTCTTTTACATGGTTGTTAAGCCACAGTGGCTCTTTTTTAGTTCTTTTACTGTGTTTTTTTAATTTGGGGTATACATTTAAGTTGAGCCTCTATTTTGGTGTCTTTGAAAAGTGTCCATGCAGCTTGCAGGGATTTCACTCTAGTCACTGTACCTTTTAATTTCTATTTAACTAACCTCCTCATTTTTGCATAGTTCCCCTTTCTGAAATTAAATGCCACAGTGTTGGGCTACTGAGGTGTTCTTCCCACCACAGGAATGTTAAATGTTGTTATATTATGGTCAGTATTTCCAAGCGGTTCTGTTAGAGTTACCTCTTGGATCAGATCCTGTGCTCCATTCAGGACTAAATCAAGAATTGCCTCTCCCCTTGTGGGTTCCTGTACCAGCTGCTCCAAGAAGCTGTCATTTAAAGTATCAAGAAATTTTGTCTCTGCATTTCGTCCTGAGGTGACATGTTCCCAGTCAATATGGGGATAACTGAAATCCCGCACTATTACTGAGTTCTTTAATTTGATAGCCTCTCTAATCTCCCTTAGCATTTCATCATCACTATCACTGTCCTGATCAGGTTGTCGATAATAGATCCCTACTGTTATATTCTTATTAGAGCATGGAATTACTATCCATAGAGATTCTATGGAACATGTGGATTCATTTAAGATTTTTACTTCATTTGATTCTACATTTTCTTTCACATATAGTGCCACTCCCCACCCCACAAGACCTGTTCTGTCCTTCCATGCATCCGATGAAGTGAGCTGTAGCTCACGAAAGCTTATGCTCAAATAAATTTGTTAGTCTCTAAGGTGCCACAAGTACTCCTTTTCTTTTTGTCCTTCCAAATGTATTTTGTACCCTGGAATGATTGTATCCCATTGATTGTCCTCACTCCACCAGGTTTCTGTGATGCCTATTATATCAATATCCTCCTTTAACACGAAGCACTCTAGTTCACCCATCTTATTATTTAAACTTCTAACATTTGTGTACAAACACTTTAAAAACTTGTCACTGTTTATTTGTCTGCCCTTTTCTGATGTGTCAGATTCTTTTTTATATGAATGTTTCTCATCTGATCTGGCCCATACTTTATCCTCTTCCATTCCCTCCTCCTGACTAAAACCTAGAGAATCTCTATCAATAGACTCTCCTCTAAGAGAAGTCTGTCCAAATCACGTGCTCCTATGCAGCAATTGGCTTTCCCCCATCTCTTAGGCCACGTCTACACTACCTGCCGGATTGGTGGATAGTGATCGATCGATCCCTGATTGCTCTGCTGTCGACTCTGGAACTCCACCACGGTGAGAGGCAGAAGCAGAGTTGATGGGGGAGCAGCGGCCGTTGATCCTGTGCCATGAGGATGCGAAGTAAGTGATACTAAGTCGATCTAAGATATGTCGACTTCAGCTACTCTATTCTTGTAGCTGAAGTTGTGTATCTTAGATCGATTCCCCCATCCCCTCCCCCAGTGTAGACCAGGCATAAGTTTAAAAACTGCTCTGCAACCTTTTTAATGTGAAGTGCCAGCAGTCTGGATCCACTTTGGTTTAGGTGGAGCCCATCCTTCCTATATAGGCTCCCCCATCCCAAAAATTTCCCCAGTTCCTAATAAATCTAAACCCCTCCTCTCTACACCATCATCTCATCCACGCATTGAGACTCTGAAGCTCTGCCTGCCTACCTGGCCCTGCGCATAGAATTGGTAGCATTTCTGAGAATGCCACCATAGAGGTCCTGAGTCTCTTTCCTAGCAGCCTAAATTTGGCCTCCAGGATGTCTCTCCTACCCTTCCCTGTGTCATTGGTACCTACATGTACCACGACCACCGGCTCCTCCTCAGCACTACACATAAGTCTATCTAGATGCCTCGAGAAATCCTCAACCTTTGCACCAGGCAAGCAAGTCACCATGCGGTTCTCCCGGTCATCACAAACCCTGCTATCTATGTTTCTAATGATCTCCCATTACTAACACCTGCCTTTTCCTAATGACTGGAGTTCCCTCCCCCAGAGAGGTAACTTCAGTGTGAGTGGATACTCCAACATCACCTGGAAGGAGGGTCCCAACTGTGGGAAGGTTTCCCTCTGCTCCCGTTGACTGCTTTCCTTCCTTGAGCTTTTCATCCTCCTTAGCAGTGCAGGGGCTGCCTGACTGGAGGTGGGACAAATCTACAGTGTCCCAGAAAGCCTCATCAACATATCTCTCTGCCTCCCTTAGCTCCTCCAGTTCCGCCACCCTGGCCTCCAAAGCCCATACATGGTCTCTGAGGGCCATGAGCTCCTTGCACTGAATGCACACATACGCCACCCGCCCACAGGGCAGGTAATCATACATGCTACACTGAGCGCAATAAACAGGATAGCCCCCACTCTGCTGCTGGGCTTCTGCCTCCATTCTCTCCTACAGCTACCTAGGCTAATGATAGGGTTTTTGTTTAAATCAAGAAGTTTTGATTATAGTTTAGTTTAAAGGTTTTAAAGAACGGCAAGTGTACCTTACCCCTTTCCCACTCCCCTTCCAAACTCCCTCTCGAAACTCCCTATTAGCAGCGTCTGTTCGCAAAGCATGCTCAGTGTGTTTGCTACGTGAAAAGCATTGTGGGGCTGCAGCATGCTCAGTGCAGTTGGCATGTTAGGAAGCTCTGAGTGGCTGAAGCATGCACATCAAAGTTCTAGAAAGAAGGGAAATCAAGCCATGAGTTGTGTCCTTCAGTCCTACTGCCACATGGGGTGAAATTTCCTCTTCCTGCAGTCTCCCATTGAGACTCGGGGCCAGATTAAAGTATAGGCATTATAGGTCCATGTGTTAGGCCCTAGGTCCTGGAACCTGAGCTTTTATTTAACAAAATACATAAGTTTCTAGTCCTTATGGTTGTAAAGAAAACATGAACTGAGTGTAACCAAGGTAGCAATGTCTGGCTGAGCCTGCAAACAGCATGAAACAATCACTGTGAGAGGTGTGAATTCCCCACGGTAGCTCACTGCAAGCTCAGCTCATTGCAGCATTAATTGCAAGGCACATTGTCAGAGGGGCCTTGCCAGCACCACCCTAGCAGAGAGCTGTGTGTGGCAGAAGAGTGCAGCAGGACTAGCCCACCCACCCAAGCAGTTACACCCTGGCTGTTGAGCTAAGTACTAGGGTAGATTGGGGTTTTGCTTCCACCTCTGCCTCTTTGGGGGAGAAAGGAAAATCCTGCTGCTGCTGCTTTCAGGAAGAAGGGGGCCCCAGGCCATGATCCCTGCCCCTCTGGGAGGGGAGAAGTGTCCCTACCCCTGTGTGCAAGTGGGTATGTGGCCACAGGGAGGGGGCAGAGTCCTTTGGTGAAGAAGTGGTGTACCTAGCACTCCAAATTACTCAAACCCAGCCTTCTCCAAGGATAGGAGTGGGGAGAAAGGGTTGTCTCATGAATTGCTAAATCAGTGAGAGACAGACTGTATGTACTCACAAGTGGCTGTTTCCACTGCTTTTGTCAAAAGCTGACTTGGTGGAAAAGATGGGGTAAACGTATCTCCAGCACCAAATGAGATTTCCTCCAGCATGGTCACTGGTGTGACTTTTCACTGAGCTCCTGGCATGAGCGACTAGAGGGCTGGATGAGAAATCAGGCACTCTATTCTAGTACATCCATCTACCTCTGTGGCAAGAATGTTTTAGTGCCCTTTGGAAAGGGGTGAACTGATGAGTTTCACAAATGGTAAGAAGAAAAGGAGTACTTGTGGCACCTTAGAGACAAACAAATTTCTTTGAGCATAAGCTTTTGTGAGCTACAGCTCACTTCATCGGATGCATTTGGTGGAAAATACAGTGAGGAAATTTATATACACACACACACACAGAGAACATGAAACAATGGGCTTTATCATACACACTCTAAGGAGAGTAATCACTTAAGATGAGCCATCACCAGCAGCGGGGGGGAAGGGGGGGAGAGGAGGAAAACCTTTCATGGTGACAAGTAAGGTAGGCTATTTCCAGCAGTTAACAAGAACATCTGAGGAACAGTGGGGGGTGGGGTGGGGGGGAGAAATAACATGGGGAAATAGTTTTACTTTGTGTAATGACTCATCCATTCCCAGTCTCTATTCAAGCCTAAGTTAATTGTATCCAATTTGCAAATTAATTCCAATTCAGCAGTCTCTCGTTGGAGTCTGTTTTTGAAGTTTTTTTGTTGAAGGACAGCCACCCTCAGGTCCGTAATCGAGTGACCGGAGAGATGGAAGTGTTCTCCGACTGGTTTTTGAATGTTCTAATTCTTGACGTCTGATTTGTGTCCATTCATTCTTTTACGTAGAGACTGTCCAGTTTGGCCAATGTACATGGCAGAGGGGCATTGCTGGCACATGATGGCATATATCACATTGGTAGATGCGCAGGTGAACGAGCCTCTGATCGTGTGGCTGATGTGATTAGGCCCTATGATGGTGTCCCCTGAATAGATATGTGGACAGAGTTTGCAACGGGCTTTGTTGCAAGGATAGGTTCCTGGGTTAGTGGTTCTGTTGTGTGGTGTGTGGTTGCTGGTGAGTATTTGCTTCAGGTTGGGGGGCTGTCTGTAAGCAAGGACTGGCCTGTCTCCCAAGATCTGTGAGAGTGATGGGTCGTCCTTCAGGATAGGTTGTAGATCCTTGATGATGCGTTGGAGAGGTTTTAGTTGGGGGCTGAAGGTGATGGCTAGTGGCGTTCTGTTCTTTTCTTTGTTGGGCCTGTCCTGTAGTAGGTGACTTCTGGGTACTCTTCTGGCTCTGTCAATCTGTTTCTTCACTTCAGCAGGTGGGTATTGTAGTTGTAAGAATGCATGATAGAGATCTTGTAGGTGTTTGTCTCTGTCTGAGGGGTTGGAGCAAATGCGGTTATATCGTAGAGCTTGGCTGTAGACAATGGATCGTGTGGTATGATCTGGATGAAAGCTAGAGGTATGTAGGTAGGAATAGCGGTCAGTAGGTTTCCGATATAGGGTGGTGTTTATGTGACCATCGCTTATTAGCACCGTAGTGTCCAGGAAGCGGATCTCTTGTGTGGACTGGTCCAGGCTAAGGTTGATGGTGGGATGGAAATTGTTGAAATCCTGGTGGAATTCCTCAAGGGCTTCTTTTCCATGGGTCCAGATGATGAAGATGTCATCAATGTAGCGTAAGTAGAGTAGGGGCATTAGGGGACGAGAGCTGAGGAAGCGTTGTTCTAAGTCAACCATAAAAATGTTGGCATACAGTGGGGCCATGCGGGTACCCATCACAGTGCTGCTGATTTGAAGGTATACATCGTCCCCAAATGTGAAATAGTTATGGGTGAGGATAAAGTCAAAGTTCAGCCACCAGGTTAGCCATGACATTATCTGGGATACTGTTTCTGACGGCTTGTAGTCCATCTTTGTGTGGAATGTTGGTGTAGAGGGCTTCTACATCCATAGTGGCTACGATGGTGTTTTTAGGAAGATCACCAATGGATTGTAATTTCCTCAGGAAGTCAGTGGTGTCTCGAAGATAGCTGGGAGTGCTGGTAATGTAGGGCCTGAGGAGGGAGTCTACATAGCCAGACAATCCTGCTGTCAGGGTGCCAATGCCTGAGATGATGGGGTGTCCAGGATTTCCAAGTTTATGGACCTTGGGTAGCAGATAGAATACCCCTGGTCAGAGTTCTAGGGGTGTTTCTGTGTGGATTTGTTCTTGTGCTTTTTCAGGGAGTTTCTTGAGCAATTGCTGTAGTTTCTTTTAGTAACTCTCAGTGGGATCAGAGGGTAATGGCTTGTAGAAAGTGGTGTTGGAGAGCTGCCTAGTAGCCTATTGTTCATACTTCGTTCACCTGCTCGTTCACCTGCGCATTTACCAATGTAATATATGCCATCATGTGCCAGCAATGCCCCTCTGCCATGTACATTGGCCAAACTGGACAGTCTCTACGTAAAAGAATGAATGGACACAAATCAGACGTCAAGAATTAGAACATTCAAAAACCAGTCGGAGAACACTTCCATCTCTCCGGTCACTCGATTACAGACCTGAGGGTGGCTGTCCTTCAACAAAAAAACTTCAAAAACAGACTCCAACGAGAGACTGCTGAATTGGAATTAATTTGTAAATTGGATACAATTAACTTAGGCTTGAATAGAGACTGGGAATGGATGAGTCATTACACAAAGTAAAACTATTTCCCCATGTTATTTCTCCCCCCCATCCCACCCCCCACTGTTCCTCAGATGTTCTTGTTAACTGCTGGAAATAGCCTACCTTACTTGTCACTATGAAAGGTTTTCCTCCTTTCCCCCCCCTGCTGCTGGTGATGGCTCATCTTAAGTGATCACTCTCCTTAGAGTGTGTATGATAAAACCCATTGTTTCATGTTCTCTGTGTGTGTATATAAATCTCCCCACTGTATTTTCCACTACATGCATCCGATGAAGTGAGCTGTAGCTCACGAAAGCTTATGCTCAAAGAAATTTGTTAGTCTCTAAGGTGCCACAAGTACTCCTTTTCTTTTTGCGAATACAGACTAATACAGCTGCTACTCTGAAACCTGTCATTATACAAATGGTAAGCGAGACAATGGCTGGGGTGCGATACAAGGAGCAGCTCCCATTTCACCCAGAGAATTCTATGAGGAAGCTGGATGGTGAAGAGAATGTGCTCTGGGCACAGTGAGGCTTTTGATAAATATTTTCCATGAGAAGTTAGGCCTCAATTATGAAAGTGCTGGCTGTCTCCTGAGCAGCACTGCTGAGTAACTACCCCTCCCGCTGAAGTTGGATCCCAAAGCAACAGGCGATAACGTGATGGAAGTTAAATGAAAGCCGAGGGCACTCAGCGCCTTGTAGCATCAGGATGTTCAAATGCAAAGCCACGAATATGGCCAGAGTGATGACCGGGGGAAATTTTTGCTGGGTGAATGCGGGGGTGGGGGTGGGGTAGGAACAGGATGACTTGGAAAAGTTCTTATTGATGCTGGGGCCAATTCTTTTTGATACTTCCATTAATGCCTTTGAAATCAGAACGAAATCTATGCTATTCAAATTCACTGATGCCATTGCAATAGCAAGAGGAGTAGAGACATAACCCAGAACCACAGGATGAACTAGACAGAGCAAGGTGATATGGAAGAGAAAGCAGCAAATGGAATTTAATATTGCATACTGTGAGGTGCAGCTATACTCTCAATGGGATATAGCAGAAAGGAACTCGGGTGGACAAAGGAAGAGATGCTAAATTGGCAGTGAAGGATTATATGAAGACTTGGATATCAAATGCAGCTGAACTTTGGCAAGAAGATATACGTGGTCCTCATGGTCACCTTCCCAAGCATGAAGCAGAGTGTCTTTTGGAAAATATATACACAGAGCAAATCAGAGCCTGAAATCTCTTCTTGGCTCATACAGTAATATCTCTCCTTCCAGAAGGGTCAACAAACAAAGTGAATATAAGGCACAGCTTCTGATTTGTCTGTTACATCTTGGGTTGGGAAGAGACAGAGACATTTTTTATCTTGGGGACAACCACCAATACCCAATGGGAAAATTAATGTTATGACTAGAAATAATGATGATCCTTATATTTAGGTAAATATGAAGCCCTTGGTCCCAGATATTCTTCTGTGATTAAAAACAAATGTGGGCAATTTCTGCTAATAAAACACAGGAAAAACATTCAGTTTGATTTTGTGTAACAATCTTATGCAATCAAAAGCAAGAGGATTGTGATGTTATTTCAGACCTTCCCACTAGTTCTATCCTTTATTTAAAAAAGAGTCAACTTTTGTTCTGTTACACTGGTGTAAATCCAAAGGAAATGCACTGAAGTCAAAGTCTGAAGTTCATGGAGTTGCTCCAGAATTACTCAGATGTAACTGAGGTCAGAATTTGGACTTATGTGCCATTTTTTGCATGCTAGGTATGAAGGGATACTGACTAACAGTGGCTAAATGACAGACAAACAGGAATATCAAAGCCATCTGGAAATCCTGGAACTGCGTAAACATCAAGGAGGAGGAAGGTTTATGTAGGCTGCTCCAAGTGGTGTTAAATAACTGACAGTAATATGGTTAAACTGGACATAGGAAAATGGATGAATTAGAGGGAAAATACCTTAACAGTGAAGTGTGTGGAACAATATCCCAAAATGAAGTAGTATCTATTATGTAATTTACAAATAAACTGAAAAAAGCAGTCAAGACTATGCACTAAGGAGCAATCCTAATCTATCTGGGAGATGACAAAATGTGACCTATTTTTATCTTTACGATGTGTTCAACTCAAGTTAACAATTCCCTCTCCTAGTGTTCATAAGGCCAATACATGGGAGCTATCAACAAAATGTTATGTGAATCAAGACCAGCCGTGGCTTTATCTTAGCTTAATTATATAATAAATTGGCTTGACCATGGAATAAAACCCCTTTTCTGGGAGTAGCTGTTTTTATGGATATTCCATCTTTATAGAACTGAACTGTTCTCATTCTAACTTGTTGTTTTTGTGCATGTGAGACGCTGTGGGTCAGCTAGATACTAATAGCATTGCTCATTTTCTGATTTGGCTTCAGCTCGCTACCCTGATTCTTATTTCAGTATTATGGCTGCTATTCCCATGTAATTTATACTAATCAGGCAGTACATTCTGTACTTCATCCAAATGTTTGCAATTGGATGTCCAGGGATAAGGGTGCTGTCCAAGCTCTAACTGGGCAGAAGAACAGCAATGTATTTACCCCCACCCATAATAATCAAAACTGGTGCCTGGTGAAAGAAATAACACATCTTGGGGCTTCTGAACAACCTAGCATTTTACTCAGCTGTCTCAATTATGGGTGTCTCAATGATTTTGATGCCCAACTTGATATCTTAAAGGGTCCTGACTTTCAGAAAATGCTGAACACCCATTTCTTTGATTTTTTGGGGACAACCTGCTGCCCTGGTCTGGAATCAGACTAATCCATTCAGCTCTACATAACAATACTAATTAATAATACCTAGCTCTTATATTGTGCTTTTTATGACTAGATCTCAAAGCACTTTACAAAGGAGTTCAGTATCATTGGCCTCATTTTTACCAAAGGGGAAATTGAGGCACAAGGAGGGACGTGACTTGGAGTGGCACAGCCAGGTATTGAACCCACATCACTGTTCAGTGCCCTGTGCAGTGGGCCACACTGCTTCTGTGCTTCCCCACCATTCTCTGATGCACTGGGACCAGTAACTCCTCTGCCAGGTCCCACTTGCTCTGCCGTTTTCAAATCAACTCTTTGGTGTGCACCATGTGCATATAAACTTTTTCTCTGCATTCCTGCAGGAAATACTCCTCCCCTCGGAGGGAGGCACAGGGTCCTTAACTGAACTCATTTATTGAAGTTTGGAACAAGGCATGCAGGAAGAGATAAAGAGCTGCGGGAGGTTTCTTTTAAATGAAGTGGTTGTCTCTTCCCTACTGAGAATAGTCTCACCTGACACTCTAAAATGGAACTTGGGGCTTGATCTCATGAACACCCCTGATTCTCAATAGCTTCAATGGGAGTTCAAGGCACCTGGCACCTTTGCAGGAATGGGCCCTTTAAGTATAAATTTAAGAGTGCCATGAACTGGAAAGTTAGCAGACTTCAAGAGGGTTTGGTTGGCTCCTAAATATCTTATTTTAAGTGGCTTGAATTGAACCATAATGGCTTCTGCCTGGCATAAATTATAATCCTCCAAAGTGCTCTGTATTCACTCACAACAAGTCATTTATAGGGATCATTTTGAGTTTGTCCAAAGATGACTTTTAAAGCCAAGTAGAAATAGTATAGCTCAACAAAGAAGAGGACTTGCTTCCTTCTCACACTTATTGTGCTTACAACCCAGGAAGATTCAGGTTATTTCAGAAGCGGAAATCCTACCAGTACAAGCAGGCTAAATCTCCTTTTTTGAGACATGAATCTTTTGGCACTCCCCACTGACTGAGAAGTGAAAATTGCAGTGGGTCACTGGCACGTGTTTTCTCTCAAGCTTGACCAGCCTCACAAAAGGATGTGGATAGCTACTGTAGACTAGTTGTGGTGAAACCACTGTCTGACCACCAGTTTTTATCTTGGATGTGTTTTTATCCGTTTCGGGCCATTCTCCCTGCCCTTGGAAATGGTTCTTCCTTTCAAGCAGTGCCTTAATTATGGACATGTCTTTAAAGCTGATGTTACTACATGCAAAACAGCACACTCCACTGTCATGTTGATAACTAACCTTGCTAAGCTCTATTTATGAATCCTTCCTGTAAGTGATTTGAGCTGCAAATAAAAATATACTTTTGGAAATTGCTATATCTTTTTTCTTAGGTTTGCTTATGTGCCAATCTTGTTGGATTTATAAACCTTCAACACAACTTAGAGAAACACTGATGTTGCACAAAAGTGAAGGGTATTTTGTTTATCCCAAGGGCAACACCTTTTCTGATATTTACTTTTTAAATATGTTCTGGAAGGTGGGATTTGCCATGCAGATTGGACCACTTATCCTTCATTTCTGCCTCCAGGAGTGGACAGAATCTGAAACTTTGCAGGAAAGTGAAAAATGTCCCGTATTACTTGGCACATGTATGGTACTTTTCATCTGTAGATCCCAAAGCACCCCACAAAGAATGGCTATTATCATTATCCCCCAGGGGCAAACTAAGACATGGATAGGTTAAGTGACATGTCCAAGGACACATAGCACAAATGGTGAAAGAACTCCTGTCTCCCACTCCAGTGTCCTATCCACTTTGTCATAGTGCCCTTGGTCAATTACGTACTACTGTACACCAGGGAATCTTTCCTTCCTGACCACTGCAGCCACCAATTGATGCTCTGAAGCATGAACACTGATTGCCCCTATTTAGTCATGGCAGTATGGGAAGAGATTTTCAAAGACACAAAGGAGAGTTAGGTACCTAATGCTCATTGTCTTTCATGGATAGCTAGGCACCTAACTCCCCTAGTCATAAAGTTCTTCAGCCCTTTTAAAATTCCTGTCACAATATTTGACTCTTATACCTCCTGAAGCATCGAATTCCTCAGGTTGACAAACTCTGCTTAAAGAAGCATTGAATTTTAGCATTTGTCCTGCATTATTTACCAATCATTTAATGATTTTTCCTCATATTAAGGGGCAGTATAAAAAAGAAACAAATGATTAATTTTCACTTCACCAATCATTATGTTGATTATTATTACTCCTTAACATTTGGTAGCACCTAGAGGCGGTGGACTGTGCAAACACGTAGTAAATGACAGTCGCTGTACCAGAACTTACATTTCCAAATTAATAGCAACTTAAATATTGACTGGAAAAACAACAGGCAGGAAAGTATTTCCTTCTTGTCATCCCACCTTGCTCAGGTCTCAGGCCAAAGTTAAATTCTCTTTGGTAACTGAACAAAATGTGGTTTTTGAGTCTGACAGGGAAGATTCCTTTACACATTTTTGAAAGTGTGCTAAGACAACTTTACAATTGTTGAGATTTAGAAGGTCAAATGCTGCACAGTGAGAGCATGCTAAATGCTCTGCTAAGTTTGCAAATATTCTTTTAGTAATAACAAAATCACATAATACCTACCTAGGCCTTGATTCTGCAATTGAATCTGTTCAGAACCCCATTGACTTCAATGGGTTGGATTGCAGGATCAGCCCCCATGTATAAGGCATGCATTAGGTTTTAGGGATATTTAGCTTTTAGTCTTCAGTTGTGTAATTTATATATGGCATTATAGATGCTGGTGGATGACATTAAGGAAGAGGGAAAATAGGTTGTATATCAAACTGACCTTTCGGAGTGGTCACTTTCAACTCTGTCCTCTGAGTCCATAGAAGCACGCTGCAAAACCCTCACTGATTCCACTGCAGTTGGACATATACTCACCACCTCCTACAACCCATTAGCCCACACTCCCCTTTAATTTCCTCACCTCTCTAGAAGATTTGAAATGTGATCATTAGATGCAGTCAGAGCACTCAGCGACTCATTCCACCAGCTTAGGCTGCGAAGGACCAGACCTATTGTCCAGTGAAGTTAATGGAAATGAACAACTCCCACTGACTCCAGGGGGCTTTGGATCAGGTGCCAGGAGAAGAATACTGTACCCAGTTCACATTAGGAGAGGATTTCAAATCGGCATTGACGCTGCCTGGAGTTTCCCCACAATACCGACATAGTTGCAAAGAGTGCCATGGGAACTTTAATAATCACATGAGGTCAGTATCTCTTGGATCAGCCCTGCCAGTACTTGAGCTGCTAGTGTTGCTAGCACTGGTAGTGAATAGTACGTCCCATCTTTGCCAGCATACATATGGCCTTGGAGGGGAAAGTGCCACCTACTGAACCAAGACTATTTCTTGAGGCACCTACATTTTTCTTGAAGGGCTCCTATTTAAATACTTACCCAGTCTAGCCATTCTTCACTCTCAGCCTTCATCAATGTAGGTATGATGCTTCCAGCTGTTTTTTGATGTGCGGTGAGCTTTGAATCCACATTTGTGTGTGTCTACTGCAGAGATACAGTAAACAGAGCATTTTTTAAATATGTATATAAAAGGAACTTAACACAGCTAGGTAAAAGGCAGTTGGAAATAACCTATAATTATCATATTATTAAAAAAAAAACCCCAAACACAGTACTGACAATCATCAGACTTAGCCTGTGTGCTGTCTCCCTAGCTTTGTCAGCTCCCCCCCGCCCCCCTTTTGAAGACTGTAAATTCTTCAGGGGAAGATCTGTCTTTTGGTTATAGATTGTACAGCACATTTCACAACTGAGCCCCCAGTCCCTAATTGTGGCTTTGAGGTTCTACCACAATAATGAATAATAATTGTCATTATTATAGTACACTTGGGTACTACTGCCAAATAAATGAATACAACAGCGCATACAAGAAAGCTGGTGTTTTCAGCAAGAACTCTATTTTTCACAGATTTTAAGACCAAAAAGATCAAAATTAAAGGTCCCATAATGTTCACTTTCCAGAGCCAGGGTTGACCTGGGATTTTAGCATGGCATCTCCAACACTAAGCAAGAGCCCAACTGCGAGGCCACCAAATAGACCATTAAATAAATTCTATTCTGTGCAACTGTATCAATCCCTCCTTCCCCCATCATGCATCACTATCAGGGTTTGAACCTAGAATCTTCTTGAATCTGCTACTACTTGAGCTACAGGACTCTAAAACTACCTTAAGTTCTCTGTCATATACACTAGTATAAAATCTAGCTAAATGTAAGTCCTAACAGATTTTTTTCTCCAAACTAGATACATGTGGGGAAAAAAAGAAAATCATCAGCTGTTTTACTGAGTGATTCAGATAGTAATGAAACATTCTGTTCAAGAAAATGATTTAAACAAGTATCGAGAGCAATTTTTTGAGCAACCTTTACTTAACGTGGAATGAATGAGCACTGTCACCAGAGTGGGACCTTTTCAGACTGTTTCTAGGAAGTCTGCATATTTTAACATTCCCCCCAGTTTGCCCTATAAAAAACATCACTGGGCAGCCACCCATTGTTTCATGTTCTCTGTGTATATAAAATCTCCCCACTGTATTTTCCACTGAATGCATCCGATGAAGTGAGCTGTAGCTCACAAAAGCTTATGCTCAAATAAATTTGTTAGTCTCTAAGGTGTCACAAGTCCTCCTTTTCTTTTTGTGGATACAGACTAACACGGCTGCTACTCTGAATCCTCCTAGAGTGGAGAGCCTGAAAAGCCCAGGCACAAAACCTCTCACACAATGCATTTCTGCTGGATGCCAGCGAGCGGGCTGACTTCACTTCACAGTCAGACTCCTGCCCTCAATTACACAGCTAAGCCAAGTTCAGAGATGTGCGTTTTAAACAGATGTAGGGTGTAATTCTGGCCCTATTGAAGTCAATGGGAGCTTTGCCATTGACTTCAGTAGAGCCAGGATTTCGCTCATGGTATTTATCTTGGGATATGTGAAGTTTAAATAAGAAAACAAATGTGTGTAAAATATGTAGGGATTATCAAATCTCTGCACCTCCTGCCTCAACACAATGCATTTAGCAGTATGATTCAGTGACTAGGGAGTCAGAAGGTCTGGGTTTAATTCCTGATGCTGTCACTGGCCTACATGATCTTGGGAAAAATCATCTCTCTGCACATCTGTTTCCTCATTTGCAAAATAAAGGTAATGATAATCATGTTTGCAAAATGCTTTGAGATCATCGGATGAAAAGTGCTATATATGTGCCCAGCATTACTATTTACGCCATGGGTTTATATTAGCATTGGGAAGCTGGATTTCCAAAGACCTTATCGATCACACCCCATCCCTGATAAAGTATATATTTCCAAAAGCCCCAATCCTGCAAAGGCGTATGTGAGGAGCTTTCTATGGGACTACTCACATTGATAAAGTTACTCAGTTCCTTAAGTTTTTACAGGATTTGGATCTAAATAGAAAGATGGGAAAGCTCTGAAGTGGATAAATAAGGTTCAGTTAAAAAAAATCAAACTAAACTGAATCAGAAACTGTCTAGTGCAGCAGCTGGAGTGCCCTAGTTGGAGTATTAATCTTAGAGGTACAGTAATAACAATTGTGCCTAAGGTTAAATATATATCTCTCAAGCCCATGATTAAAGGGACACAGTATTTTTAGAAGTCAATTTTAAAAAAAATGAAAACCAATTATTTATATTCTAAAGAAATCATTAAGGTTATTAATGGGAAAAGCAATTAAAATTAAGCATCACTGATGCTCTTTGTTTACCTTGTGCATTTCCCTCCCTCCCCCAGCATGGACAATGAAAATAGGTTTTACTTTTAATAGTGAGTTTCTAGTCCATTTAATTTTCAGATTTTCATGCATCAACATTTGTTTGCAAACACTATAGGGGGAATGTTTGTTTATTTTAAAATACTGTTCCATTTGGATGATTTTTTTTTTAATTATGGAAGTTTGTTGCACAAAACCTAATTTTTTTAGGCAAATGTGACCTGAATGTGGCTCTTTAAATTGTTCCCAATATGTTAACAATTCTGTCTCAGAGTTGTTCAACTCCAAGCGTTCAGAAATCATGAGTCAGGCTCCAAAAATCATGAGATTGACTTTAAAATCACAAGATTTTAAAAATAATAAAGTTGGGTTCTTTTTATTTGCCTTCTGTTTTTTCAGATTTTAAAATTCATGATTTCAAGCTTTTTTCCACAAGCCTGAGGGCTAGAAATTTACTTTCTTTTTGACATGACAGGAGAGATTCTCAAGTAATGACATGACTCTATGAGCCAAGGCTTTAAGAAAGACACCAAATATTGCAAGGCTGGTAATAAAATTGTGAGAGATGGCAAAACAGCAGTTTTTTAGAAAACAAGTTACCTTTGATTTTACGATAAGGTAATTCTGCCAATGTGGGAGGAATAGCCACAGTGGACCAGATCCTTAGCTGCGATAAATTGATGTAGTTCCATTTAATTCAATTAAACTATATGATTTACATCAACTGAAGACCTGATAGATTTCACACACTGGGTAAGATGTTAAATAGCAAGTGTATACCTAACAGAAAATTATCAAAGTTCTATATAAATAGTATATAAAACAACACTTATTTGAAAAAGGGAGCTGTCAACAAGTTTTTGACAACTGCAACGGGATTTAAAACTAAAATTCAATTTAAAAATATACTGGAATATGTAGAACAATCATCCCAGATTTGAAGCCTGGTTCTATTCTGAAAAGAGATTTGGCAAGAAGGAGTGCGTGATTGTTTTAGTTGGTTTAAACAAAAACATTCTCTGATCTGTCCTCTCCCTATTTTACAAAAAATAAAACGATAATGCTTTCCATTCCTATGCCATCTTTCAGCTCAGGGTCTCAAAAGGGATCAGACACCTTATCACGATGAGCAATAACTTATACTCCTGTCTTACCACTGATAAATCTGACCAACTGTATATAGAAATCACTTCAGCCAGCACTGAAATGCATCCAGCTCTGGGGTGGAACAAGAGAGTTTATTGCTTACTGCAACACCACAGAACTGTTTAGGGCCCCACTTTAGGAAAGTACTAAAGCATATACCTAACTGTAAGCACATGAGTTGTCCTAAGATGAAAGCTAGGCACATTTTTAAGCACCTTCCTGAATCAGGCCTCCAAACAGTAAGGGCTTGCGTTCACGGCAGAGTTGAGCCATGCTCTTACTAGGGAGTTGCCTTTAACCCAGCTCCTGACCATACATAAAACCCTCTCACCTGGATTTGCTGGTGGTTTCAATCAGAACTAGCTGGCCTTACTGGGGCTATAGAGTAAAGCCTGGGTAAGGCTTTCACTTGGGCTGGTAACCAACCCATTTCACAGTGAGGATACAGGTTAAATCACTTGAGTGCTGCTTATGGTCTTCCCATGTCTTCCCACAATTCCCTGTGTGCCCAGGTGAACAGAAAAGTTCTCCCACAATTCACCAGGAAAAAATCAGCTGGTGAAAACAGCTCATCTTAGTGCAGCACAAAACCCTCGGGGATGTACCCCTAGAAATCCTAGCAAGACACACAGCTGCATGCAGCACCAGCAAAGGCACAGTAACTCAGGTATGGGTTTTCACCATGACTGCTTGCACCTGGGCGAGGCTAACCCAGGTGTCAATCACTTGAGTTCACTCTGCATTGAAGATACCATCAGTGTATAATATCACAACCAATAAAAGTTGGTAAGGGAATTTAATGAGATAGAATGCAATTGGGAGTTTTAATTTGACCAAAACACTGGGGCTAATACCCCTAGTTCTTATGCAAAATACCGTGGGATAGTTTATGACTACTCATGCTCAGGACCTTGGTTTTGCATGTCATCCAAAAGACAGCAGTGTTTTGATGGAGGTCAGCTGGAAGTGCAGCAGATGCATGAATGCACAGCAATTACATATTTGTTGCATTTTTAAAGAGGAAAAAATGCTTGCAGCACAATATAGAATGTTAGCACTAAGGTGCTATGGGTCAGATTTTCAAAGCAGCCTAAGAGTTTGGGCTGCCTAATTCCCATTGAAATGAATGGGGACTGGGTGTCAGTCTCCCATCCTGGCTCCAGAAATCTCAATCTGCATATCTAAATGAAAACTCCATACTCTGTGCCAAGATTTCCAAAAGGGACTGGAGATTTTTGAATACCCCAGCCTGAGGCACCTTGAACAGCTTGGTTTTCAGATAATGGATACTAAGCACTTTCTGAAAATCAGGCCCATTTTTAATGGATCTGAAGTGGGACACCCAAAAATCACTAGTCATTTTGAAATTCTTGGCCACCAGTGTGTAATGTAACAATCTAGGGGCACAGCTCTACTATTACCACATGTAGCGCTTACCACGAGTTGGAGTGCTTGCTTTCACGAGTAATCCCATGATTTGACCTGCAGCAGAACTACTCTCTGTAGTAAACACTGTGCCCGGAAGTAAGGGCTTGCAGGATTGTAAGAGAATAATTGCCTATTGCATAACCATCATATTTTGATAGTGGAATCATATACAAACCAGACTAGCCAACCACACAGAAAAATAAAAACAGAGCAAGAGCAAAGACAATATAAAAAATGCAAAGCAAACTATGAAAACTAGGGATGAAGTAATTCACAAACCTCAGCAAGAACCACACAGGAGAGAGTTAAATATTTCTATGTCACTGCACAAAGAGAAGCACAGTACAGAAAATAGCAACAGATGGTCAGAAATTGCTTTCAGGATTGATCAACATGCATTTCTATGTCCAGCCGGTCATCAGTATGGACTTATTCTGCCAGAAGCATGATAACTTTTCATGCCTTTATTTTTATTAATGCTTATGAAAAGTTATTAATTGCAGCATGTTTCCCTTCCTTTGCATTTTGCAAAGAAAGGAAAATGGCAGACTGGAAAGGACAGCTGGGATTGCATATGGTATATGTCAGTTTACTTATGTGTAACCATTTTACTGCTATAGGGGAATGCAGCGAAAGGTCAGTGTTGAGACCCTACTGAAGAAAGTTCAGTGCACATTCCGGCTGTGAACATATGGTCACTACGTAGCTGATCAAAAAGGGAGTTTCAGTGCTCTGCCGCATGCTTACCTTGACCCTGCTCCATACCACCCGCCTTACGAGCATCAGACAAACTATTCTTTAATCCCACATGGAATATGCATTCTGTCTAGAAGATACTTGGAATAACTGCATTTCGTCATTAGTGCAGCAGCCATGAACTGGGCCTATCCGCATGGAGGAGTGTGCAACAGACACCATAGTAAGTAAACCACACCCAAAGAGTAGGGATGACAGATACCAAGATGGTAGGTGCCTTATAAATGCATAAAATAGAGAGGTGATAATATTTCTTAGCCCTTATACAGAAAATTCTATCCATAGATCTCAAAGTGCTCTACAATGCAAGATAGGGCAGTATCACTGACCCTCTTTTAGACATAGGGAAACTGAGACCCAGAGAGGTTAAGGTCACATAGCTAGTTAGCAGCAGAGCCAGGAATAGAACACCCAGGGCTGCTGTTCCATGCCCTATCCCCTGATCACACTGAGGGTACATTGGAAAGATCAAAGAGAGGGTAGCAGCAGTGCTCAGCCAGAATGTCTCTAGGAGTTACAGCAGAGCACACATCAGGGCAGGAGCTCTGTCATCATTTTTCAGCATACCTTGCACTCCCTACTCAGACGGAGGCTGCCCTGTGTACAGGGTGCAAAGAGCCTCTTTGCACTTTTCCCTTGCGCACTCCTACATGTCTGCCAGAATTTAGCCCTGCCTGAATTTGGATATTGATTATGCAAGGAAAGTAACATAATATTATGTAGCCCTTAGAAATATTATTTTCTGTCACTTCTTTAAACGCGTAATCTCCTAGACATGATCAGAAGCATTCAGTGTCTGTGCTAATAAAATAAGCAAAAAAGCTGCACCAGTTGTTAACTCAATTAGGCCTTTCAAAATTACAGACGAGGAGTTCCTAAGGCTTCAAGGGCTTTCAGCTGATTTAGAACATGCCCTCATAACATCACTTGATAAAAATAAGACACTGACTTTTTAATAGAATGAATTACTTAAGTTTTATATTTAACCACAGTCAGTGTTGAGGCTATTACTGGTTTTCAGAATATTTTAGGAATCTGATCTTGATCTTGCATATGCTAAAAGCCATCACAACAAATGTCTTATGCTATGGCTGCTGGGGAGGAAAGAGCAAAGTGGCTGTAGCCATTAGCACAATGTGTTTCTTTTCCATTTAGATTTGTTGCTGTCATGTCAGTATAAGCATCTGAAATAGTAATTTCATTGCAAGCAGGAGCAGGGAGGCAGTCATGAGCCACCAAGACTTACTCATCTGGCTCTCTAGTTGAACTGAGTAACAATGATTCTGATTTTTCAGGGTAAAACTTTCAAAAGTCCCTAAGTGATTTAGGAGCCCATGTCCCATTTTCAGAATGGATGCCTAAATTTAATTGAAAGTCAATAGTATTTAGACTGTAAAGTACCTAAGTCACTTCTGAAAATGGGGCATAGGCTCCTAATTCACCGAGGTGCCTCTATCCATTGCAGTTGATCCAGTTGACAAGATTAGCTGCTCTGGGTTTGGTCACCTCTCCTTGCTTTTGGGCTTTCTTTTGGAGTAATTAGCAGAGAGCTCAATTGTATAATACAGCTGTACCATGGTAGCGACACAAAATCATGCATCGGTTCAGGTCAATAAGTTTATAGCAATAGGTTAAAATCAACAACCCTTTTTGTCTTTTTATTTAGCTTTTGTTCCATGTGATTGCATTGCTCAGCATTAGTTTAATGTGTTAGTTTCCTTGCTATTTGTACCAGGTGGGATAACCAAATATCACAGAATCACAATTAATAATAATTTGCTTAGTGGCAATAATGTGATGCTATAAATAATGGATATTTGGGAAGGAATGGACATATTAAATTTGTTGTGTTATATCCTCCCACCACTGTGATATTGGTCTGTTTTATTTGCCCAATTCAGTGTTGCCTAGCCTAATTTTCAATAACCCCAGTGGCAAAGCTTCAAAGCTGGAGTAATCTACACAATCTAATTGTCTTGTTTGATGTTCAGCCTAAATTTCCCTTTACACAATTTCATCCCATGACTCCTATGTATAAACAATTCCTCCCCTCTTCTTATATGCTTCTAGCCAGTTATCATGGGGCCAGATCCTGCAATTACTGAGCACCTTTTTCACTTCACACAGTGCAATAGTGGCGGGCTGGCAAGACACTAACTTTACTTGCTGATTCCAGTTTCTTGACATGTGAGAAGAGTGAAAAAATAACAGAATGTTAAGATTGCATGGGTAAGCTCTGAAAACGAACTCATTATCCACATTTAAAACCGTCCTCAAAACCTTTGCCATGATGCCTGAAAAAAAAAAAACCATGACAACGGCTAGGCTGAGATCACTGCCTATTGTTCTGGCCAATATTCTCTCATTGCATCCTTGTACTTCCCAGCCTGCCTGTATCCATTGGTTATCTCTTGTCTTATACTTAGATTGTATATACTTACTTCTTTGGGGAAAGACTCTCTTTCCGTTCTGTGTTTGTACAGCAGCTATCACAATGGGCTCCTGGTCACTGACTAGGGCTCCTAGGTACTACAATAAAACAAATCATTTAATAATTAAAGTCAGCAAATGCTCCAATTAAACTTACAACTTGAAATCTGCCCATTTGTGTGTATGTGCTGCAATATAGCCTTAACCTCCTCACATGCTATCCAAATCTAATACCAGACATTTTTTTTCTACTGCCTTAGATCCACTCCTGCAACATCCTGGTCCAGTAGTTTTATTGGCCCATATGGTTGCACAAGTAGCTTTAACTTTGGCATTTCCAGACACTTGAGTTTTCACTTGAGCAAAGGCTCTGTAACCCTAGTGTTTTGGACAGAGATATGTGTAGAGTTTGTGACTCACACTGGGATGAAAAAAGAAAAGGAGTACTTGTGGCACTTTAGAGACTAACAAATGAAAGGTGCTAAAGAAATTGCAAATGTAAAACATTGCTATTTTGGAGCATTACCTGGCAAAGTGCCCAAATCCCTTAGTTCCCATTAAAGGCTCCAATTTAGCAAAGTGTTTGAGAGCAGACTTAACTTTAAGCTCATAGTTAAATCCCATTAAAGTCTATGCTTATGTGCTTTGCTGAATCAGGGCCAAAGCTAATTAGAGACATGTTCTCAGCACTTGCAGGAATGAGCTCTTTTTTTTTTTTACTAGCCCGTCAGTCCCTCTTCCATACTTCTACAGGCATTTAGATAAACACATCCATTCTCATTACTCTAGTACATTCTCATACAGCACCATGTCAACAGCTTGACTGAAGAAGAGAAAGGTCTTACCTGGTACATTTCCTTCATTCCCTATGGTCCCAATCTTGCAACTTGTTAAGCATGGGCAGAACCCTGTATAACCCACACACCTTCTGGGTGTGGTGTTCTGTCCCATCTAGTGGCACTGAGATCACTTAGAGAGAGAGTTAAATAAGTCTGCTCTACAGCCTTAGCTAACCACAAGTTGGCTTTTAGCTCATGTGGTAGAGGCTCATGCCCTAAGCTCAGACATACAAAGTTCAATCCTGCCCGCCGACGACCGGGGTTTGTTGGGGTTACACCTGCTCCCATATGCAGCCCCACTGACTTAAGTTAAAGTGCATCAGAAGGTGCTGCAAGATTTATCTCATGAAGCTGTTCCTGGTTAAGTACTTACAGATTTCCCCATACTATTTGTTTATAGGTTTTTCCCTAAAGTCCCCCCACCACTCACAAACATTAACACATTTATCCCCCAAACACCCTAAGAGATAAGGAAATATAATTATTCCCACACATATGGGGAAACCGAGGAACAGAGCTTTATTAACTTGCCCAACTTCTCATAGGTAGTCTGTGGCAGAGCCAGGAAGGAAGAATTCGAACCTCCTGTGGTATACCACGAAGGCCATCTTTTTTTCTCCATTCATCAGAGTAATAGGTTCTCCTTTCCAGTTTCACAGACTGTTGACATATCACTTCTGCTCCAGTATCCTCCAATATTTCTTTGGTATTTTTCCAGTTCACCGTGGCTTTCAAAAAGTGTTTACTAGTGGCTGAGCAAGTTCTGCTAGTTTTCTTAGGACTCATGAATATCTATCATCTAGTTCTGGCTGTTCACATGTATACTGTTTGTAATGTTGTTGTACCCACGTTGGTCCCAGGATGAAAGAAACATAAGATGGGTGAGTATTGGACCAACTTCGGTTGGTGGAATAGAGAAGCTTTTGCGCTTCAGAGAGCTCTTCCTCAGGTCTGGAGAAAGTATCCAGAATGTTTGAGCTACATATAAGGTAGAACAGATTGCTCAGCATGAGGGTTTCACACACACTGCTGGAGACCGCTTAACTTGAAGTGAACAATTAAGGGTTAGCAGGCAGTGGGGTGAATTGCAAATTGTCATGAGCCATAAAACTAGTTTCAGAGTAGCAGCCGTGTTAGTCTGTATTCGCAAAAAGAAAAGGAGTACTTGTGGTACCTTAGAGACTAACAAATTTATTTGAGCATAAGCTTTCATGAGCTACAGCTCACTTCATCGGATGCATTCAGTGGAAACTACTGTGTCTGTTAAATCCATGGTTTTCAGCATCAAGCAGAGTTAAGAATTTAAGTTCGGAGGCTCGTCTTTTGAAAGTGTTTTGCAGGCTTCCTAAAGGACAAGGAACGAGAGATCAGATATTGAGTGATTTTTCTGTGGAAAGTGTTTTCCCACTGCCGATAGGGTTTTTTTGTCTTTTATCATTTTTCCATGTGAATTCAGTCAAGAGCACAGAGATTGTCTGGTTTCACCTGCATACTTGCTGAATTAGTTTAATGCCTTTGGGGTCCACTGTATTAAAATGCAATTGTTTCTGGGTTATTGTAAAATTGTATGTGACTTTTCTAGGAGGCTCACTAATGTAAACCTCGGGGGGAAATGTTAGAAATTTCAAAGAACTGTCTGGGACAATACATGTGAATTGCATTTCCTAGGAGGTACTTAGGAGGCCTTTTGAAGCTATGCCTTATGGAAAAAACCCATTGTCTACTGATTACCTCCTCCTGGAAACTCCAGATCAAAGACCCCTAAACTGTATAAAGGAGGGACTAAACTTTTCATGACTGTGTTAGTTCAGAACTGAGGCTGTTATGAACTTGCAACCATTTCTGCTAGAGCCCATGCTGGAGATTTTGGGGGGGATGATCTCTGGTAAGCTTATTAGTAGGTGTCTAGATTCTTTTAATGGTTTTAATGGTTTCTGTGTAATGCTTAAACCCTAAGAATAAATATGCTTACACAGAAAGTGTTTTTGGTTTATAACAGTGGCAACTGCACTGTTAACTATCTCTAAGGAGAAAGGCAAGCAGACTGTGCTGGTGAATTCACAGTATAATCAGGGAGTTGTGCAGCCTGGAAATGCCCTGGTCAGGAGGCAGGGAAACAGGTTCCAGCTAAGAGAGGTCACAGCCACGGGAGCTGGAAGCCTACGCTTGGGTGCCCTTGCTGGACTATGCAAGGGTATACAGATACAGTTGCCCTGAACTGTAACATGCAATTATTCCCACTCCAAAAATAAATAAATAAAAATTACAAAGCATTAGCTGAGTTCAGGAGAATTCATCACATGCTTAAGCACCTTGCTGAACTGGGGCCTTAGCTGTTATACTAACTTGAACATATCTTTGATCCACAATCTTTATTTTTTAAGTCACCTATAACCCTTATAATTTATGAGAGTTTGTTTTGCCTTCTGCCTGCTCTGATCTTTCCTCTGCATCATTTTGTAGACCTATTTATTTCCCACCTTATGTCCAGGATCAATTGTTCTCTCCCTATCGTACTTGAAAAAATCCTTTCCCCCCACTCTTCGGCTATTGTTAGCTCATTCTGCTTTTGACCTGCCCTTACCTTTCTTCTGTAAACTTTAAATGACTGTACATTTTTGCTTTATTCCTGTTCTAGTTCTCCATTTCCCCTACAGGGTTTTTCTTATTCTTTGATCTTTGAGCCAATCCCTTGTGAAACTGCACTAGCCACTTCTAGCTTGCAGTTTTCTTCATCAATGGAATCTCCCATTCCCAGCTCCTTCCAGATTCATGGAATTTAATACTTCCTCTTATTACAACAGGATCATTATGTTTCTTAATTCCCACAAATCTGCTTTCTCAAAATGCAATAGCCCACTGCTGCTGCATTCTAGGGACCCAGTCTTTAGAATACTGAACTGAATAGCCTGTGAGTATGTGCACCCACCTTACCTATTCTTCTTTTGAGTTCTCAGTTAATTTGCTGCTTGCTTTTGATAAGATGTAGATACAAAGGTAATTTCTCCTCTGGGTAGTCTTTATTTTCTGTGTCAAAGTTGTCCTCTGATTAAATGAAACAATTATCCCTTTATCCTCCATGATTTATTACCATTGTTACCCACAGATATCAGGAACAATCCCCAAGAGAAATAATCCTGCAGTTTCTAGCAACTTGATAATAAATCATGGATAGTTTCATTCTGACTCTTCTTCAGTGCTCGGGGTAGGAAGGTCTGTACCAAATACTTATTACTGTTATTCCTTTGTTATTGTATCCTAACCCAAAGCATTTAAGTTCTACTGTCTTCAGTATCAGATTGTAGCTCAGTGGCTACAAATATTTTGTGACATAGTGCCCCAGTACCTCTTTCCCCCTTCTTATGTACGGTACTTAACTAAACGGTCAATACTGGTATGTCATATGTGAATTGCTGCTGCTGGTCTCAGTTATACTCTCTAGACACCAGCTACACTACCTCTTCACCACACTATCTCTCCATCTTCTCTCTTTTCATTCTGGGAAGTGTGTGTCGGAGCATAAGAACAAAAGAATGGTGAGGCTGGGTCAGACCAAAGGTCCATCTAGCCCATTATCCTGTCTTCCGACAGTGGCCAATGCCAGGTGCCCCAGAGGGAATGAACAGAACAGGTAATCATCAAGTGATCCATCTCCTGTTGCCCATTCCTAGCTTCTGGCAAACAGAGGCTAGGGACACCATCCCTGTCCATCCTGCTAATAGCCATTGATGGACCTATCCTCCATGAATTTATCTAGTTCTTTTTTGAACCTTGTTATAGTCTGATAGATTATATAGAGCAGTGGGAGTTATGTGAATTTGAAGCTTTCAATTAACAAACTGCTTCCTTTGAACCCAAGAGGATGATAACCTACTTGTTCTATCTGATCCAAACTGTTGCCTTCTCACCACAGAATGCGTCCTCATGCTGGGCCAATCCAAACTGCTTTTCTCTGTGCTCTCAGCCCTATCCAGGAGCTGATCTCTAGCATTAGTCTTCCTCTTCCTTCACTCATGCTTAGCACTTAAAACATCCTAGCAAGGGCCACCTGCAGCAGTCTGAACTGTACTTATTTCCTCAGAAAAAAGAAAAGGAGGACTTGTGGCACCTTAGAGACTAACAAATTTATTTGAGCATAAGCTTCCGTGAGCTACAGCTCACTTCATCGGATGCACACAGTGGTGGAAATGGCCCACCTTTATTATCACTGCAAAAGGTCCCCCCACCCCACCCCCGCTCTCCTGCTGGTAATAGCTCACCTTTCTTGATCACTCAGGTTACACTCTGTATGGTAACACCCATTGTTTCATGTTCTCTGTGTATATAAAATCTCCCCACTATATTTTCCATTGTATGCATCCCATGAACTGAGCTGTAGCTCATGAAAGCTTATGCTCAAATAAATTTGTTAGTCTCTAAGGGGCCACAAGCACTCCTTTTCTTTTTATGGATACAGACTAAGACGGTTGCTACTCTGAAACCTGTCTTTATTTCCTCAGGTCACTGAAATCAACATTGGGGTTCTATCCAATCTCTCCCCTGTATGTCCCTAGTTCCCATGGGAGGTTTATAATCCTGAACTCCCCTAACATTCCTCAGGATAGCCTCTACCCTGCTCATTACATCTCTTGTCCTGGTGCCCACGAATCATATACTATCCCTGTTCTCTTGCTCAGAAAAGGAAGAGGAGAAGCAAGTAGAACAGCTGAATTGCTGCTGTCACCTCTGAAAGCTCATGCTATTTGTTTTAGCCCACAGGGCTGACAAAAACATAGATCTCTTTTGAAGCAGCCCTGAGTCGAGTCGTCACTCAGCTGATGCCTTTTCTGTTTAACTGGATGTAATTCTGGTGGTGAAGGAAAATGGTCTTTGGCCATTTTTACAGACAACTGTCTGAGATCATATCCTAGAGTTTACTAGTTGTCTGGTAATGAGACTATATTATAATTTATTAACTTGGTGAGAAGGGACTCAGAAGTCATCACTTACTCATGTAGGTCCAGATTCAGTAAATCACTTAACCGTGCTCAAATTCCATTTGATCAGTAAGTATTGTAGGAGTTTTACACAAAGAATGAAAGGTTTCAGAGTAGCAGCCGTGTTAGTCTGTATTCACAAAAAGAAAAGGAGTACTTGTGACACCTTAGAGACCAAAGCTTATGCTCAAATAAATTTGTTAGTCTCTAAGGTGCCACAAGTACTCCTTTTCTTTTTACAAAGAATGAAGTAAAAGAAAAAAGGCAGACCCCAACTTTGGGCTAATCTGATATTTTGGATCAGCTGGACAGCTCAAACTGACGCTCCCTAGATTTGTATCTTTAGGGGTTAGGAGCAGGGCATGTTCACTGGTGGTCCCTTCAGTCTGGAATTTGCTTCCCCCATGTATATTGAACATTAGGACATGTTTACAGACTCTCCGTTTATTCAGGCTCTCTTTGAGGGGGTGGGTTGAGTTACTGTTTTCACGCATAAGCACACTGTGTAAACTCTGTGTGTGTGTGTGTGTGTGTGTGTGTGTGTGTGGGGAGGGAACAACAAAAAAAGGCACCCAAGGAAGAGCCATGATGTTATCCAGACACTGCCCTTGACAGTGTAAGCACCTGGATGAGTCTGAGCTGTGCACTGCTGAGTCAGATCAGAAGGACGTGGAAGTTTCATGGTTACTGTAAGAAAAAGAAATGAGGAAGTCGACACTTTTGGCCAGCGGGTAGAATCTAACTGGAACAGAGACTTATTCATATTTGTTAGAAGCCATTGGAAATGGGAAAGGTTGGGGAGTCTTGTTTTTCCTGTTCCTCGCTACGTTCCTAATTCTGTTCTGGCTCTCCAGCACTTCAGATACATTCTGTCACGGGCTCAAGGGCACGTATGTAAGGTGTTAAATCTTTGCTCCATAGCTCCCCTTGCACTGGTAACATTCATTTGGGGCTTTTAACATAGAAATGTATTAGCTATAACAAGAAGCCCAATGTTTAAGAAACCTTGGTATAGGTCACTTGAGCTAGTCTGTAATCCTCCTGCGCTTTTAAAATTGTCCACCCCTCTGCTAACCAACACTGTAGCACAAAACAAAAGGAAACATACAAATTTAGGGCCTTTGGTAACTGACAATTTCCCCACTCTAGCACAGCATAAGAAGGTAAAACACATGCCTGCCCAACCATGTTGAAGAGGAATAAGGCTTACTCTTGCAATATACGTTTCACCCTTCAGAAAGTGGATCTGGTGCATTCTTAAAATTTTGCTCAGAAAAAAACATTTACATATTCACCGATGTCGTTACTGGACAGATTAGAGAGCTTCCAAGCCAGGCACTGCTCCTTTGGATGCTGTTGACCCATCATCAGGATTTTCAAAGTAACTGACTAGCATCTGCTTTACCTGAATGACATATAATCCATTTACTTCTGCACTTCCAAAGCATGTTGCTGGACATGGAATGTTCTGCACCCTTTCCAGGTTCTGCTATCTCTTTCTTGCTTTTAAATTTGGAGAGGCAAAGCATGTTGAAGACTGAAGGCCAGATCCTCATTGTGACTCAGACTACTCAATTTCACATAGAATGATACATCCCCATCTCTGTGGGCAAATGGCATGATAGGCTGGGGTTTTCAAAGATGCCTGAGGAAATTTGACTCCCAGCTCCTATCGAATATGATGAGAGTTGAACAGTCTTAGGTACCTTTGAAATTCCCAGCCATATTAGTTAAACACAAAGTGTGAGGTGGGTTTGCTTTTCCTCATATCCAAGATTAATATTGCATGGCTCAGTTGAAAGTAGCAGTCTATGATATGCTGAAAACCCCTGAGACTTGGGTTCAAATAGAACAAGACTGTACTGCTAACATTCTCCTTAAAGATCAACTCCTGCTCCCTAAATACCAGAGATATAAGGAGTTTCACTCCCACTCACCAATAAGTGTGACTAAGGTATCTGGGATACAGTATCCACGGCCTGGCATCCTACTACATTCCCTTCCCTTTAGCCCTTATTAAATACACAAAGGCATTTCACCAGCATAGCAGAAGGGTTAGAGAAATAGGAAAGGGCAAGACTAAAATGAGGGGATCATCTTTATGGCACCCGCATATTATCTCTCTGAGCTTCTGGCCTTCGGTACTGTTCTTTTAGCAAAGAATGAGACAGACAAAACAGCACCAGGTAGTGATACTTTACAAATACTTTGTAAATCCCAGTTAGTAGCAAAAAGCACAATCTCTCTGGGATTCACAATCCTCTACTAAATGATATGAACAAAGACACGGACCTACAGGATAAGTTGTTAGGAAACAATTCAAACAAGTAATGGAGAGACATGAGGCAAAGAGCCAAATGTACATGTATTCACATACAAAAGTGGTCCATTACAAGATAATATACTAAAGGTACATGACACCAGTATGACTGTGACAAATAAATGGCACACTAGCCTGACAGCTGCTGGCATAACTGTGAAGGGACTGGCTTTCTTCTTCAGATGTGATGGGAATGTCCAATCACCACTGCATTTTCAAAATCTTGCCATCTTCTACACTGAAGATCTGATTTCCCACCAACTGTCCTGGGTCCCTGTCATGTTCCTTTAAAAGGAAAGAGGAAGATAAATAATCGCAGATCTCTTGGTAACGGCAAAGGGTATCCTATCAGAGCCTTACAAAATTGCCATGAAAATGTGCCAGCTGTGGCTCAAAAATCCAGTTACTTGCTCTTTATCATGAAGACTGATGATAATGGAGGAGGAAATACTTTTAAAAACCCTATTATTCAAAAATGCCCTGACCTGCCAAAAATAATTACCTACCCACATAACTGACAAAAAGTTTTGCAAGATGCCCTCACAGTCATATTGCAAAAAAGAGAAGCTAACCAACTTGGATAGCCATTGTATGAGATGCTTTTGGTATCAAACATTGACATTCCTTAAGCACTGATAGGTGAGTGACTATCTAAAAAATTGGGCTTCCAATTTTAGAGATTGGTTTATGGAACTGAGCACCCAGATTTTTCAGCAAAGACATTAGATTCATGCTTTTTCTATCAACGATTCTTCCAGTAGCACCATTGTTCCTGTTGCACTTTCCTGTTGGAAGGTGGAGACATATCAAAAAACAATCCAAATTAAGCTTATTTCATGTCACTCAGTAGCTCTGGTCTGCTTGGTAGCACTGGCCAGATGGGTGCTTACACAGAGTGGGTGCAATTACTGGTGCTAGCTGCTGTCTCGATTTTTTTGGGGAGGAGGGGAGGAATAAGGAACATTCATTGTTTTGTTCTCATACTGTGCAAATCCTAAGAGACAAAATGTAGGAGTAGAGAGCAGTGTGGGTTACTGAGCAGGGCTGTAGCTGCAGAGTCAGGAGATTTGGGTTGTGCCACTGACCTACTGTACTAAGTATATGTGAGAGAGGGTGTGTGTGTTGTGTGTTAGCAGACCAGATGCACAAAAGATGCAACAGGCCCGTGTAAAATGCACCTCTCTTTGACAGCCTTGCACTGGCAGACAGTTTCGCCATTCAGTATTTCCATTGCTATCCTCCTTTGGGTGTCATTCAAGCTCCGTTAGCATTGAGAGGAAGCACTGAATCAGTTCATGCACCAGCTGCCTTTGCTATGCCCCCTTCCCGGGCAGCATTAGCTGCCTTTGCCTCCCAGCTCCCAGGCTGCAGATGCCTTGCACCACAGCAACTTTCTCTCCTGGAGGACTTCCCGCCACTAGGTTCCTGTGCCAGGATTTAAATTGGTATAAACCTGGGGTGAGTATTGCCCAGCAACTATAAAATGTCAGAGCTAAATTCTGCTCTCACCTCTGTGTAAATCCACAGAAGCCAATACCAGTGTAACCAAGATTAGGATTTTGGCCCACAACCTGGAGGTTAATAGTTGTATGGGAAATACAGAGGTAAACTGTGTTTCATAAATATGAACCAAGCTTTTGTGGCAGCCTATAAGGAGCAAAAGGTTTCCTAACACAGCTGTTGGTGTGGAAGCTGTTGTGTTTGACACTTGTACTGTTTCAGGTCAGCACAGACAAGCACAAAACAATTTTTGAAGTGTGTGTAGTCCCCTCCTGCAGTGGGAGAATCCACTTATTCCCCTCTCCTCCCTGGCTTCCTTTGGGATCCACGATTGCTGGGTTCTCTGTGTGCCTTCTCTTCCTTCCCTCAGCGAGCAGGGAGAGGCGGTATCTCCACCTGCTGCTGGAAGCCAACCCACTGTAGCCAACTCCCCTACCACAAATGCTGCCTGTCTGGGCAGTTCCAGCTGCATGCAGGCTATCCTGGGATTGCAGTTGGTTGCCCTGGTGTATCATTCAGGTACCCAATCCAATAACTTCTCCTCTTCTTCTCTGTCCCAATCTGGGTTTCACACATGTGCTGGGCAAGCAATTTCAGTTTCTCAGCCTCTGTGCTGCTTTCTTCCTGTGGGCGTGACTGGGAGTTTGCTCCATCCAAGCCTCACAATAACAAGGGACTTTCAATGAAACGGGCTCCTAAATCACTTTTGAAAATGGGATTTAGCAGCCTAAGTCAGTGAAATGCTTCTGAAAACTTTATTCTGCATCAGAGTACTACACTCTGCTGCTTGAATTCCCTAGATAACCTTGAAAATGGAACTGTATTGCTGTGTTCCAAAGATGCTTTATTTTCCAATATTGTACTGAAATACTGTCATCTAAGACCATTGTTGGAGAGTGGCAACTGGTCTTGGGCCTTAAGATCTCAAGGAATTAAAGGCTGATTCAGGTAAATTTTCCACCAGATTGATATCGGTAGAATTTAAGTGCTATTCCGGTGGCTTCTCTCCCAAACCGGAGTATAATTCCTATCCAATTTCTCAGGGTACATGACTCAACTTCTCACTGCAGTCTAGAAAACTAGCCGAGATCACAGCCCCTTCTCCAGTAAGAGAGACATCACAAAGCAAGATTAGAAGTAAAGCAGAGTCAAAGGCACCCTCTACAGAAGACAGAGTGTTTAGCTGCTTTAGCTATTTCTTGGCATTTTCCTGACCAGTCCCAATGTTTATCTTTCTATACAAGTTCGGTCAGGCTGTAATGTCATGCTTTTCTGTGATGCTATAATTTTCTAGACTATTTTACTAATGCCAGAAAATCTGCACAATCCAATGGCCACAAACCCCTATATAGGAGTTGTTCAGGGCCACATTTCAATTCCTGCCTCAGCCGCAGTGGGGGCGCTGAGATGCAGTAGGCCTTGCCCATCAGCTGGGGTACATGTAAATTTCATCCCTCGACTCAGTGTGAGAGGAGAGGCGGGGGGAGTTACCTGCACAACACTTTACTCAGGCAAGCCCATCTGGACCAGATCTTCAGCCCCTCTTAAGCTTAAACTGGACTAAAAGCTGCTTTAAGGGAGCACCTCAAGATTCCCTTAGTGAAGGGGAATCCTCAGCTGGTATAACCAGTCCTGTGCAATCTGCTCCTGGCACAGCCTCTTCCCTTGGGCAGGAAGCCTTCCAGGGTGGGTGGGGGCGCTAGGGCTTGAGCGCAATGCACTCCAGTGATTCTGCCAGCATAGTGACCCTTTGGGAGTTATTTGCCAGGGCAAGTTGGAGATGCCCTGCTGGTTCTCTAGCTTGTTGCAGGGGCCTGTTCAGCCACAGACTGTCTCCAGAACTGGGGACGGGACAGAAAGGTGGTGGAAAGCCATCTATGTCTCATCCCCCTCTCCAACAAGTGCACCGAGTGCTGCTCCGCAACACCTGAGGATTTGGCCCACAGCCTCTGTATTTTTACCCTTGTATAAAATAGGGAGAACAACCACCATGAGCAAAATCCAAATCATACTTTAAGATCCCATGGGCACATGGAGCTTGGTAAGGAAATATCATTCTCTGCATTTTAGAAACAAGAAAACGGAGGCTCAGAGATGTTCAGTGACGTACCTGGGAGTCGCAGTAAATCCACCCCCACAAATGGAAGTTGCCTTACAGACACAGGTCTGCTATTTGCACTCAGGTGATTCAGGGTGAGGTACCTTGGGTTTGTTAGGTGCTTAAAGAAATACAAACACAGCCATTTATTACCTATTCTCCCCAAACATTGCCTTGATCTGCCTGAGCTATCCTATTGTAAATTCAGTGAATGTCCTGTGGAGGAAGTGGCTGGCAAGGTTTCTATTACTCCCTAGTCCACAACTGTTTTTGCACCTTCTTCTCTAAATAAGGAAGCCTGCAAGATATCTGACTATCCAACTAATTTGTCCTCTTTGCATTCAGCAACCCCTGCCGACCATCCAATGAAACTTCATTCCTGCCTCATATATTGGATGACAGCATTCGTCCAACCTCAGCCAGCCCGGGAGAAGAGAGTAGGTTAGTGTTACAGACATGGTGAGTTTACCTTTGGCGAACTGTTGATGTCACAGTGATGCTGCAGGGTGGGACGGCCTCCAAACTATAAAGATAGGTCAATCCAGTATATTGAGGCTGCCCACCAGACAGCAGGAGCTACAAAACATGGTCCCCACCAGTGAGAGTTCTGCTGGCCTGTCTCTGTTCTCAACCCAACTGCTCTCAGGCTTTAGTTTCATGTCAGCAATCTTCATCCGCCTTCCAAAAATAAGCCTGTGCCACCATGCGGAAGGGAGAAAAACAAGAAGGGCGGTATTTTTAGGGCCATTAATTCTGACCACGTGCCCGAGAGGTGAACCGGATGGCCATTGCACAAAGACTTCTCATCACTATGTCCTGTGAAGCCAGCGTTCACTGGACATTGCCTGCTTTTGTTCTCTTGGGTTTTCTGGCTGGGATTGTTTCATCGTATCCAGTTGTAAGCAGAACTAATGGCACATTGCTGGAGAGAGGATGGGAATCTCTGTTGTCCAGGTCCATTGCTGGGATGTCAGGAGAGAAATCAGATGTGAACTGGGAGAGTGACTATTTGCTAGGAATCAAGAGGCAGCGGAGGCTTTACTGCAATGTGGGCATCGGGTTTCACCTTCAAATCCTCCCAGATGGAAGGATAAGCGGTGTTCATAATGAAAACCAATACAGTGAGTTGCATCCAGAAATGAAATAGAATAGATATCACTTAATTGCAGTGATCTCTAGTAATTACCCTGCATAGGACACAAATGTTACTGCTTGATATTCTTAGTCTAAACTACATCTGTTGCCTTTTAAAAGTCTCCAGGATCAATCAGCACTAGAAATCTCCAGGCTGAAACATGTCATGAATGCTTGGACAAAATTAGATACCAACTTATTTTTACTCTGCTTTACTTTACAGAGTAGAAAAGACTAACCAGTTTGCAAACTTTTTTTCTGATGCATTTTTTCACTCATGCACTTTTGTTCAGTATTTGAATCTTGAGGTTTTCAATTCACTCAGCATATTAGCATTACTTCTGAATAGCAGTTTACTAGCAGTTTAAGGACGTGAAGGATTTGAAAGGGCACAACTAATCCACATTTATTAGCATTGCCATTGTTTTTAATCTGCAAGATTAAAAGAAATGTATTTTTAACTATTTATTTGAATTTCTTGTAAAGTGCAATTTACAAAACCATTTGCAACTAAAAGGTTATGGTGAGCTTCATGTCACAACCCCCATAATTCTTGTGGCAAGAATGACAGTATTGAATAGTGGCTATGATTAACTAATTAGGAATTATTCCCAAATTCTATAGGACTTTCTAGTTTAACAGGGATGAAACCAACAGGATTCTATAGCAAGTGAATAGGATTTTATAAATGTTATTCTAAAAACCTACAGAATTTAATAAAGAATGTGATACCATGTATATTTTTGGAATTCTATAGTAGGGATAATAGGAAGATTCTAAATTCTGTAGGACATTCTCATAAGGGTTTTAATAATTATATTGTTAATTTCCTTTGACTGAGCATTATAAGAATAAACTTTTTTCTGTTTATTTAGGTCTTTTAGAAATATCAACTGTGGAGCGAGGTGTTGTTAGCCTGTTTGGAATGAAAAGTGCTCTCTTTGTAGCAATGAACAACAAAGGGAGGTTATATGGAACGGTGAGTACAAGTGCAAGTTTATTTTTCAAGTCTTAAACATTGGGCATGACACTATTATTAAGAAGTCTTGGGTATCTTTTTCCCTCCATTTAAAAACTGAGATCACAAGTGGAGAAAACAGTCTTTCAATTATTGCAGTGAGCCTTCTGGACATACTGTCATCCAAGACAGTCAGTACAGCAACTGGCATGATGTCAGTGATTGTTACCGTAAAGCATTCCAGCATGATTGTACAACGGGCACCTCAGAAATATGAACATGTCAAAAAGGGGCAATGATCAATAAATGGCTTTTCTGTCTACATGTCTTGCAAACCCTTTCTAGCACAGGTAAGCCTTGGTTTGTCAAGAGTTCTGTTAGGCTAGGAGAGAGGGCACACTTTTTCCTGGGCAAAAATCCCATTACAGAGGGTGGGGACCACTGGTGGGTAAGAAAAACCCCATGAGATTCCTCAACTGGAGTTGCTTTCAAAGTTATTTTACATGGGGAAAACCTGGGTGGACTCACAGAATAAGCAGGAAGTTTGGTCCCCAGAATCCACAAATACCGAGGGGCATATGGACATCAGGAAATCTCCCAGAAGCCTGCTTTATAGCATCACGCCCAAAGGGAGGGAAAAAAATACTCATTGCCACTAACAACATTGTTCATCATTATACAAAACAATTGGTTGAACAGCCCAAGAATGTGAAAGGGGTTAGTGATTGCTGAATGCAGTTTAAGTTTCACATCCAGTGTTCCAGTTTTTCTGTCTTAAACTACTTTTTGTTTTGAAATTTAAGATAATTATAGTTTTAAAAAAAGTGATCAAATTGGAAACAAAGTATTTCAGCTGACCCAAACAAAAGGTGTTTCTTTTAAATTTTCAGTTTGTGAATATTTTTCAAATTTCACGTACTTGTCCTGATCCAAGAGGGAAAACTGTTCTGATCTCTGGAAAATTTGGGGGACAGGAAAACCTTTCCCCCATCCAGCTCTAATGAATGGTCTATCTCCAAATAAAGAATAGAGTTTGCTGAAAATTTCTTTTGTGCACAAACAACTGAGTTGTTTCCTTGGAAAAAGTTGTCACTTCAAGAAATTTTTTTGGTTCTTTAAATAAAACATTAAACGATGGCCAGATCCTGGAACCTTTAGTGACATGAACGATTCTTATTCATGCAAATAATCCCAATAGGACAACTCAAGGCCACAAAGCAGCAATGCGCACACACACACACACACACACACACACACACACACACACACACACACACACACACACATATATATATATATATATATCTTTAAGCATGCAAATAGTACCATGTGCTGGATTGAGCCCTGTTTAGGGACTGCTGGATCAGGCCTGCCCCAGAGTCCTGCCTCTTTTCCCTTCCCCCCCCTTTTTAAAACTGTTTCAATTCAAGCCCACTAAAAAACTTTTAAAAGACAATTTAGAAAACAATAATAGTTGAATATTTTCCATTGCAAAACTATCCTTGATTAAAACCTGTGAAACTTTGTATAGATTTGTTCCAAAAATATCTGATCAGAAAAGCATGAACTGAAAACATTACAGCATCATGTTAGTGGCATTACATATGCAGGACATTTGATCTCATGGAATCATTTTCGTTTGTCCTTTTACACAATAATGCAGCCCCTTTTGCCAACCGAACATTTTGATGTCTGTTTACATGTGTACTTATTACAGTATGTGAAGTAATAAAAAGTTCCCCATGCAAATATATGGAAATCAATTCTTCAGATTTAAGTGACCCAGCATGCAAAACATACAAGCACTCTCATACCTGAGAACTCTTTGGTGGTGTGTTTGATCCTGTACAATTTAAATCAGATTTAAAAAAAAAAAAAGGATTTAGAACCAATTTGGGATCAGATCCTGCAAAACCCTTATTAAACCACATAGTTCTCACTCAGCGGGACTGTTCATGTGAAAAAGGATTGCAGAATTTCTGGCAGGTAACATTATTCCTCTATAAATGACAAATAATTTTTTGGAGGGTGGGAGGGGGGAATAAATCCATGTCATGTATACAGCAAATTAGTGTGACAATGATGCAAAGAATGATTTACAGAGAAAATTAAGAAATCTCTGACTTAGTATGAATTAACTTAATGGGTGACAAGAAGTATATAGTCCATTATCTGAACAGGTGGCATCAGCGTGCATTTGACACTGAATAGTGCTGAAGGAGTTTTATTGTTGGACACAGACGCTACGGCACCACCTGTTGCATACCATAACAGGTTCTTCTGCTGCACAAATAATAATAAGAAAAATCACTTGGGTCTTTTAAAAGTATTTATGGCAACTGCTTTGTTCCTTTTGTTTTTCCTCCAGGCAATTTTTCAAGATGAATGCAAATTCAAAGAAACTCTGCTGCCCAATAACTACAATGCATATGAATCTAGTGCTTACCAAGGGGCTTACATAGCGCTCAGCAAACATGGGAGAGTGAAAAAAGGAAACAAAGTCTCTCCTGCAATGACAGTGACACATTTTTTGCCTAGAATATGAAAACAAATACAACATATTAAACCACAGGAAAAAAAAATCTATTTCATTTTGCACATGTGAATAATCTCCCAGGTAAAGTATTTATGCTGTTTGTGGATATATGTATATTTGGATAGAGAAGTTTGTATTAGATCCATTACACAGTATATGCTGCTTCTCTTGTACTCAGTGTACACAAATTATATATGGGTGCACGCACCTGGACTGGTGCTATACAGAGAGAAAAAAAAATGCAACCCTGACTCAAGGGCAACAAGTATCTGGAACTTGTAGAGCAGCCACAGATACTTTTTGTTGTTGTTGTTTGATTTTAAATTACCTCACATAGTAGCCTTTTGATTGAGAGTTTTTATTAATACATATAATGGGCCAAATCCTCAGCTGGATGGACTTCAATGGAGCTACACCAGTTTACACCATCTGAGGATCTCCCCTAATCCCCATATAAATAGTGCTTAATCCCAAAGTCCTAACTCAGTTTTACTCACTAGGGCCCACAAATGGTTCCACGTGAGCAAACTTGTTTGCCGACAAAATCCCACTGAAGTCAGTGGTGACTCCACAAAGAGCCTAAGGCTCCGCCCACATGGACGTCTCTGCAGATGAGGAACAAAAGTCAGTTTGCCTGAACCCTGCTCTACATTTAAAATTTAGATTGACCTAGTTATATTGCTGGGGGGGGGGGGGAAGGTGTTTAAAAATTCACACACCCCGAGCACTGTAGTTATCCCAGCCTAACCCCTGCTGAAGATGTGCCTAGGTTGACGGAAGAATTCTTTCATCATTTTAACTACTGCCACTCAGAGAGGTGGATTACCTACAGCAACAGAAAACCCCCTTCTAGCAACATAGGAAGAGTCTATACTATGGTACTACAGCAACACAGCTGCAGCTGTGTCACTGTAGCACCTGTGGTGTAGACATGCCCCAAGTAAGGCCTGAACATGGACCTCAGAATCTGGCCTCTCTATATTAGAGATGGGCCTGAACTGCAAAATAGGTCTTGAGATCAAGATTTTGAACCCTTCAGCATTTAGGATTGTTCACATCAAGACTGTTCAGGCCCAGCTTGTATGTACACATTTATGTGCATATCTAGTTTATCACACACACACACACACAATCCCTGTAGCTATGTATTTTTAATGCATCAGTCACCATGGTATCCAGGTGCCAAGGTGCCCACACATACATGCAAACAGGGAGGTAAATATTTAAAAGGCCATCTATTTTATTTCACTTTCTCTACAGTGATCTCTGTGTGCTGGAATTAGGCTGCAGTATTTAACTTGTAAAACGTATGGCATTCATGGGAGCTTCCCACAAAGGGATATGTTAGAGAACATCTTTGTTTAAAACACTGACTGCCCGTCATACTGGAGAGTCCTTCTTAGACCCAGATGAATCTTTTTTTGTTTGATAGTTCAGGCATATCTTATTGCCATATTCTTCTTTTCCTTGTCTCAGTCAAATACAGCAGCTTCCATGTTGTTAAAACTTTCTCTTTGGGGGCTGCAGTGGAGGAAGTTATGTCATAATTCCAACTGGTACAGATAAATACTTACTTACTTGCAAGGGCTGTTTGCAAATTTCATGTGTTGTCCCCCAAATCTCTCCTAAAAATACACACAAGGGACATACAACCCTGTCCAACTGTTTAGATAACCTTTTTCCAGAATGCCAGTCATGCCACATTCTCTGTGCCTTTAAGGAGTATTTTAAGAGGCCTTAAGTCAATAGTTGCTATAAATGTCAGTTACCAGAAGCCTTGAGATGCCTGCATTGACGGGGTGCTCCTAAATTTGAAACTAGATTCAAGGCAGCGTCAGAGCAGGAGCATTTTCTGCATAGACCTCACCATGTTGCTGCAGAAGCTTATATCCGAGTGCAAGATAATCTCCCACGTGCAACCAAAATGCTGAATATCGCCAGCCTTGACATGCCATTCTATTTGCAGCGGGTGTATATTTGTAATGAATGTGGGCCTTTTGACCTATGAAGTACACTGTAAGGGCCAGGGCCTCAGCTGGTGTAAATCAGCACCACTCCATTGACATCAGTTACACCAATTTACACCACCAGATGATTTGGTCCAAAGTGCGTCTGTGTATGCATACGTACATGCACACTTTTCAAGATATTGTGAAAACAATTTTATTAATTAACAAGAAACCATTTTCCAGTTACTTTTGTGTGATTTATACTTGAATTTATTTTGCTCAAAATGTAGACTTTCTGAATTGATCAAACATCTTGTGATTACTGTGTAAACAAAGAGAAGAGGAAGGACATGTGACTTTGATATTTTTGATAAGGCAAAGAAAAAGAATGATTGAGTTGTTGAGTACAGTAGCATGGAAAGAGACATGAGGTTGGCATACTATAGATGTCTGCCATGTGTGAAGCTATGTGCTTTGGAAAGTTTTGCATTTTTAAGAGGAAAAGCAGGATGTTTGAAGGTGGGTCAGAGCAATGCTTAGAGAATAGCGGTTAGATCCCCAGCTGGCGTAAATAGGCAGGGCTCCATTGAAGCCAGTGGATCTATACTGAGACACCAGCAGAGGAGCTGGTCTATTTTATTCCTAGTTGTCTTGAAAGGACATATAAAGAGGGGTAGCAGAGTCAATGGAAAAAGAAATAATGTTTTGAATGTTGATACATCAGCTATATTTGATTACACTTTAGCTCAAATCTTGATATACTGGGAGTGTTCTCAGTTACACTGATTTAAATCAGGAGTAACACCACTGAAGTGAATGGTGTTACACAAGTGTGCAACTGGCATAAAAGATCAGAATCAGCCCCATTAGCTCTGTGTCATCAGTGACATTACAATACACACTAGGTCATGGAGTCGGTTGTTCAATGCAACACCGAAAAGTTACTGATGGGCTGACCTGGTCTGTATAAATGCAGGCCCCCTGCAGGTGCAGTTTGGCTGGGTATTTGGATATCCAGACGACTAACTCTACTGAATTAGTCTGAACACTGCCATATTTCCCCACATCTTTTGTGGAGTCAGTGCCAGTGAAAGCAGAACTTGTAGCAAAGATAGTGCAGCATAAGGAGCATTGATTAGTGTGTGTGTGTGTGTGTGTGTGTGTGGTGAATTATGTCACTCAAGTGCTGCCTTCTGCAGGTGATGCCGCAGCATGGTGGGGTTGCATACCCATTGGATAAGCAGGCATTTGGAGAGATGCTTTGACGGTGATCCTTCTCTAATATGTGGTTATGTTCATAAAAAGTGACTGTCAAATGGCACATGTTTACTCCACGTGTCCTCAACTCATGGCGTTTTACATTACAGCCAAAGCCAAGTTTCACTGTTGTTAGCCCTGCAGAAGCAAAACAGCTGCAGGAGAGTGGCCCTGATTTTGTTCTGCCTCATGCATCGCTCGCAAAGTTGTCAGCTGAATTCCAACAACAGACTCCTCCTACTTCACCATGAGTAATGAGTCAGAAAGTACAGTTTGCAGATCTCCGGGTGAGATTGCAGAGCTGGCAATTAGAAAAACCACCTTTAATTTATACATGCTTTACAGAGAAGTTACTGAGAGAATTTGGATACAATCTTACAAACCCTGACTCGCACGAGCAGGTCTTTACTGAGGTCAGCTACTCCCCTGAGTAAAAAATTTAGGGGAATGAAGGTTTTTGCAATATGGGGCAAAATATGGAACCTCTTTGTCATTATCAGAGCATATTCACTCATCGGTGCCCATTAGCAAGTTATTCTGAACCACATTACTTGCTCAAAAAGTGTCAACCTGTCAAAAATACCACATGCATGCTAATTATTGGCCTATGTAGCTCTTTCTTTGTACATAGGTAACAAATCCATAGGAGAATCCCATTACAAGGATTGTTTTTTTCGTAGGCAAACCCCATAACAACTAATGACCTGATCCAACTCCCACACATGTCAGGGTCTCTCTCTCAGAGCTAGATCAGGACTTTAATTATGTAAATAAGCTGCCCCACACACATGCCAGGAAAGCAGAGCCATCTTTGTATACCTCATTAACTATTTCAATTCCAATATTCTATTTTGCACAATAAAATGGTGCCAAAGTTCTAGCATTGTTTTCTTGCCACCAAGATATACCTCATCTTCTGACTCAGTGTGGACTTACAAATAAGATTGTAAATTTGTAGGAAACAAAAAACTGTCCAATCGTTTATAAAATGTATTTGCTTCTATTTTTATACACATGTGCTGTGCACAACTGTTTAATGTATTCATAAAATAAATTCTTTTGATACATTTCTTGTGTTTTCACTCCCCATTAAACTGCTTTGGGCTTATTTCAGAACTGCTGTATTCAGAAGAAATGATGTCTACTGCTGGTTTTTATTCACGGCTGCAGTCAGAGGCCCTGTAAGCAGAATTAAGGCAGAGCTGTGGGCTTCGGTATGGTTCATGTGTCCTCTCTGGGGAGCCACGAGCAAATTCTACTTAGCAGCTGAGAAACTGGGAGGTTTGGGGGAACAGTAGTAGTCTGAGCTGTGAAGAAAAAAAAAAAGCAAAAGCAAAAGGTGAAGTCTGGTCAAAGTTGCGCTATCCTGGACAAGTGTGTAGATCCACTGAAATCTTTGGCTTAGAGGCACTTTATCTAGAGAAATTCTAGAATGATTTTTCTGTCATTAATGCTCTTAAACTTATAAATTTCATACAAGCATTCATTTATTGCTTAATAGGAATGGCCCAAACCCCACAGCTACTTTACATACAATTAATTTAAATGGTCCCTTCTAAAGATTTTGAGCTGCAGACTTTAGTTAAGTCTAGCCCTTAGTCACCTCAGGCTGTGACCTCGTCAGTCCTTACAAATAAACAGTTATTCCAGGTGAGCATTGGCATAGGACACCTCCAAGGAAAATCCAGTGTGCTACAGGCCACGGTGGCTGGGATTTGGGGGCTTTGGATGCCTAACTCTTACAGGCGCTTTTGAAAATCCCTCCTCAAATTTTCCTGAGTCAGTACTGAAACAGTCCTTAAATTAGGTGGGTCAGACATCTCTTCCCCCAGTTTCAAACTCCTGCCACCTGGGGAAATAATGTAAAAAAAAAATCCATTAAAAAAAGGTGGGTGGGATAAGAACAGTCACTCTTTTCTGTTTAATCACTCTATTGAACTCTAATACCCAAACCTGGTATTTCAGAGCCAATGTGGTTATTCAAGAGGAGAGGTGTTAATCCCTCTGTCCTGGCCAAATGCCAATCTGTGCAATTACATTCTGCCTAGCTAAATTTCCCCTGCTAAAGTTCTGGCCAGGGACTCTTCATTTCTGATCCTAAAACATCCTGTACTGGCGCTGTGCGGAGATGCCATGTTCCACCCTAGAGCTGACTGCACTTTCTTGGTGGACGAAGTGGTTCTTCTATATGCTGCAAAGAGTTCCTGTATAGTGCTAAGAGCCAGTTAGGCCAGATAATGGTGAGATGGGCGGAGGGACACAGCCCCACTCTTGGTGGCTGTAAACACTGGGCCAGATTCCCAACAGCTGTAAATCAACTTGAAATCAATGGAAATACAAGAATTTACATCTGCTGAGGATTTGATCCATTATCCCTGTGGAGGCCAGGAACTGACATGCTGGGGAAAGCGTATTTGCCATCTGCCCATGCTGTACCCTTCGAAAAGGTGTAGCTGGCGCTCCCGATAGCACAGCCCTCCGGATGCAAGCTGCTACCAGTGGGAGCCTAGCCAGGGCCAGACCCTGCCGAGACACCCCATGTGACAGAGCGTGAGTAACCTAAAGCTGACTTACTGCTCTCGGTGCTTGGTAGGAGTCCCCACTTGAGCCAAAGGGCTGAGGTAATTGATTAAGAACTAGGGGGATTATCCAATCAAGAAGGAGATTCCACTTGTCAGATGAGGATGCTTAAGAGAGAGGCAGGGGAAAGGCTGGCAGGAAGGCAAAGCAACCCCAGATCTCAGAAAGGTGAGAACTCTTTTCCCCGCTCCCCACCCTGCCTTGGGAGCAGGTAGAGACTTGGGATAAAGCCTTATGCTGTGGTGAACAAACACTTGTAAAACACATTATAAATAAAGCATGTGGTGGTGAACTTGCCACTAGTGTACATGAGGGATGTTTGCAGCAAGGAATCCAGGGGAGGGAACCCCGCCCTGTGACACCCCCCCTCCCCCGAAGCATGGATTGTTGCAGCACTCCCCGTGCCCAGCTGGTGAGCACTTGGTGGGAAGAAGAGCCCAAAAGGATCCTCAGGGATGAAAGGTGCTAAATAAACACCAGATTGTTGTCACAGGCAGGGAAAAATCTTAGCTGAACTTCGCCTCTCCTCAGTTTAGAGTCCTCGTCCTCCTCCAAATACCAGTTTGAAACAAGATGACATTTCAATTTCCACAAGTTCCTGCACCCTGGTAACCCTATATGCCCCTCGCCAGCAGCCTCAGCAATTTGACTCAAGTTCTTGCCTCAGCAATGCTCTTCTGCTCACCTCCCTTGGCCCTTTCCCAGCCCTGCAAAGCTGTGGGAAATTTGCTGGGGAAGGGGAGACGTTCACATGCCCAGTAGAACTGGCAAGTAAAATTGAATTAAAAAAATAAAATTGAATAGCCTAAAAACTGCACCGTTCCTGGTTTCCTTCACTTATTCTCTCCAACTTGATTTCTCTCTCTCCCCCCACCTTCTTTAATTTCCAGCCTTTTTTCTTTTATTGAAGTTCCTCCTTTAAAAGTTCCTCTGCCCCCACCCAGGGCCGAGTATCCCAGGTAAGTCTTTTCTGCTTTCTCCACCTCCCTCCTGCTGCCCTCAGCATTCCCTGGCAGAGACCTATAATCCATCCGTTTACTCAGTCTCTGACATTCTGCCATCCTTATGAGGCAGCAGGTGGCATTCTCGTTAGCTATTTATTTTTGTGTTCCCACATGTCCCATAATGCTACTGAATTACATGATGAACCTCCACTTTTAGCGCCTAGCTTATACATAGGGTTCTCCTTTGCGATTTCTGCACCATGTAGCAATTGGCTACATTTACAGACCTTCTATACCTCAGGTTTCATCTTTGAGGCATATAATTGGATTTTCCTTCTCTTGGCACACAAAATAAAGATCTGGAGTGTACCCCATGGCCAACTGACGGAAGTAGCATCTGCAGATTAGACTGACAGTTTCCCTTTTTATTTCTTTTAAACCTAAACCAGTAGTCCCTGGCATTTTTAGAGACCTGTATCAATGCACCACACTCACCCCAGTGGTGCCATCCAGTGCTCACCACCTCTCCTATGACTGGGCATACTCTAGCTCTCAGAATTTGGGCTGCTCTCATGATGGTGAAGCTGGGGTCTGGTCCAAGCTCTACAGCAGGTTATAGTGCAGACAACTGCCTAGGAAGGAGGTAGAGGTGGTACACACGGATCCACAAACAGAATCACATAATGGTGGCATTAGGAGCCTGGAGTCCCACTCACAAAGATCTCTAGAACCAGTAGCTGGGGGACCTCTGGCTCAGACAATAGAACTAAGCCAATGCTGTGCTGATACAGACGGGAGAAGAAGGCTACATTGAACACCAAGTAAGTGTTAAGATGCACAAGGTCCCTTTATAGGGTCAAAACAAGAGCAATCTCACTGTGATTCTATGTAAAATCTACATACCTACATGGCTGGTTAAGCTAATCACATGCACAGTGATATGTGGCCATCTACAGTATATGCTGTTCTTGCTGAATATTAGGAAGCTAGATCACTTCTCTCACCCCATAGAGAAATCATTTAAAAATGGAGTAATTCTCTACATGTAATACTTAAAATGACACTGCTGAAGACGTTTGCAACTAGACTGGGCACAGCACTGACGAATATACAATAGGGACCAACCCTGAATTAGCAAAGGGACTAGTTGCAGAAAGGCCTGGGAGCCCCAGTCCTGGACCAGGACCCCACTGTGCTAGGTGCTGTACAAACCGAACAAAAAAGACAGCCCCTGTCCCAAAGAGCTTTGAATCTAAGTATAAGACAGACAACAGGTGGATGCAGGCAGACCAACGAGGGAGTACAAGGAAACAATGAGACAGTACTGATCAGCATGACAGGCAATGTTTCTGTGAAATACGGATAGTGCCCAAAAAGGCCTTAGGCTGGATTTTTGGATGGACATTCACGTGTTTCTGACTTGGCTGTACATTTAGAAAGAGCAGAAGAGGTGAACGATGTTTAGCACTGTGGACTGGGAGCTAGGATTTCTGAGTTCACAACTGACTCACTATCTGGCCTTGGAGAAATCACTTTAGTCTATCTGTAAAATAACTTCTATGATTAAAATCCTCTCTAAATTTATACCAAGATCAGAGGCAAGGCTTTTGGCAAGTTGCCAGTGTCCTCCCTTCCCTCCCCCCGCAGCTAAAACATTTGTGCAGTAATACATTAGTTTTTGACTCTTTCGAAAACTGTCCTGTCACCATGTCTGAGTCTCACAAATCAAAAATGGTGTGTCCAATTAACAGTAACTTCAAAGAGTATTCTCTAAGCAGGGGCTGAGGAGAAATTTTCTGTGGGAAGAAACAACTTTTTCCTTCAAAAAGCTGGGGTATGGATGTTTCCAAAATTGGGTGTATAATGGAAACTCTTAAAACCTTAACTATTGAGTCTCTCTCATGAATCCTTCCCCCTGCCCCATTCTCTTCTGCAGTGACAATAGGAATTTGAGTACAATCCATCGCTCTCAGAATCACTAAGGAAGCTGGTAATGTCGGAGAAGACTTCCTCCACTGCCTATTGCTATTGTAGAAAGATTGAATGACGACTGTCTGAGCACGTTGCTGGTGTCTAGAAACTGTTAAAGGGAAAAAGGATACAGGAAGCTGACATGCCAGAGTGACACACCCTGTTTCCGCCCCCCAGGTTCATATTGAAAAGGTACAGAGGGTCCATTAGACACTTGGGTAGATCCTAGCTACAAGATCACTGAGGTCTAACCTTACTCTGCATAGAAACATTGTTAATAAAACATTTTGCATTAATATATTGCATCTTTCATCCCAGGAGATCAAAGCACATTACAAGTAATTAGGTAAGCTTCACCCACGGACCCCTGATGCCAACTGGCAGATATTTATTTTTTAATTCACCAAAGAGCATCATGTGAGGTCTCTACTGAAAGCCAGTGTCACATTGGTCATCATAATCCTTGTGAAATGTATGTGTGGATAATAGGGAAGGAGATGTAACTATACAGATATCTGGGTATAGGAAATAATGTTCCTAAGGCCTTGTGGTTAAAGGAAGGTCACCCAGAGGTAGAATGCCTTAACCTGACAAGAGAGGGGAGACACTTATCTCCCTGGTTGACCCCTTTGTCCATCTGCACACTGAGTCAGATGCTACTGAAGAGATTGTGAGGACTCCAGAAGGAAAATTAACAGGAAGAGGGGAACAGCTGGGAGGAGACCCTGTTTTAGAGGTGAAGAACAAAGGACTGGACTGGTATATCCAGGGATTCAGAAAGATGCCCTGGTATCCTTCATCAGAGAAGACGAGCAGTCATGGGGAATAGGCTTGTGAAATAAGGGGCTCAACCATTCTGGTTGAAATATGCTGTAAGAAGGACTTTATTTTATATGTAACCCTTTGTTTCCAATATTTCCATTTGCTATCATTTGACTCTCTGTGCTTTGTTAAATAGAGGAATACTTACTTTCTCTATAAAGTATAGGTAAGTGCCATGTGTTAAGCGGAGCTGCATTCTAAAGCATAACTAGATAAGCTGTGGTCAACTGTTCCTTTGGGAACAGTGGGCCTGGTAATGCTGAAAAGGGGCTGGGCACCACAGGAGGATGCTCAGAGGACTTGGGGGTTGGAGCATGCCTGTTGCTTTGCTACATGAGGGACAGCAGAGTTTGCACGGGCTGAGAGGGAGGGACTTGCATTGCCTGTGGCTGGCAGTATCAAGGAACTGACTCTTGGCAGATACAGACAAGGCTCCCTCATGCCAAAGGCAGGTGGTAGCGAGGTGCCTCCCAATGCTTGCTTCCCCTGGGAAGCATCACAATACCTCTGCAATGTAGGTATTATCATACACATTTCACAAATGGGGAAACTGAGGCACCGAAAAGTAAAATGACTTGCCCCAAGCCACAAAACAAACTCAGTAGCAAAGTCAGAAATAAAGCCCAGGAATCCTGGCTCCCAGCCCCCTTTCTAGTACTCAGGTAAATGCAAAAGGACTGGAGCCAACAGAGAAAAGGTCATGCTTTTCATAGCTACAGTCATGATTCCAAAAAGCACTCAACTCTGCGTTTAAAGTTATGCACATTCTTAGGCTGATAGTCTGTGATCAACTTGCCAGACAAAGTTGAAATACCACATGGGTTCAGAGGGAGAGTGTCTTAATGTTAAAGAAATTAATCCCCAGAGAGTGTCAAGCTCCCCTCTTGAGTTTGTGATATCTCCCTCATCTTATACCTTGCTCTCTTCAGTATAATTCCCACTTTCGGGTCCTGTTAGGTTAAGAGAGAGAGAGATGAGGTGGATGCTCCAAACCCAACCCTAAGCACCACTAACTCCCTCCCATTTACAGTAAGAGTTGGGGGTTCTCAGCATCAGGCCACTTTTTATCCCCTTTCACCCCATGGCTTCACACTCCAAGAAGGAGCCAGAAATCAAGCCTTCCACCCTCCTTCACCTGAGTAATTCCTTACACCTGCAGAGCATCCCAAGTGTGTCCATGGTGTACCCAGGGGAGTAAGGTTTCCAGAAATTGGCCTGAAGTTCCTGACATCGTGTGAGGAGCTGCACTTAATTTTATGATTACTATTTTTGTATCTCAGACTCTGATCATTGTTTTAGCAGAATTTGGTGGGGGTGGGAGCTGCAGGTAGATTTGCGTTTTTAAAAAAATGCAGGATCAGCCCAGAAGCTCACAAACTACCCTGACAAACCAGTGTTTGATCATGTGACCCTCCAACAAACTGGTAGGCCCCACAGAGTGCTGTAATTAGAGTAGCAATTTGAAATATGTTTACATACAGTGGCTGATCTGTTGCTCCATACCGTACTCTCAAAGCAGATATCTCCTCCACATAAAATTACATTGAAATGAGAGAAACTGGGTCTACATTAAGATTATTTTGCTAAAACATCCCACCATTCCAACCACCAGGGCAGATCTGTGGTATTATGACTGAGCTGGTCAAAAATTTTCCCGTCAAAGCTGGTTTTCTTCAGAAAACGGGATTTTCGACTAAACTACATTTTTGTGAAAAGAGCAGGCTTCCCGTGGAAAATTTCAATTTTTCAATCAAAAACTAAACACCCAAAACCAAAAAAAGGTTTTGGCCGAGAACCTAAATAACTAAGCTGCAAACTGAAAGGTTTTGTTTTGGATGTGTTGCTGCAGGGCTCATGGGAGTTGTAGTCCTGATGCCTCATGCTCCCATTCTCCTCTATGAGCCAGGCTCCATATTGGAATTCAACTTCTGTGATGCACTGCAGCCATACGACTACCATGATGCACCACCACCCCTCACTGAGAGGGGAGACAGTGGTGCATTATAGGCAATGTAGTCCACCCAGCCAAGGAAGAAGAATGGACATGAGGCACCCGACCTACAGCTCCCATGATGGCATTTCTGATTTGAAATATTTTCCTTCTTAGACAAAAAATTTTGGTTTTCACCATTTTGCTGAAAACTTAAAATTTTCTGCTGAAGAAAACTCCATTTTCTAAACCAGTTCTAGTTTTGAGCACCATATAGACTAACCCCATTTCACAGCAGGTCTCCCTGACATGGTGGTTAAAAGGCTGGCAACCACTGGCATCTTGTTTTCACTAACACTCCGATCATGGGTGAAACTTAACCAGAGACAAGAATGAAAAATTTCTGGACAAATAATCCTAATGTAGATAAAGCCAGTAAGAGAGATTTAGGCCCCAATTCCATAGAGACTTATGGATGTGCATAAAATTCTACACATGAGCAGTCCCACTGAACTCAGTGGGACAGCTCATGTACATAATGTTAAGCACATGTGTAAGTCTTTGTAGGATCAGGTCCTATGATACTAGAATGACAGACACCATGACCAGGATTTTAAAAAAATTGATTCCAGAAAGTTGGGCTACCAAGTCTACTTGGGCATCTAGGTAAATGGCTTGATTTTCAAAAGAAAACATTGAAATATATAAATTACATAGAACTATTTGTATATACCTTTTCCATCCATTGGATTGTAAACTATGGGATTTAGGTGGCCTATTTTCAGTACAACACATCAGAGTTCATAATTCTTATTATAGCTAGAATTTCTGTACAGAGCAAGGCTAATTACTGTGCTCCCTTTATTGCTATTTTCATTGCCCTCTGGTGGTTATTTTGTTATTTAACAACTAGATGTCAGAGATTTAAAATGTCTTCAGTGTTACTGACTTGGAAAGAAAGGGAAAAGGAAGCTGTGGGGAAGGGCTAGGAAGGACAGGATGTCTAAGGAGAATGTCAGAGGGGAGAGGATTATAGAAAGTGCTTTGACTCTGTATAGAAAAGGACTCTGTTTTACTGTAAAGATAGCTGAAAACAATCTCCAACCCATTAGTGATTAATTTTGAGAATTATAAAATCACATCAAAATATATACCAAGAAATAATATATTCCACTCAAAGAGAAAACAGAGGACCTGGAAAATGATAGACCCATCGGTTTAACTTTGCTACCGAGAAAAATACTGGAACAAATTAAACAGTCAATTTGTTCAAACCTAGATGATGGTAACGTGATGAGTAACAGTCAACATGGATTCCCCTCCGCCCCCAAACCAATCATGTCAATCAGTCTAGTTTTCTTCTTTGACAGCCCAGGAGCACCATTTCAGATTTTGGCAGGGGGAGGAGGGGTCAACTTTAACTGTGATTCCAGAGGCACTTAGGCACCTGAAAACTCTAGGGTTTTTTTTGTTGGTGGTGGTTTTGGCAGATAACTTAGAAATTAGTTGACAGGAGCACTGTATCTAATTCCTATATAAAAAAAGAAAAAATAAATATTAGATCCACTCAGTTCTAATGCTAACATGTTCTGACATCTTGTGGCAAGATACTTAAGGGACACTGGTTAGGTTAAAAAATTTGATTTATATTCTTACTCTATTGCTAACTCCTGAATACAAAAACTGTGGAAAAATCTAGATTACTTTCTATCATTTAGGCTATTTATTTTTTGCAGTTCACTGAGCTTGGAATAGATCATTCAATTTTTGGAAACATCCTACTAGGGCAAGGGCCCGTGAGTTTATACTGCAGCATCCTGGAGCTCTAGTGGTGTTACCCCATTACAAATAATAAATAATAGACTAGAAACTGATTTTAAACAGGAGTGAAACTGACACTTTCAAGTCACTTTTCACTTCTGTTTAAAGGCTAGTTACTTTCCAGAAGGCTCTTAAAACCCAACACTGCAGCGATTGGGTTGCAGTTCTCACAGGAGAATATTTAAAACCAAACACCAAGAAAATTCCAAGTTTTAAAGCGGAGAAAAAAAATTGAGTCTTCTGAGGTATATCAGGGCCACTGCAGGCAAGAAAGGAAACAAACAGGTACAGGAGCTCTGGACAGCTCTTCCTCTTGAACAAAAGTTGGAGGGTCAAATCTTCCAGTCCTTAATCAGGTAAAACTTCTATTGCCATCAGAACCTCCACCTCATAGATATTAACATGTGCTCAGTAACTATCACTTCATATTCAAATATCTGAGCCATCTTATCCAGGGCTACACATCTTATACATATTGGCCCAGACTACATTTTCTGTCATATTCTGAGCAGTGCTGAGCACACAGGTGGTCCCAGTGAATAATACAAATCACGACAATAATCGTTAACTTTATGGACTCTGTGGATGCAATTTCTTTTCTTTGTTCTGGAATTAGCCTGAGTATAGGTGAAACCCTAAGAATTTGAGGCATAAACACATCTGATACTCCTATGACCGTCTCATTCCTTCCTTTTCTCAAACTCAGAACAAAAAATGACAAAACAAAATGGTTTTCTGTTAAAAGGTAAAATTGCACAGCAGCCATTGCTCTACAATCCAGCACGGGGTAAAACCTGCCACCCCGTGGGGCTTAAGTGATCTCCTCTCATTCTCTTTCTTCATCCTTCCTGACTTCTGTACTGCTTTTCATGTTGTCAGTCATGACAGCCTTCCCGATCACCTAGGACCATTTGCCGGAGCATCAGAGAACCGGCTTTCTTGGTTTGCTCCCATCTATCAGAGCCCTCTTTTTTTGCAGCATGCAGCAGAGAGAAATGCTGATCCAATGGATAGGGAGCTAGCCCTGATACTCCTGGGTTCATTTCCTTACTTTCCCCCTGGATTTCCTGTATGACCTCAGGCCAATGCCTTAGGGACAGAGTTTCAAAGGATTTTAGCCACCTAAAGATGCAGCTAGGTGCTTTTGAAAATCCCACTAGGTGCCTAAACACCTTTGAAAATCTGGCTTTTAGTCTCTCCATGCCTCAGTGCCCCATCTGTACAATGGGGTAACAGCACTGCTCTCTCTCACTGAGGGGCTGTGAGGAGAAATAGGTTAGACATTGTGAGGTGCTCAGATACTATGGTGATAGGGCCACATAAGTACCACAGGAAGAGTGGGAACTCCTCTATACCACTGCTATCCCTTCCCTGGGTTTTGGCCCCTTCTTTTCACCTACCCCCCCCCCCCCACATCTCTCTTTTTTCTGAATGTAACCTTGGCTGTATTTCTTTTATGCTGATAACACTTCTCATCCCCTGAGGTCTCTCCAACACCCCATGCAGTTGGATTCCTGTTTTACAGATCTTTCAGGCTCATCTAATGTCCAGATCCTTAATTTAAATTATTTAATTACCAGCCCTTTCTTAATCACCCTGCCTCTGTTTATAAACAAAATGCTGACTCCCCCCTGCCCTGGGACACAAGCCAGGAGCAGCACCTCTCTTCTGCAGAACTCACGTTCCATACTCGGGCTGTACTGCAGTTAAGAGCTCCACCTGGGACCAGGACATGTGCCACCAGTAGAGCTCCAGTATGAAACTCGGGGCAGAGCAGGGAGCAGCAGATGCTCCGCTCCCCCCTCCCCACACACACACCCCCCCTTCCTAAATGGGGCCCCAAATCAGCCTAATGTACAGCAGGGAAGCTGTAGATAGGATATATCTTGGTTTTTGGTAAGGCTTTTGACACCATTCCACAGGACAGTCTCATAAACAAACTAGGGAAATGTGGTCTAACTAAAATGACCATAAGAAGCGTGCAAAACTGGTTTAAAAAAAGACACTCTGAGAATAGTTATCAATGGTTAGCTGTCACATTGGGAGGGCATATCAAGTGGGGGTTCCACACAGGTCTGTCCTGGCTCTGATACTATTCAATATTTTCATAAATCACTTGGATGATGGAGTAGAGAATGCACTTATAAAATTTGCAGATGAAACCAAGCGGGGAGAGCTTGCAAGCACTTTGGAGGATAGGATTAGAATTCAAAGTGACCGTAATGAATTGGAGAATTGGTCTGAAATCAACAAGATGAAATTAATTAGAGATAAGTGCACTAAGAACAGGCAAGATAAAACACCTGTCAGGGATGGTCTAGATATACTGAATCTTGCCTCAGCAAGGGTGATGACCTCTTGAGGTCCCTTCCAGACCTAAATTTCTATAAATTAAGGTCCTGACTGACCTCTCACTCCAGCGACTTCAGGGCAGTTATTTCTAATTTGTTCTGATGTGAGATCAAAATTAGGTGCAAAATCTTTCAACATTTTAGCATCCATAGTGCATAGACCTGGAACCCATAGGATACAGTATTTGACATTCAGACACCATTGTGATGAGTGACCTTATAAAACACTAGATAAACTGATAGTAAAAATGGCCATGCATTTACATAAAGTCTTTCATCCTGAAGGATTACAAAGGACTTTGCAAACATAACCCCTGATACGGTCCATTGAAGTAAATGTGACTAATTGTGTGTCTAGAGCTTGCAGGATCCAGGCCATAACATATACAACCTATAAACAAGGATTACTTCACCCACCACTGAAGAGTACCAGTATCTACTTTTGGCATGAAATGCAGGAACTATTTAACTATGCAATAAGGCACGTGAATAGCTTTTTCCAACTGAACTTGCAGTTGGAAATGTATAAGATAGGCAGAAAGTAATAGCTCAGTTTGGAATTTGGCCAGTTATCACATTTCTCACCCTATTCTTGCAAGTGATAAGTCTCTCCTGAAGGTCATATCTTCAGCACTACAGTGACCCCTCAAACAGCTTGCTAGGGCACTGAGTCTAGACTGACCGAGGGGAGTGTCAAGGTGGGCAGAGCTATCCCTAGGGTACAGCAAACAGGGGCGACAGCCCTGGGCCCTGCACTTTGAGGGCCCCCACAGGAGGTGGGCAGGGAGGTGAGGCGGGAGGGTGAATGGGGTAAAGAGGTGAATGGGGACGCGGTGGCAGGCTAGCAGACAAGGAGGAGCCTCCCTACCAGAACCTCCCCCCCGCCCAGCACCTTCTGCCCCATGGTGGGCCCTGCTGATCAGCACTTCCCCTTCCTCTCAGCGTCTACCGCAGATCGGATGTTTTGCCCACGGCATCAGGAGGCGCTGGGTTGGGGGGGCCGGGGGGACAGAGGAGAGGAGCAAGGGTGCAGTGCACTCGGGGGAGGGGCGGGCCTTGGAGGAAGAGGTGGAGTGGGGGCAGGGCTTGGGCAGAGCATGGGGGAGCACCCCCCAGCAGATTAGAAGCCCCGCTAGGGACAGCCCTGAAGGTGAGTGAGATAATATCTTTTATTGGACCAACTTCTGTTGCTAAGAGAGACAAACTTTTTGAGCTTACAGAGAGCTTTTCCTCGGCAGCGGGAGGGGGAGTGTGACATTTAAGGAGACCCTCATTCAGCAAAGCACATGGGACTGCTCACATGCTTGAAATTAAGCATTTGCTTATGTGCTTTGCTGAACAGGGAGATGAATCATCAGCAAAACTTGTTGCCTCATGTAGCTATTGAAGATCTCACAACCAAATAGTGTTCCAGCCCAACATGTCAGTTTTCAAATTTCCACCATTTCTGGTGTATCTTTAGGGGGAAAATATATTTTTCTTAAAATAGGAAAAAAAAGTTTGTCTTCCTCACCACTCCTAACTCAAAAAGCAGCCAAAGGGATTTTGCTCAAATCTATCAAGCCAACACCAAGCCAGATCCTCATCTGGCACTAAATTGATTACACCAGCTAAGCAGCTGGCCCTCATTTCTCCTGGGCCAAACAGCAACCAGACAGTAATAGTTTTTGTATCGTGAACAAATAGTTTTGATATGAACTGGTGACCTCGAGAAGAAAGGCTCTGTATCCTGTTAGCAACTTCCCTGGCTACATGATTAGTGTAAAGCTAACTGTGATCTCATATGTGCGGGTGTAAATCAGCAGTATTCAGTCAGATGCCTTACCAGAGTCTTAGGATATGTTAACAATTACCTTTATCAACCAAACTTGTAATCCATAGCCTGATTCTGATCTCACTTACGGTGGTGCAGACCCCACTGAGTTCAGCGCTTCCCTAGGGCAAAACCAGGGTAAGTAATAACACAACCAGTGCAGTGATAGAATTTTCCCTTTTTGAGATGTATGGGGATATGTCCCAGAAAAATAAATCATGTTCTTCAGAAAAAGAATATACGATTTTGGCACCTGAACATAAAGAGATAATGAAAGTGCCAGGCAGGTACTTTTCCAATCCTGATGGATATAAAAAAACATCATTCACGTGCAAAGTGGGCGTATCATTTTTTTTTTTAAAAAAGCAGAGTAAGGTTCTCTCTCTAGGGGCATTTCCCATTTACCTTGCAGCACATTTGCAAGGCGTGGATTTTCAAAGCCTGCTCAGCAAATTCACCAGATATAGAGATGTGCAGAACATCAGTAATCTGAGAAGAGCTCAGCCAGCTAATTTTCTTGGTTTAGCCACCATGCTGCTGTGCTGTCCTCACTGCATCAGAGTTTTCCTGGCCTGCATGCAGGATTGACATGATGCATAAAGGTGATGGGGGACCCATGAGGCTCTTTACTCCTGTCATAGTGACTGGACATGAAAGGAACACCCGATAATATGTGGATGGTATCAGTCTTGTACTGCACTGGTACTGAGAGTGCTTCTCCCTTGAGCAATTGTGTGAATTAGAAGAAGAGAGAGCTCCCATCTCATGCAGTGGCAGTCACTTAAAGCAGGAACTGATTTTGCAAAATGAGTTCTAACCAGAGAGCTAAAATCATAAAAGGAAGAAATGTACATGGGTCCATTAACTCGGATATCCTGCCTCATACAGCAAGTGGCACCTGATACTTCAGAGAAAAGTAACTTCCCTCTTACTTAATCTCCACCATAAATGCACATGGCAAATTATCCAGTAAGGTAAACAGATACTTTCCCAGTCCCTGAAACCATTCAAGACTAAAGCTGATGTGTTGGATTGAGATGCTTATTATTACAGTAGTAGTAGTAGTAGAGGAGAAAGAACTACATGCTTCTGTGGAATACATAGCTCTAATGAAAAAGGAGTTATTAGACAGCCAAGGAAATAGTTCCTCATACTTCTATACAGTCTGGTTGCTGTTTCTGGAATATGAGGAAAAGAATCTCTCTGGTATAGCCTCCACCAACAAAATATAAATCTTTATGTATAATCTTGGAGGAGGTATGGTCCAATGGTTAATGCAGTGGCTTGTGGCTCAGGAGATCCAGCTTCAATTCTCTATTCTGTCATAGACTTCCTGTGAGACCTTATGCAGGTGGTTTGATTTCTCACAGCCTTATCCATAAAATAGAGATTACATTATTGCCTACCTGACAGGGGTGTTGTAAGGTTATACATTAAAAACAGTGGTGCTCAGAAACTACAGTAACAGGGAACAGGATAAACAATGAGGAGGACTTATGGCACCTTAGAGTCTAACAAATTTATTTAGGCATAAACTTTTATGGATTAAAACCCACTTCATCAGATGCATGGAGTAGAAAATACTGTAGACAGGTATATATACACAGTACACGAAGAAATGGGAGTTGCCTTACCAAGTGGGGGGGTCAGTGCTAACGAGACAATTCAATTAAAGTGGAAATAGGCTATTCTCAACAGTAGAATACCAACGGAGGAAAAATCACTTTTGTAGTGGTAATGAGAGCAAAGTAATCATGGTGCCCCATTTCAAACAGTTGACAAAAAGGTGTGAGTAACAGTAGGGGGAAATTAGTATGGGGGAATTAGGTTTTGTAGTGACCCATCCGCTCCCAGTCTTTATTCAGGCCTAATTTGACGGCGTCCAGTTTGCAAATTAATTCCAGTTCTGCAGTTTCTTGTTGGAGTTTTGTTGTTGAAAGAATTGGCACTTTTAGGTCTATTATTGAGTGACCAGGGAGATTGAAGTGTTCTCCGACTGGTTTTTGAATGTTATAAATTCTTAACATCTGATTTGTGTCCATTTATTTGTTGCATAGAGACATGTTCATTTAAATGACTGCTTCTTGGAGCAGCTGTTACAAGAACCCACAAGGGGAGAGGCAACACTTGATCTAGTCCTGAGTGGAGCGCAGGATATGGTCCAAGAGGTAACTCTAACAGAACCGCTTGGAAATACTGACCATAATATAACAACATTTAACATTCCTGTGGTGGGAAGAACACCTCAGTAGCCCAACACTGTGGCATTTAATTTCAGAAAGGGGAACTATGCAAAAATGAGGAGGTTGGTTAAATAGAAATTAAAAGGTACAGTGACTAGAGTGAAATCTCTGCAAACTGTCAAAGATACTAAAATAGAGGCTAAACTTAAATGTATACCCCAAATGTATACCCCCAAAAAGACACAGTAAAAGAACTAAAAAAGAGCCACTGTGGCTTAACAACCATGTAAAAGAAGCAGTGAGAGATAAAAAGGCATCTTTTAAAAAGTGGAAGTCAAATCCTAATGAGGTAAATAGAAAGGAGCATAAACACTGCCAAATTAAATGTAAAAATGTAACAAGAAAAGCCAAAAAAGAGTTTGAAGAACAGCTAGCCAAACACTCAGAAGGTAATAAAATGGTTTTTTAAGTACATCAGAAGCAGGAAGCCTGCTAAACAACTAGTGGGGCCCCTGGACAATCAAGATACAAAAGGAGCACTTAGAGATGATAAAGTCATCACGGAGAAACTAAATGAATTCTTTGCTTCAGTCTTCACAGCCATCTTTTGTAGGTGACAAATCTGAAGAATTGTCACAGATTGAAGTGACACTAGAGGAGGTTTTGGAATTAATTGAGAAACTTAACAGTAACAAGTCACCAGGACCAGATGGCATTCACCCAAGAGTTCTGAAAGAACTCAAATGTGAAATTGAGGAACTATTAACTATGGTTTGTAACCTGTCCTTTAAATCAGCTACTGTACCCAATGACTGGAAGATAGCTAATGTAACACCAATATTTAAGAAGGGCTCTAGAGGTGATCCTGGCAATTACAGAACGGTAAATCTAATGTCAGTAGCAGGCAAATTAGTTGAAACAATAGTAAAGAATAAAATTGTCAGACACATAGAAGAATATAAATTGTTGGGCAAAAGTCAACATGGTTTCTGTAAAGGGAGATCATATCTTACTAATCTATTAGAGTTCTTTGAAGGGGTCAACAAACATGTGGACAAGGGGGTCCAGTGGACATAGCGTACTTAGATTTCCAGAAAGCCTTTAACAAAGTCCCTCACCAAAGGCTCTTATGTACATTAAGTTGTTATGGGATAAGAGGGAAGATCCTTTCATGGATGGAGAACTGGTTAAAAGACAGGGAACAAAGGGTAGGAATAAATGGTAAATTTTCAGAATGGAGAGGGGTAAAGAGTGGGGATCCTGAAGGGTCAGTCCTAGGACCAATCCTATTCAACCTATTCATAAATGATCTGGAGAAAGGGGTAAACAGCAAGGTGGCAAACTTTGCAAATGATACTAAACTGCTCAAGATAGTTAAGACCAAAGCAGACTGTGAAGAACTTCAAAAAGATCTCATAAAATTAAGTGATTGGGCAACAAAATGGCAAATGAAATGTAATGTGGATAAATGTAAAGTAATGCACATTGGAAAAAATAACCTCAACTATATATACAATATGATGGGGGCTAATTAAGCTACAACTAATCAGGAAAGTGATCTTGGAGTCATCGTGGATAGTTCTCTGAAGACGTCCATGCAGTGTGCAGTGGCAGTCAAAAAAGCAAACAGGTTGTTAGGAATCATTTTAAAAGGGATAGAGAATAAGAAGGAGAATATCTTATTGCCCTTATATAAATCCATGGTATGCCCACATCTTGAATACTGTGTACAGATGTGGTCCCCTCATCACAAAAAAGATGTACTGGCATTAGAAAAGGTTCAGAGAAGAGCAACTAAAATGATTAGGGGTTTGGAATGGGTCCCATATGAGGAGAGATTAAAGAGGCTAGGACTTTTCAGCTTGGAAAAGAGGAGACTAAGGGGGGATATGATAGAGGTATATAAAATCATGAGTGGTGTGGGAAAAAGTGAATGAGGAAAAGTTATTTGCTTGTTCCCATAATATAAGAACTAGGGGCCACCAAATGAAATTAATGGACAGCAGGTTTAAAACAAATAAAAGGAAGTTCTTCTTCACTCAGCGCACAGTCAACCTGTGGAACTCCTTGCCTGAAGAGGTTGTGAAGGCTAGGACTATAACAGGGTTTAAAAGGGAACTGGATAAATTCATGGAGGTTAAGTCCATTAATGGCTATTAGCCAGGATGGATAAGGAATGGTGTCCCTACCCTCTGTTTGTCAGAGGGTGGAGATGGATGGCAGGAGAGAGAGATCACTAGATCATTACCTGTTAGGTTCACTCCCTCTGGAGCACCTGGCATTGGCCACTGTTGGTAGACAGGATATTGGACTTGATGAAAGTTTGGTCTGACCCAGTGTGGCCATTCGTATGTTTTTATGGTAGCTTTATTCCAGCATGGAGCAAACAGGCCAGATCATGGGCCAGGATTTGGTTTAGTGAATCTGATTCTCCTCTCACCCATGTCAGTAGAAAGCAGGTGTAACTCCTTGCTTTTTAATTATTTTTTTAAAATATTTTTTCCAATGATTAATACAACAATTTGCAAAAAATAAAATATGAAAATGCTCTTGTGGGGTCCAATTCTAGGATGGCAAGCAGCCACAATTCCCATTGACTTTACAGAGAGTTGAGGGTACTAAGCTCAGAAGCTCTGAGCACCTTGCAGGACCGAGCCAATAGACATCTTGATAAAAACAGAACCAGCCGATATTGGCCACATAAAATGCAAGAGATGCTCTACTAAAAGAAAAAAAAAACCTAATTCTGATCTCACACATATTGGATTTAATGAAGTTATTCCTGATTGACTCCAGTGTACCTAAGAACAGAATTAGGTTCAAACTCTATAGAGAAAACTGCTATTCATTTGGCAGTATGAAACATAGCAGCACTTGTCCCTCAGGTCCTGAAGTTACAGGCAGCAAATGACCCAATACAGGTGAAAAGGGCAGTGAGTATCCTTGTTAAGAAACAGTTAAAGACTGAACAGACCCATATGAACCTTTTCCAGGTATTTGGATTGTTAATGGTGAGACAGATTAAATAAGACAGCATGGGCATCCCTAGGTTTGCTACATCCAATTCCCAGTCTGTATCAGTAAGTCCAATGACCCAGTCTGGCTGATGAAATATTTGTGATTGAACCCCCCCCCCCCAAGTACGCAATCATAAGCCAAAACTTCTTCTATCCAGCCACATTCTGTATCCAGCTCAACAGGAAAGAATATTTGTTTTGGAAGTCACAGTCTGTTGAAAAGGTGTTAGACAAAGACCAAAGGCCCACTACACCTACATGTGTCCTTGGGTGACAACACCTGAATCTTTTATTCAACACTTTATTGCAAACGTATTTCTCATTGTTTATTATTTGTGTTGTGACTGCACACAAAAGTCCTGATCAGGACCAAATTTCTACCCTCTGGCATTACTCTTTACAATTCCTAGTTTCGTTACATGTTTATGATTTAATGGGCCAGACCCTCAGCTGGTGCACCTCAAAATAGTTCTACTGAAGTCCATGCAGCTGCATGAAGTTACACCAGTTGTTTTATTAGGAGTAACCTATGAACCTGCTAAATGGATGCGTTGTCGGTTATAGTTATTCAAGGACTGTCTGAAATAACATTTTTTAAAAATAAAATGCTCCGTTATATGAACACTCAGACCCTCGTTAAACCTTTCTTTGTTTGACACCTCTGGGTGATTGGAATCTGGTAGCTCTGGGTGGGGACAGCACTGGCTGTTAGACACAGGAAAATCTGTTGTGAAATACTGATTGTAGTGAAAGTGAGAGGCATTCAACAGCTGTCAAAGGAGCTCAGTACCTCACAGGAGGCACTTGGCCCTCCACAATCAAACAATATGATTAATAACTTGAATTCACTGAAGCAGGTTTTTTACAGTGTTTTACATGGAGTTATCCTGACTTACCACTGTTTTTTCTGTTAGCCAGACAGGAGACAATAGGGAGCTCAGAATGAAAGGTCTGACAAGCTTCTCTCCACTTCTTCAGTGTATGTTGTTTTGCAGAGTTCCTTTTTTAGCCTATTTATTTTAACATAACAGCCATACAGAGTCAGACCAATGGTCCATCTAGCCCAGTATCCTGCCTCTGACAATGGCCCGTGCCAGATGTTTCTAGCAGTTGGAGGTTTAGGGATGCCCAGAGCATGGGGCTGTTTCCCTGACCATCTTGGCTAATAGCCATTGAGGGATTTATCTTCCAGGAACTTATCTAGTTCTTTTTTGAACCCAGTTATACTTTTGGCCTTCACAACATCCCCTGACAATGAGTTCCACAGATTGACTGTGTGTTGTGTGAAGAAATACTTCCTTATGTTTGTTTTAAACCTGCTGCCTATTGATTTCATTGGGTGATCCCCAGTCTTGGTGTTAAGTGAAGGGATAAATAACACATTCTCCACACTATTCACAATTTTATCAACCTCTATCAGATCCCCGCTTAGATGTCTCTCTTCCAAACTGAACAGTCCCAGTCTTTGTAATCTCTCCTCATATGGAAGCTGATCCTTACTCTTAGTCATGTTTGTTGTTCTTCTCTGTACCTTATCTCATACCAATAGATCTTTTTTGAGATCGGGTTACCAGAATGGCAAACCGTGTTCAAGGTGTGGTGGGTATACTCATTGACTTATATAGTAGCATTATGATATTTTCTGACTTATCCCTTTCCTAATGGTTCCTAACATGGTTAACTTTTTTTGACTGCTGCTGTATGTTGAGAGAGAACTCCCTATAATTTTGTCAGGTTGTTCATTTCTGTCCTCCCTCCTTCCCACTGTGCTCCAGAAGTGTCCCGCCACCTTCCCTTGTAGCTCAGATCCTCAGCTCCCTCCTGTCCCAGGAACCTGGCCTTTCCCAATCAAGGCTCAGACCCCATGAGCAGTATCCTCTCTTGACCCAAAGTCTACTTCTCTTTGGAAGAGCCTTTGAATTCTTCATGCTGCCTGCTGCAATGTTCCACACTCCCTCCAGACTTCTCTTACCCCTTCCCACTCTGCCTCTCCCTTTGTTTCCTCTTCCCACCTCAGCCTCCTCTTCAGCTATTGTTCCAACTCCCCTTCTCCACCCAATTTCTCATTCTCTTCATGCCACCCTGCTTCACATGCCATCCTAGTCTCCTTTATCCCTTGTTTGTTCCTTCCACTACTGTCTTATCCTCCAGTTCTCCCACCTCCCCGTCTCTTGTCTGACCTCCATATCTGCTGCTATCTCAAACTCAGTCTCATCGCCCTTTCCCCCCTCCTTGCTGTCTTCCACCAGAGTGGATTCCCTGCACCTTCAGAAGTTTTCCAATCTCATCTCCATGGCTTCTGAGTCACCCACCATCCCATTGCTTTCAGCTCCTGTCAAACTGGCATGACTCATCATCTACTCAGTGGCAAATCCTACTTTGCCCATGACATTATCACAGACACTGCCACTGATACCTCCTATATCAGTGACACCTGGCACTCTCCCATGGTCCCCTCACTTATGGAAGCTACCTCCCCAGGGCACTTCTGACCTGATCAGTCCCCTTGTTTGGGTTGAGGAGGTGATGTCACTGACAATCATAGCCAAAATTGAATTCACATTTTCCCTTCATCTGAATATCTTACTCTCCACCTCTGCAATCTCAAGTTCTCTATGGTGTTTCATCATCCCCTCATTGAGTGCAATTCATCCTTCCCACCACTAAATGGTCTCCCATTGGGTGGCCATCCTCAACAGGAACTTTCATGTGCATGTTGATGACTTCCTGCCTCTCCTTTCATTGCTTTGGCCAGACTCCAATATGAATCCATGGCTAAGATCTTGAGCTGAACAGAAGCCATCCCCTCTCCTTTCCTGCTCATGCCTAAACCAGCCATGCTCCCTCAACACTTTCTAAAAGTAACTCAGCGGACAAAGTTACTATATTACTGCTCCTTCAACCAACTGGATCCCCAGACTGATTTGCTCTTTCAATCTTTGATTTGCTGGTCCTTCCTCCTCAGCCCCTTATGTTGACACCTACAATGCTCTTTTCCACTGCCTTTAAGTAAGTTTATCCAGTTAAAGTATATATAATTCCTCTTGTTATAAAGACCAGTTATGGCCCCTAATGTGCACAAATTGGTGCCTTTTGTGAAACAATAGAAACATGTCCCATTTCCATATTTACCACCATATGTCTCTTCAGATATTTTACAGGGACTCCCTCTGCAATCCAATGTCTGATTCCTACTTTTCACTCTTTTGCAAAGCTCTTAGATACCTCTTCCAGACCCTTCTCCATCCACCTATCTTGGCTTCTCTTTCCAGTCTTTTCCTAGCTAGGTGTGAAGCCTTTGCTTTCCTATTTCACCCTAAGATGATCCTAATTGACAACAGTATCTTCTCCACACCACTTTTCCCCATCACATCCCATGCATACTTTCTCCTTTTCATTTGCCATCCCTTGCCCATTCTGTGCCTTGTTGACTTGGACCCAGTTCCGTAAAAATGGGCACCTCTCTTGACCCTCTCTCTTCCAACATTTGGGCCTGCTATGCTAACTCGTACTCCTTCTATCACTTCAGTTCTGAAGTCTGCCACTGTCCAGTGTAACAGAGCCAATACAGCATATAGCAGGATGTCTAGGAGCCGAAAAGCGGTGGTGTGAAAAATTCTATATCTAAAAGCCAATCTTTACTGAAATGAATAATAAAAGTTGAGAAAGCAAAATATTTCTAATACCATAAAGCTAATTTCCATTCTTCACAGGTGGTGAAATGCATGAGAAAAAGTTCTCCCAAAATCTAGCATCTCTCTGCTTCACTAAGGGTTCCACCTGGGAGTCTGAACTCAGTTCAGTGGCCTTGGTAAAACATTAAACAAGCTGATAAAGCTATTAAACAACAAAAGTTTCCTTTAAGGCGGAATAACTCACTCAAGCTAAATACAGCTATTTCCAAGCCTGAGCACTAGCCAGTATAGGAGAAGAAGAACCTATTTATATTGGATTTCTTTGTGGAATTACTAGGAAATTAAAGGAACTGGCAGAGCCAAGAGGCTAAGCTTTAGGGGTTTGATCATGCTCTGAAATGCAGTAAGAGAAATTAAGTGACATTACCTGTATCTTATACAGTAGGCACCCTTAAAGTTGCCATTTGGCCTTTTTATCATTATGAAAGATATTTACAGTACTTGTGGCATTCCCTATATATGATATAGAGAACATTATAAATGTCTTAATTGTAAAAAGAAGAATGGTAATGTTTTAAAGGAGCTCATCATATCAGCACTTATTTACGATTGTTAGGTGCCTTAAAAATACAAACTAGGGCTGTCGATTAATTACAGTTAACTCACAAGATTAACTCAAAAAAAAATTAATCATGATTTAAAAAATTAATCATGATTAATTGCAGTTTTAATCCCACTATTAAAAAAAATAGAATACCAATTGAATTTATTGAATATTTTTAGTTGTTTTTCTACATTTTCAAATATATTGATCTCAATTACAACAAAGAATACAAAGTGTACAGTGCTCACTTTATATAATTTTTATTTCAAATATTTGCACTCTAAAATGATAAAAGAAATAGTATTTTTCAATTTACCTCATACAAGTACTGTATTGCAATCTCTTTATTGTGAAAGTGCAATTTACAAATGTGGATTTTTTTTTGTTACATAACTGCACTCAAAAACAAAACAATGCAAAACATTAGAGCCTACAAGTCCACTCAGTCCTACTTCTTGTTCAGCCAATCACTAAAACAAACAAGTTTATTTACATTTATGGGAGATAATGTTGCCCACTTCTTATTTACAATATCACCATAAAGTAAAAACAGGCATTTGCATGGAACTTTTGTAGCTGGAATTGCAAGGTATTTACATGCCAGATATGCTAAACATGTTTATGTCCCTTCATGCTTCGGCCACCAGTCTAGAGGACATGCTTCCATGCTGATGATGCTCGTTAAAAAAATGTGTTATTTAAATTTGTGACCAAACTCCTTGGGGGAGAATTTTATGTCTCCTGTTCTGTGTTTTACCCACATTCTGTCATATATTTCATGTTGTAGCAGTCTCGGATGATGACCGAGCATGTTGTTTATTTTATGAACACTTTCACTGCAGACTTGACAAAATGCAAAGAAGGTACCAATGTGAGATTTCTTAAGATAGCTACAGCACTTGACCCAAGTTTAAGAATCTGAAGTGCCTTCCAAAATCTGAGAGGGACAGGGTGTAGAGCATGCTTTCAGAAATCTTAAAAGAGCAACACTCTGATGCAGAAACTACAGTACCTGAGCCACCAAAAAAGAAAATCAACCTTCTTCTGGTGGCATCTGACTTAGATGATGAAAATGAACGTGCATTGGTCTGCATTGCTTTGGATCATTATCGAGCAGAACCCATCATCAGCATGGATGCATGTCCCCTGGAATGGTGGTTGACCTATGAATCTTTAGTGCATCTGGCAGGTATATATCTTTCAACGCCAGCTGCAATAATGTCATGCTAACACCTGTTCTCACTTTCAGGTGACATTGTGAACAAGAAGCTGGCAGCATTATCTCCTGCAAATGTAAACAAACTTGTTTTTCTGAGCAATTAGCTGAACAAGAAATAATGTCAAACTTTAGAGCCTACAAGTCTATTCAGTCTTGTTTTATTTTTGGTTGCAGTTATTTTTTGTACTTAATTCTACATTTGTAAGTTCAACTTTCATGATAAAGAGATTGCACTACAGTACTTGTATTCGGTGAATTGAAAAATACTATTTAAATATTTTGGATGTTTTCTAATTTTCAAATATATTGATTTCAATTACAACACAGAATACAAAGTGTACAGTCCTCAGTTTATCTTTATTTTTGATTACTGATATTTGCACCGTAAAACACAAAAGAAATAGTATTTTTCAATTCTGTTTCTACATTCACTTATATTGCACCAGTAGCTTCAACTCTCTTGCTTGGTTGATGATTCCTAATGCCAGTCATTGAACTGAACTAGCTGAATAAATGGAAAGTAAGAAAATATTCCCTCTGCACTTGCAGAAGGGGCTACTGCTGTCAAAAGCTGGCTTATCACTTCAACAAAGTGCTCAGCTTGACTTCCACCAGTTCAGTGGTCATTCTCTAAAATTTGGCAGCAAACATACTGCAATTAATTGTGCGATTAATTGTGCCTAATTTTTTTAATTGCTTGACAGCCCTAAATACCTATATGTATCATATAAATTCCTCTGTCTCCTACAGTCAGAGTGGATAAAAATGGATGTTTTCAAAAAATAAAAAAAATCTGTTTTTTTTGTATTAAATACAGGATTATTTTAAAAATGAAACTATTTAAAATTATGTTTGAAATTGACAACCACGTTAAGGTAATTTTTAATAGGTTACAATCACTTAAATTAAAAACAAAAATTATTAAGCAGTATGTTTGCTGCCAGGTTTTAGACAATGACTACTGAACTGGTGGAAGTCAAGCTGAGCACTTTGTTGAAGTGATAAGCCAGCTTTTGATGGCAGTAGCCCCTTCTGCAAGTGCAGAGGGAATATTTTCTTACTTTCCATTTATTCAGCTAGTTCAGTTCAATGACTGGCATTAGGAATCATCAACCAGTCAAGAGAGTTGAAGCTACTGGCGCAGTATAAGTGAATATAGGAACAGAATGGAGATCTGGGAGGCAGAAGGATAAATCATGTTCTACAATAAGACAAGGGATGGCCTCATTCTCTAGTTCTATATAGCCTTTCATTTTAATGTTTCTATTTCTTTGTAGTACAAATAGAGTGACCAGATGTCCCAATTTTATAGGGACAGTCCCAATATTCAGGGCTTTTTCTTATATAGACTCCTATTATCCCTCACCCCTGTCCCGATATTTCACACTTTCTATCCGGTCACTCTAAGTACAAATCAGGGCTGCAATGAAGCAATGAGCTAGGGCGCATCCATACCTGAATCTTAGCAGGAATAGGAGCAATCCAGAGAAGTGCAATGAAAATGATTAGTCACATGGAGAGATTTCTGTATGAGAAATTGAATTAATTGGAACTGTTTAGTTTAGAAAGGAGAAAAATTAAAAGGAGACATAATAGATTTATAGAAAAACAGTGAATGGGATAGAGAAGGTCAGTCATGACACCATTTACCCTGTCAGCAAGAACAATAGGACACCCAATGACATTAAACAGCAACATGTTTAAAACTTAAAGGGAGGGGGGGAATAAAAAACAAGGTATCATTTAGCCATGAAACTCACTGCCATAAGATACTGAGTCTCAAGACAATGGGAGCTGCAGATAGCTCAGCATGTGTGAAAATTCAAGCTACTTAAAGTTAGGCATCCAAATATCGACCCCCATCTAGTCTGCACACTTTAGTTTTCAGAGTAGCAGCCGTGTTAGTCTGTATTCGCAAAAAGAAAAGCTCCCACTGAAATCACATAGGAGTTTTGTTAATGATTCCAGCAGGAGCAGGACCAAAGTGCTTCCTGACAACTGGTCAGCACAACACACCATTGCATCACAAATATGTGATTGAGGGATTTACCGTAAGGGCTGGTTGATTTGTTATCTATTTCCCCTCTCATCCAGTACATGGCTGGTGGTGGTCCTTTTTTTGTGGAATTTTGAAAGTGCATGGGTTTTAAAACCACCGGTGAAAAGTTTTGCCTTAGAAACAACCAGGCAGAACAGAAAGTTCATGCAACCGCTCCCGCTGACACTGACCCCTTGACATTAAAAGAAAAGACGAATAATGCTCAGGAAGCCCACACATCCTGCAGTGTGCAGGCAAAACGTGTCAAGCTGCCTTTTCTCAGCAAAGCGTACTGTCCGTATGACCTGGCTCACCCCGCTGATTTACAATTTTTGAAGCTAAAAATTGCATTCCAAGACTTTCACTGTGGTTACAAATCCATGGTTGAAGGGAAAGGGGGGAACTAAGATTCAAGATAATGCCTTTGGCATCCACATCACAGAAATTACTGGTACATGCTGCCGTCCTAAGCTTAGTGGGCTGTGCTTACTTGATTTGCTTCACGTAGGGGAGCCTAGCCAGGATGTTTGCTTTAGTCGTGGGCTGTGTGACAAAGATGGGTCATCCAAATAAGGTCAGTACAGGATGTGTTTAACAACACTTTGGCTAAAATCTGTGGCAAGAGAGTGTGCGTGTACACACACACACGCACACAATATTGTTGAGTTGGCGTGTCATTATTCCTGGAATAAATGCTATAGAAACACCTAACCCTTCTATTTCCACCATCTAACACATGATCTTCCCAGAGGCAGCTATTATAAACATTATATAGGAGGGGGAGGGACGAAGATTTAAAAAAAAAAGGCTGGAGTCTCTGAACTCTCGGAAGACACACAGTGCAGTGGGGATTATTAAAAAGGACTTTTAAGCACACACTTTTCTGAGATGATCCCAAATCAGCAACAGCGCATGGGCTCTACTATGGCTACTTCTTATATATATGAGCTTGAGGAGCATATATATAAAGAGGGTGCAGATAATGCTGTTCCCAGAAAACAAGGGCACAGGCAAAAACGTAACTAGCACCGCCACTGATGCAATGCCCATGGCTCCATCCCTCTGCCTCTCAGCTAAGAAGGCACTTGGGAGAGTACATACTACACCCATTTTACAGATATAGCTCAGCACACTAACCACACTGTCCAGGAGTACCACATGCTGCTTTGCACTATGGCCTTTGTTTCTCATTAAACAGCAACGGTGCAGGTGCTTTTAAACTTTCGAAGGTAATTAACATTTCCTGAATATGCAAGTATAGTTTTACTTGCAGACAGATTTCTGGAAGATGATCTCATTATATACACTAAAGAGATGTTCTTATACTCACTTTAATCAATCTGTTATGTCCACAGACCAAGGCAGACAGGACAAATTGCAGCTTCTTATAGTTGTCTGTAAAAAAGCATAAGAGACTTTTTAATCTCCCAAAACCTGAGTTCAGGGTTGCTCCTGACACAGTTGATTGAAGTTACTAACAATGACAGAAGGGAGCTACTTACACTGGTGGTGGCAGCAAGCACATAAAGAAGAAACCACAAACTGAGGTTTTGGCAGGTAACAAGTGAGAAAGTAATTTAAAACTAAATATTGCATACAAAAACTATATTAAAAGAACATTAAGATTGCAAATCCAAGCATTCAAAAGTTAGAAAATGCCAGATTAAAGATGCCTGTTCAATCTAAATTCACCCTTGTGTATGAGCATTATGATACAGTCTTTAATTTTACATGACGACATTGTTTTCTCCCCAGGACTCCTGCCTCATTTAGTGCACAGAATGCTGGTGCTCACTTACTGAATAGCTATTTGATATTTTGTTTTCTCCTCATTGCTCAATGTGTGTCCATAGGCCTTATTTACTGCACACTATTTAAACCTTGCTTAGAATACAGAATTATTAACTTCCTTGTGGGCTTTTCTGCAGCGCTCATCACTATAGTATCTAAGTGTTTCACAAACAACTATCTTCACTGAGATAACTGGGTATTATCCCCATTATACAGCTGGGGAATGGAGGCATAGAAAGATTAAGGTAGAAAGTGCTCACCAATTTTGAAGGTCCAATTTGAAATATCTAGGCTCTGGTTTTCAGAATAGTTAGCATTATATAGCTCTTCTTGTGTTCAAAGCACAGCTCCCATTGACTTCAGTTGCAAATGCTCAGCACTTCTGCAAATGAAATATCAGGATCTCATGAGTGGACACTGAAAAAATGAGGAACATACAACTAGTGACTTCCCGTGAAAAGTTTGATTTAAGTGACTTTCCCAGCATTACTTAGGAACTCTGTGGCAACAGCAGGGATAGAATACAATTCTCCAGGGTAACATTCAACTGACTTAACCGTGCAGCCATCTTTTCTCTTTCTGCAATCCCGTCTCATTCACAAGGCACCCTCCAGCTTCTGCAACAAATAAAGAAGCAGTCCCATAGACAGTCTTCTTCACTACACAACCCTAATTCATTCTCATTGTGCAGAAACTTTCCATAAAAACTCAACCCATGGCAGATATCTGGCATGGGCAGTTTCAGTCTGACCAGTTAAAGTTTGGAAAAGTTATAAGAAACTGAAAACAGGGGCTATAAAGGGAACAGTTATGTTTATGTAGCACTATCACCTTGGACTATAATACTTATTTGTTGATTGGCATTTGTAGTAATCAAACATTAATTTTAGACACTCTACAGTAATAAACATACAATTAAAAGTTTGGACAGCACCTAGCACAATAGGGTACTGTCCTGGTTGGCTTCTAGGCACTATCACAACATGAATGTTAAATATAAAAAGCTGCCCTTAACAATACAGCAGTAATAGCAGCCTGCCATAAGAACAATAATAATCCCATCTCTGATCACTCTGTCCCTCAACTCCACCCCCTTCATAAACACCTAAGAAAAATACTGTTGCTTGCAAAATCTTACTTGAAAATTTTAATGTAATGGCTTGGAGCAGCCCTGCCCTATGTACTGTTACTTGGCTGAAAGACAGCAAATGACGGGCAAGAGACTGTTAGGGGTTTGCACCTAGTTAGGAGGAAGATGCCCAGGATCAGTATTGGGTCCATTCTTATTTAAGGTCTTCATTAATGAGTTACAGGATGGAGTAAATGGCACAGTATGACTTTGCAGATGATCTACCTTAAGATGGTTGCAAATACTAGCAAAAGCTAAAGAAAAAATACAAAGACTCACAAACATGGATGGAAAATATCAGAGAAAGGGAAAGTGAGGCAGCAATGTGATCACACAATTAAAGTAAAGGTCACTCAGGAACCTAGGAGAAGACGTGGTCATCTTTCAGAGAGGAAAGCACCATCACATGTGCCACTTAGATTCATAGATTCATAGATACTAAGGTCAGAAGGGACCATTCTGATCATCTAGTCCGACCTCCTGCACAGCGCAGGCCACAGAATCTCACCCACCTACTCCTATGAAAAACCTCACCCATGTCTGAGCTATTGAAGTCCTTAAATCATGGTTCAAAGACTTCAAGGAGCAGAGAAGCCTCCCTCAAGTCAACCATGCCCCATGCTACAGAGGAAGGCAAAAAACCTCCAGGGCCTCTCCAATCTGCCCTGGGGGAAAATTCCTTCCCGACCCCAAATATGGCAATCAGCTAAACCCTGAGCATATGGGCAAGATTCACCAGCCAGATACCCAGGAAAGAATTTTCTATAGTAACTCAGATCCCATCCATCTAATATCCCATCTCAGGGGATTTGGCCTATTTACCCTGAATATTTAAAGATAAATTACTTACCAAAATCCCATTATCCCATCATACCATCTCCTCCATAAACTTATCGAGTAGAATCTTAAAACCAGATAGATCTTTTGCCCCCACTGCTTCCCTTGGAAGGTTATTCCAAAACTTCACTCCTCTGATGGTTAAAAACCTTCGTCTGATTTCAAGTCTAAACTTCCTGGTGGCCAGTTTATACCCATTTGTTCTTGTGTCCACATTGGTGCTGAGCTGAAATAATTCCTCTCCCTCTCCTATATTTATCCCTCTGATATATTTATAGAGAGCAATCATATCTCCCCTCAATCTTCTTTTAGTTAGGCTAAACAAGCCAAGCTCCTTAAGTCTCTTTTCATAAGACAAGTTTTCCATTCCTCGGATCATCCTAGTAGCCCTTCTATGTACCTGCTCCAGTTTGAATTCATCCTTTTTAAACATGGGAGACCAGAACTGCACACAGTATTCTAGGTGAGGTCTCACCAGTGCCTTGTATAACGGTACTAAAACCTCCTTATCCCTACTGGAAATGCCTCTCCTGATGCATCCCAAAACCGCATTAGCTTTTTTCACAGCCATATCACATTGGCAGCTCATAGTCATCCTATGATCAACCAATACTTGAGGAAGCACGCAAAGGTTAGAGTGGATATAAAGATGGGTTTCTTCTCCTAGAAAGTGATTGAGATATAGAACAGCTGGCTAAGGTAAGGTGATATAAAAACTATGTTCATCTGCCAACAGCAGAATGGAATTTGTGGAGCTGATGGCTCTCTTCATTCTAATAATTCTACATAATGTACTTTTGTAACAAGGAGCATAATAGTGAGTAGGAAATTTTAGATGTGTATGGTAAGTAAAGTTTCAATAATGGGGTTTTTCCCCGTATTTGAATGTTTATTCTTTGCCTCTTTCATCTGCAATATTGAAGAGTAGCAGGCTCCAGAGTAACAGGCTCTGCCTCCTGCTAGTTTGTAAACGCCATGAGAATGAAGTTTCTCAGAACACTCAGGGTATGCCTACACTTGGAGCTGGGGGTGAGAGTCATCGAGCTAGCGTGCTAAACTTAGTAGTGTAGCTAGGGTAGTGCAGGCAGCAGTGAGTGGCAGCGCAGAGTAGCTTTTATATAACTTTATATAATTGTCATTGCTACAAACAAAGTCAGCCAACCCAGTTCAGCCTGATGTACATGGATAAAACTCCTATATACTTCAATGGAAGTCCCGCCTATTTATTCCAGGACTAAATTGGGTCTAATTTTATACGTTTTTTTAATAAAGTAAGGGAAGACACCATATTGCCCTCAGTGTCATTTTCTTCAGCCACCTTCTGTCTGTGAATTTGAAAGCCATCATTCCTCTCTTGAATCCCTTTCTTCTCTAGCTGTATCTTCATGGTTTTCTTTTGGGGACCCCCAGCTTGCTCTTTGAGGCATCTTCTTCAAACATCCCCGTCTCTTGAGTATCTTTGAGTAGATGACATCTTTATTACTAAGAACACTATCTGTATTCATTTTGGTGCCTCCACCAATCACTTAATGGATTTACTGGTCCTTGAAGTTAAGTACAAGAAGGAGCATTGTCTATTGGCCTATCCTAGATAATTTGTAAGGATTAGAAGTTACTCCGCCTTGAGGCTTCAAGAAGAGGAGATATTAAATAGACATAGGCCCTTGAGTCATTCTAAGAGGGCCTCAACGAGAAGTTTCCAGGTTGGTCCCAGCCTTTAGCAAAGCAACGAAGGAAGACAATCCTTGATAAAAGTATATTCTAACATCATAGGATAGCCAGGAACTCCTATATGCCACATTACTGTGATTTTTAAGGAAAGCAGCACTTTAGTACATTCTACCCCATCAGTTAGGTGAAGGAAACAAGGAAATAGTCATTCAAGTCTAACCTCAATTCTTACCTATATTTTGTGCTACTGTTTTTCTTTTCCCTCTTAACTAACCCAGCAGTTTAAATCCAAGAAAAAATAGAAGTGAAAGTCAGGCCGAGGAACAAAGATTGCAAAAACCAACCAACCAACCAACCTATAAAATTGTTTCTATTGAATCAAAGGAGAACCACAACCTTAAATACCCCTCTTCTTACTGAAAGCTACCAGAGCCTTCTAGGTACTCATATGACAACTGGGAAAAAAGAAAAGATAAGGAAATAGGAAAAAGAATTTTTTTAAAAAGTTGTAATTTTGTTATTCCAGTAAATAGTTAAATTAACTAGCAATATATTAGGACATCCCTCTTATTGGACTAATCACAAAACAATAGAGGAAGCATGACCCTGTGCTTAAGACACTAGCCTGGGTCTTAGAGAATCTTGGTTCAATTCCAGTCTTTGTTACAGACTTCCTGGGTGACCTTGGGCAAGCCATTTAATCTCTTTGTGCCTTAGCTCCCCATCTGCAAAACAGTGATGATAATACTTTTGTCTCTCTTGTCTATTTAGACTGTATGCTCTTCAAGGAAGGGACTGTTCCTTCCTGTGTCTGCGCAAAGTGGCTAGCACAATAGGGCCTAGATCTCAGCTGGGGCACCTAAATGCTACCTTAATCCAGATAAATATAACAATGATACTGAAATTCAGAAGCTGTTGAAATTTTTTGTTCTCAAACTCAGTTAATTTTTTTTCTTCCCAAAAAACTATCAACATCTATCCCTTTCCCTTTACAAGACTCTATAGCTCAGGCTCTACACACTGTGGTGATTCATTTCTTTCTTTCTTTCTTTCTTTCTTTCTTTCTTTCTCATCTCTGTCAAACACACCAAAACTACCTAGAGCGTTCAAATAGTCGTAGAAATTGATGGTAGAGTCTAACACGGCTCCCCCTCTGAAACCTGAAGTACCAAAGTTCAATGTGTTGGACAAGCAAGTAAATTACCAACATACAAAGTAACAAATGGTTCACGCTGGAAAAACCAAAAAAAGGAATAAACTGTTTTTTTTTAAAAAACATTCCAAACTTACACTCCAATTTTTAAAACGAAAAAATTTGCTTTAAAAAGCAAAAACCTTAAAAAGCAAAATCCACACTAATAATATGACAGACGAGACTTTAAACAAATTTGCTTTAGCCTTGGAGCTTAAACAAACACAGCTAAGCAAAATCAGGGACAGAGCTGACCCTATGGGAACCTTTCTAAAATGGCAAGGGTTAAGCACCGAGAGAATGGGATATCTGGTGATATTCACTGAGATGGTGCATGGACAGAGCGTCTTAAAAAAATGAAGTTTCATTTGAATTAAAGCTAATATAACAAGAGAGACTTGATGTTTAGGTGGATACCAAGAATGTATAGTAAATACTGAAAAAAGTTTTATGAAGGTTATAAATTTTCATGCTTTGGGATATGAGTCAATCTCTGACTAGTAGGGGTTAGGAGAAAATTTTCCAGGGCATAGACTATCCCACAATTGCTTTTTACAGAGTTTCTTGCACTTTCCTCTGAAGCTTCTAGTGCTATATCCTCCCCCAAACAGCAGTCTGGACTAGATATACCATGGGTAGGATCATATATGATAATTTTTATGTTCCAAATATCTGACTCAAATAAGGGAGTTGAGATTTTTTTTCTCACTATACACCTCTAAAAATGGATAAATCCCTTTAATATAGCTTTAATTAAAATGATTTAGTTAAAAATGTAGTTAGAGATAGAATAAATCCTTACCGTCATTATACCATACCACTTTCTAGTGTGAACTTCTATGAGCTAGATCTTCACGTGGTATAAACCAGTCCAGCTCCACTGATGGCACTGAAGCATTGCTGGTTTACACCAATTTAGGTTCTTGCCCTTTAGGCCACATTTTGCTCTAATTTACACAGCTGTGTATCCAGTGATGTCAGTCTAGATTTACACAGGTGTAACAGAGCAGAATTTGGCACTGTTGTGCTAATTCAAACAATTATTGAACAGAAAAACAACAGGTCAGATTCTATTGTTAGTTACACTGGTATAAATCTAGGATTAATCTCCTCACTTTGATGGCACTAGTCCAGATTTCCTTAAGGAAATTAAGAATTTGGTGCATCACATTTGAAGGTATATTTGTTTTTTTCCTAAATATATATTGTGCCTTCTATTTTTAAAAGTACAACCTCTGATTTCTATAACTGAAATAAATTAATCTATTTTTCATTAATTCTTCAGTTTATTTTGTGTATTTGGAAGCAACATTTGCATAGTCCAGTTTCAGAGATTCACAGTCAGTTTCTCCTACCCTGTTTGTATGGGATTTTCAAACAGCAAGAGAAAACAGAAAAATGTCTTGTTTCTTTTTAAATAGGAAATTTTTACTAAAACCACAAAAACTGGCAAGACAGCTGAGCAGCATTTGTCACTTCTGAAATTATTTTTAATTAGAGCTGGGTGAATAATGGATTTTTTAGGTTTGTTGGTAATTTTTAAAAGTCAAACACAATTGTCATTTTGGGTTGAATGGACCATTTATACAAAACAAGCATTCTGTTTTTATTTCAAACATTTTTTTAAAAAATTAACAAAAAATTAAAGGAAATTTGGAAATGAAAAGTCATTTTAAACAAATAAATTGAAACATTTTGTTTCAAAATGTCAAAATAATATTTCAATTTTAAAATTCTCTGGTTTTGAAACTATGTGGCAAAATAATCACACGAATTTGCCATATGTTCATCACTGACTGCATTTTTTACTGAAAAACATATCAGTCCAAAAATTTCTCATAGCTCTACCTTTATTTCTTTTTTCATATGCTAGGTTTTACATTGACGGCATCCTTTATATGTCCTTTAGAACATGCTTGCTATATTTACAGTACTACAAAATGCTCACAGATTAAATATTTCAGATTCACAAAGGTTATTCTGGTTAGTAGATCTAGAATCTGTGAAGTGAGTGCTACCTAGATGCACAGAGCAGGAATGGACTACCAGAGATTCTCTCCAATAGTTTTATAAAAAGTGTCCAACTACTTAACCACTTTAAAAGCAAATTATTTAAGTGACTCAGAATGAAGAACTCAGACAGGAAAAAATAAAAAGAAGAGCTAACATCACCGGGCTTGATTTGCCACCCCGCACCCCACCTTAGTGCAGTTACATCAGTGTGTGACTTTGGAGTTACACCAACATGAAAGGAAAATCATACATTTGCAAAATAGGCTTTTAATGGATTGGACACAAATTATGGGTCTGATCCTACAGAAATGCAGAGTGCCCTTGACTTCCTTTGACTTGAATGGAAGTTGAAGGCCCTTAGCCCCTCTAGGGAGGTACCCTGCACTTTTATAGGATCAGACCCTAATTCAGAAACACAGGAAAAATAAATCTGGAGGAAAAAATGAAAATTTTCAATTTAAAATCTAATGGATTTTCCCCAAAACAATTTCTGTACAGTACAATGGGTTTTTTTTATTTATTGGTAGGGGAGTGGAAAGCTTTCAGATGTCAGAGTTTTGCAGATGACATTTGAAGGCATGATTAGTTTTTGAGAGCTGTCTTTAGAAACCTTACATTCCCTCCAGAGATCCTACGTGAATTCCTTTTCCCTTGGTCTTTGAGGTCTCAGGACACTCCTAAAAATGTTGCTTTGACAAAACCAAGGATGTGGACAAGTTTTTCCTGTGTGATGTCATTCAGCTGTCCTTTATAAGCCGCTGCAAAAAGTAGGGAACCCATCTGAGGATTCATACTCCAAATATACGCAGAGAAGGCAAAGAGAGACACACACAGGAGGAGTGAGAAAGTATCAAGTTTCAGATAACTGCACCAGCCACTAAGGAAGGAGCACCATGTCACAGCCCTGTCAGTGCAGCCGCCTGGACTTCAGGCTGTTTGTGCTATGCTGCTTCAAGGCTATTGCTGCCTTTCCCAACTTCTCTCCACTGCTGAATCCCAGCTGGGGAAACACAGATAGCCTGATGCACCTGTACACATTTACTGAGAAGAACAGCTTCCATCTGCAAATCAACCCCGATGGTTATGTTGATGGCACACCTCACCAATCCATTTACAGTAAGTAGTGTACTAGTCACGCAGCCCCCTCTCAAACAGGGGAAAGAGCTCAAGACTTTTTATTGTACAGAGTCTATGGAAAAAAATCCAAACTCAGGTTAAATGTGGAAACAGATAACTAGCAACAGGAGACTGAAAATACACTGAGCTAATATTAAGACCATATGCTGGAGGTGTATTCAGACAATGATAGCAAGGATTAATGAAATGGTTGCATTGCCCCCAAGTGACAAATCGAATTTAGTTAAAATCTTTGTTTAAAAAAAGTTAAAGCTGCTTAAAAAATGTAAACTATGTGATCATTTAAATAGCAATAATGTACTACCGGTCCTAGTACCTGTAACGTTCTGCAGTCAAAAACCATCAGCAGCATCTTCTCTCCAAGATATATCCTTAATTTATTTTGCAGGAATCCAAATTTAAGTCAGATGGTGGCATGTTCAGTAAAGCCACTTATGCCTCTAAGGACCATAGTTTTCAAAGAAAAGCACAATAAGTGAATGGATGCAAACTGGTTGTGCCCACAAAACCTGCATTGGTGGATGCAGAAGGAGAATTGCATCTATGCAACTGCCTGCCTAACTGTGCATTTGCAAGGGCATCTATGGTTCCTTTCTCTGAAAATTTGCTCAAAAGACAAGTTTTAGAAGTGGCCGTCTAAGCTGTGTGTGTGTGAGTAAAGCACACTTTTGCATATAAAATGTGTAGTTGCACATGCAACTGCAAATTTAAATAATGGGAATCTGAAAATGGCCAGATGGTGATTGGTGAGCAGTTAAGTCATTTGAGTTTGCCTTAGTGAGTTCAATGGTATTACTCGTGTAAATAACTGCTCTCCAGTGGGACTAAAAGGTTCACAATTTGGCCCAAGGAGATCCATTTTTCTTCCACAATATGGATACACTTCTTTTGTTGTTGAAGGGTTAGCCCTAACACCATAGCTTGTAGAAACCAAAGCACTTTATTCAGGTTTCAGAGTAGCAGCCGTGTTAGTCTGTATTCGCAAAAAGAAAAGGAGTACTTGTGGCACCTTAGAGACTAACAAATTTATTAGAGCATAAGCTTTCGTGAGCTACATCCGATGCATCTGATGAAGTGAGCTGTAGCTCACGAAAGCTTATGCTCTAATAAATTTGTTAGTCTCTAAGGTGCCACAAGTACTCCTTTTCTTTTCACTTTATTCAGGTGTCTTTAATGCTATTTTAAAAGTGCTTTGCCCATTTCAAAACAAACTCTGATCTGCTAGGAATATTGAAGATTGTTTAACATATGATTAACCCATTGCAATTCTATTCATCAAGAATGAAAATCTTCCTATGGACAGGGTGGGTCAGGGGGGATGGGTAAGAAAGAGAAAAATTTGTTTTCTGTTTATATAAAAAGTACTATTGCATGAATTATGACTGTTTTTGATCAAACCAGGAAGCAGAATGATTGTATGTTTTTAACTCAGTTAGGACTTGTTGATTAAAGCAGACACAAAAGGGCCTGCATCTCCTCTCTGTTGTGCCACTTTTACATTGATATTATTCCATAAACTTCAGTTAGTTACATGGCCATAATACCTGTGTGACCAAGTGGAGAATAAGCCCCAATAAGATTACACACTTTGTTAATCTTTTGATAACAAAATTCACCTGTAGCAAGGAGGTGAGCAGAATGGAAAATGACAGTAAATATTCAAGGTGCTGCAGTATCATTAAGATATAATGATTTCCCCTGGGGTGAAATGCAAGATGTACAAATTACCTTTGCAGCTGTGTTGTGTGCATTCAGCCAAATGGATCTCATTGCAACTACACTTTCCTTGTTATCATGGCATAAAAGCGTGCTGCATGCTCCAGAGAGAGTGAGTGGATCTCCCACTAAGGGTAAATACTGAACAGCTGGAATCCAATTTGGAATTTGCTCAGAAAAAGGGTTCAAGAAATATTTATAAAGGTAAAGCCAAAACAAAACTATGGAAAATGCTCTGTGTATTGGGCTTAAATTTTTAAAGATTAAGAGGATACTTTGCAAAACTGTAGTTAAACTCCAAACACAAGAAGTGGATGCAAAGAAACTGTCAGATAAATTAATACTAAAATGATCACCTATGCCCCATTTAAGACATCTTCATTTTTCTAAACAGGTGCCCTAATGATCAAATCTGAGGATGCTGGCTATGTGGTGATAACCGGTGTAAAGAGCGGGCGCTACCTATGTATGGACGTTAAAGGAAATATCTTTGGATCGGTGAGTGCTCCTAACTTTACTAAGACTAAAGCAAAAAGCAGAGCAGGTCTCTTATGATTATAGGGCCAGCTCCTCAGCTGGTATAAAGTTGCATACCTCAAGTCAGTGGAGCTCTGCAGATATACAGCAGTTAAGGACCTGGCCTTTGTTCCTTTTAGTCAGTTATACTGAGCTTCACTCTACTACACAGTGCATGTGAGATCTCCACAAAAGCCATGGATGTTACAGTGGAGTAAGCAAGGTCAGAATTAAGTCAATAGTGATCGGCCAGAATTTTGCTGTTTGCAGTCAAGGCTGGGAAGTGGCTCCAACATGAGAGCCTTCATAAAGATAGTAAAATGTTCATCTGACTTTCCCCTTGTATCTCAGAGTTCCTGAGAAGCTTTCAGCAAAGATCTTTATTCAAATAAAACTACGTTGTTACCTAGTCTCAATCAGAGACTGGTGAGAGATAAGGGTCGGATCCTGCAATACGCTGAGCACATCCTAGAAGGTACCAAGCACCTCAGCTCTCACGTGAGCCAATGAGAGGTGTCCAAAACTTAACAGCTGGCCCTCCACATCTTGCAGGATAGGGCCTTAAGAATAGCGCTAGGTGCAATTTTTTATTTATTTATTTTGGACAAAAAGGTGCAGATTCAATTGACCCAAATGTTTTATGAATTCAGGTCAAATTGTTTTTGAAGGGTTTTATTTGAAGGGGGGGTGGGATTTTTTTTAAAATCAAAATGTTTGATTTTGACATTTTCTAAATTACATGTTTAAATTTGAAGCACCCTTTTCATTTTGAATTTTACTGGTTTTATTTTTTTTTAAAAACGGTTAAAAACACAAAAACAATTTTTAAAAACTTTTTGGTTCACTGAAAAACTTGAAAAAAAAAGGTGTTTTGTGTTGAGCCATATCATATTTTCTCTGATTTTTTAATTTAGCCATCAAACTGGAAAATCAGTTATTTGCACAGCTCTCCCTAAGGCCCTTGTCCAAACTGAAAGGTCCAATCCTGTACTCCTTTCTCACACAAAACAGCCGGTTCAAGCCAGTGGGACGACTCCCATGACCAATTGTTGCAGGATCTGGCCCATCGCCTTTGCATTTTGTATTGACACATATTAACAATTAAATCCTTCCATTAATGATTGTTTTATTTTTGTTTCCCAAGCATTATTTCAGTCAAGAAGACTGCATGTTTAAACAAAGAACACTAGAAAATGGATACGACGTGTACCAATCTCCCAAGTACAACTTTCTGGTCAGCCTGGGCAGGGCTAAACAAGCTTTCTTTCCTGGTATGAATCCACCGCCGTACTCCCAGTTCTTGCCCAGGAGAAATGAAATCCCTCTGATCCGATTCAATACACCTGAACCCCACAGGCACACTAGAAATGCAGACATTGATCCTCTCCAGATTTTGATCCCTCGGGGAGAGGCCTTTGACACAGGACCTCAGAGGTTGCAGACTCACTTTGCTCACCTGCCTAGAGAGCCCATGAGAATCAATCCAAATGATGTGGTCAACCCAGATGACCCACTTGCAATGATGGATGTCAGAAGAAATGGAAGTCCGCGCTTTTATATTACAAGATAGCCAGGGTCACGCCTCTGGAGAGAGGAAACACAGGTGAATATGTTAGACAGAGAGAACTGGCTAGTACCTTAAAATCTTTTATATTCAATATTTGACTTTCACAAGGCCTATTAGAAACCTAAAAAGCATTGAAAATATTTGAATTCAAGCTTTGTTCATGTAGATAACGTTACAGGAACATGGAATTGTATGTTATTTTACAGGTGGAGCTTTATTTTACTTGAAATAAGCTGCATTAGCAAGGTAATAACACTAATCAAACATTTTAGGGTCTTGACTCTCCTCTAGCTTACATTAGAGTTATTCCACCAAAGCCTGAGTCATTGACATTATGCTACTGACACATAACGGAGAGAAGAATCAGGTCCTAGAATTTTTAGAACTCTAATGTAGGCAGGAAAGTTTGCATCTAACCTACCCTTCAAACTCTAGGTCAGAAGGCTGCACAAGAACAGCAGCCTAAATTAGTGATTGTGTATTATACAGAAAACTTTATTATGTACAAGATTAGAGCCTGAGTCTCCTCTCATACCAGTGAGACTCAGGAGTAACTCCGTTAAAGGAGTTACGCTGGTGTAAAAGTAGAGTAAATGATCAGAAAATTTGGTCCTAATAACTGACATACTAGTCGGGATACAGTAAGAACTGGCTCAAACTAAACCCAAACTGAAATTACTTTGAGGTTTGGAAAAACTCAGGTAGCTTTTCTACTTGTTTTGTTCATAGCTCCGTCTAAACTATACAACCAGGTGTCAGAACAGAAGTGCACAAATACAAAGAGAAGAGTTATATTCTTAGAATTTCCAACCGAGAAAGAAATAGGAAATACCAGAAATAACAAATTGTGATAATACTGCATTGAACAGATTAGCATATTTGGTGGGCGCACCAAAAACTTCTGTTAGAGAGAATCATAGCTGTCCACCTGTGTTTCATAGACCCCATAATGCTAATAGCTAATGGAGATTCTCCTCTAGCTGGAATTGTCAGGGTGGGTGTTTTAGGAATAGGAGGACCTGAGTTCTATCCCCACTGTCTCCATGATGTTCTGAGTGATCATGGGGTGCTCTAGAGTGACAACAGTGAAGTCCCTACATAGCCCTGTGTTTCTTTATACATTCCAATTAAGAGCTCCAAGTATTAAGAAAAAAAGCCAACATAATTCTAGACCAGAGAGGTCAGTATACATTATGGATACTCCTGCTCATTGGACTTGAACATCCATCCATCCTGAGTTCTACTCATCTGTAGTTAAGATTTGGATGCACCAAAATCCGTAGCTAGTAAATTCAAGATGAACGCACCTCAAAAGGATCAGGGGTTTGATTGGGTTTAGATAAAGTCTGGATGGTGTGTCTGAATTTTTATTGTAATTGCATTGGGCCTTCCAGACCTGGAAAACTCCCCAAACCAGGCTCTTTCATGATGAGATTGTCTGGTCGTCCCAGAGTCTGGTTAAAGCAGAAGAGCTTTAAAATTAGTGTGGAAGTTCAGCTATGGGCCCTGAAAGAATCAAGAGCAGAGGAGTGAATAGATGGGGAAAAAAAAATTGAAACAGGTATTCAAACCTCCAAAAAGGCTGGGCTTTGGGCATGGATGATGGTTCAAGACCATTCTGATTTTATCAGAATTCTGCCGTGGGGAAGCCTGCCTAGACATGCAACAGGAAAGGACTCAACTCCAGCAGGCGGCTGGAGTCTTTCCTGACTTAAATGGCAACCTGTACAGATGAGGGAAGGATGGACTGATACTGCTTCTAAGTGTCTTCTGTTGGACAGTATCAAGTCCCTAGCACTGAATGTGCAGACAGATGTGGAACAAACCACAGCACTATCTGCTAAAATACCAGGAGTGTTTCAGGAAGTTTCTCAGGCCAAATTAATCCATGATATAAATAATCTGATTCTTATAGCAGGGATGAATCTGACCCTGCATCTTTAAATCTAAAGGAATCCATGAGATAAGAGCATTGACTCTAAGCTTTCCTTTGATTTCCTATTGCTACTCCAGCCACAATGAACACTTAAGAAACGAGGCATAAGGAAACCAGAATGAAGTCATCACAAGATCAGCAGCCTTGCTAGCTCATCATCAGGAGCTTGTTTTCTGGCTTTGGAAGGGCCTTTGCATGAGAGGAACTGCAGTGCAGAGCTTTTCATTATAGATTAAAGGTCTGATCTTTGGTATAGCTCCGCTGACGTCAACAGTGATAAACCAATTTGCACCAGCCTAGTGTCTACATGTAGCTATTTTCCCATCTCATCATTTTTACTGGCCCTGATTCTGATCTCACTTACATGGGTTTTAAGTCCATGTGACTGCATTGGAGTTACTTCTGATTTACACCAGACACAGATCAGAATCAGGCCCAGAGTGCCCTGCAGAAGGGTCTAATGTAATGGATGTTTAATGTTGTTTTTTTTTATTTGTGCATTTTCTCCTTCAGATGCATATTTATCTGCATACTATATTTATTAAATGCATTTAACAGCCCTTTGACATCCTAATACTGTATAATAGTCTAGGCTCTAGGGGCATCTATAAGATATAGCAGGCCTGATTCTGATCTCACGACTGTGAGAATCAGAAGTTAACTCCATTGAAGCAATGGAGTTACACCAGTCAAGTGGTATCAGAATAAGGACCACTGCTTTCAGTGGAATGCTCTGGATTTACAAGTGAGCACATGATCTGTCCTGCTGCTGTCTTTTAAATTCGCTTTTTCTTTCTTACATGCCTTTACCATCAGAGTTTGAGCTGGAACAGACATTGGGCTTGTTTCTGCTCTCTCAATAGTTTTACCCCTGATTTCAGTGGAATTACTCCAGATTTAGACTAGTGACATGAGACATATGTTTCTGCTCTCTCAATAGTTTTACCCCTGATTTCAGTGGAATTACTCCAGATTTAGACTAGTGACATGAGAGCAGAATCAGGCCCAGTGTACCAAGACTAGGAAAATTCTTTAAATCCACAACAAATACAATTTAGCTTCAAAAGATAAACTCAAGTCTAAAAGAATGTTGGAGAGGTTCTTACCATTTAAATTTTAGCAGGACTCTCTTCCATGCTGTCTGTACAATGGGCAGGTCTGACTATTTATATATTATCTTTTTAGTAATTCCACTTGATTCCTGTACCTTTCTGATTGGACTTTGGTCCCAGAGAACTCTGGACTGCAGTAGTAGTTCTGAAACAAAAACTATATGCACATTGGTGCTTTTCCAGAACCTTTAAGTGGAATTAACACTTGCAATATCCTAAAGAAAAAATCATTCTTCCTTAGTAATTTAAGATGGATTTAGAGCTGAGCATTAAGAATAAATGCATATTCTCATAGGGCCCAGTTCTCCTCTCATACCAATGTAATTCCATTTGCTTTAGTAGAGTTACTTCTGATTATACCAGCGTACATGATGAGAGAATCAGGTCCATAATCTAAATTAAGGGCAGCTAGTGCAGTCCATAGTCACATGATCCTGCTGAACTTAATGGGGCAGATGTTTAGCTGTGTAAATTGTCTTAGCTCCATTGACTACAAGGGAGGCCTCCAGGACTTGAGTTAATGAGTGTAAGGACTCATGTAAGTAAGGGCTGCAGCACTCCACCCTTGTGTAGTACTACACTACAGTCATACCCACAAGAAATGGTGGGGTGGTTTTTGGGATGGAGAAAAAAAGAGTTGTTTTAATAAATTATTCTCCACCGATAGTCAGGAAATGTAGAATGGCTTTTACATCAGAGCATATGTTTAACCATACAGAACTGAAGTGGGATTTGAGAGTTTGTTGTTCGAAAGAGGTGCTGGCCATCACCAGCTTTTAAGAAGAAACTACTTGTTTATATTGCAGTATTTATTTATTTATTTGAATGGTTACACATGTAGCAGAATATTTATAATGTATTCAAAAACTGTTTCCTTTTATAAAAATTCCAATAAACTTTTTTCTCAAATGACAGCTAGTGCCTTTTCTTCAAACTTCTGCTTTCATAAGAATCTGAGGTGTTTCCCAAAGGAAAAACAAATCTATACGTAGCAGTTGTCATACATCCAATAGCCACAGATCTAAACACCTCAGGTAGAGGTGCTGGAACTAGGGGTGCTGCCACACCCCCTGGCTTGAAGAGGTTTAGAGGGTTTAGAGTTTGATTCAATGGCTCTTAGCACCCCCACTATACAAATTGTTCCAGCTCCCTGATCTCAGGTCTCACTTTTGACCCAAGACACACCCACAGAGGGAAGGAGTGTTTGGGGGGATTAGTAAGGGGCTCCAGAACCTTTCACCTCTGCTTTGCCAGAACCCTTCCAATCCTGCCCCAGAATGACTGTAAAACTGACTAGCTTTTGTGAAGTGCTTTGAGATCTTTGGGTAAATATTAATTTCAGGCACTGGTCTTGCCATCTCATTGCTACCACTGGCCTGCATGAAATGAGTTGGGAGTTCCCAGCCCAGTTCCCATGGGATATGTATCCACATCATAAAACCCATTGTAATCCTTGGCAGAATGACCAAGCATAGATAATAGATCATGGAGGTTAAACCACCCACACACCCTCCTCTGAGATGATCCCAGGGCCAGATTTTCCATAAGGCATCTGAGGCCATTCTTAGGGTTCACAGTGCTTTAAAGCACCCCACTCAAAAAGCTGTGACTGTCTCCATCTCCTTGGCCCTGCCCCAAGCAACCCAGCCAAGAGCTAGCAGGGAGCTCCAAAAAGGCAGGCAGCCTTTGGACCTAAAGTACCCCTTCCTTGCAGTGTTGGTGCCTCTCCTTCCCACCCCCACCCTAGTTTACACTCTGTACACCAGGTGATAGGTACAGAGCATGGACAGGAGAGAAAACTGTTAGTGTGCAGGGTTGCAGCACTTATGTAACTGCTCCTGCCACTCATCTCCCTGACTAAAAAAAAAATTTCACGGGCTGGAGAACTAAAGCCCAGAAGAAGTGGCTGGAGTGAGCTCAATTAAACCATGATTTAAGGACTTCAGTAGCTCAGACATGGGTGAGGTTTTTCATAGGAGTGGGTGGGTGAGATTCTGTGGCCTGCACTGTGCAGGAGGTCGGACTAGATGATCAGAATGGTCCCTTCTGACCTTAGTATCTATGAATCTATGAATCTAAGAGAAGGACAGAGAAATGGACAGATGTGGTTTTATTTTTTTCCTTTCCCTGGTCAGCAAGTTCCCTCTGTTGTTTTGGTGTGACATGAAACGTATAGATCTTAATCTGAGGCAGGAGTACACTGAGCAAGGAGAGATGCTTGAAAAGCCTGTACTTTTATGGATTGTGGTGTTATCAAAGGAGTTTTTTCTATGGAGTAACCCAAACTATGGGCAGATCATCAAAGAACTACTTTAGTACAGGGTTGTTGAAGAGAACTGTATGCCGGATTATGCCATAGAATGATCAGTGAGAGATGGAACCATGTTGCTGGCTCAGGTGCTCTCCTTGCAACAGGCATCCCCTATAAAGTAATGCACATGTGAGACTGAAGCCTTTATCCCTGGGAAAGGGGTGTGACTCCTAAACCTAGACCAGAGGTGTTCTGGGAAATGTAGTTTAAGAGCCACGTGGCTATTTTGTCCTAGATGTGTCTGTTTGTAAATGGCTAGTTAAAGAATGTGATTTTAAGAGTTATTAGGTATAGTATTCAAATGGCAAGATGTGGGTACAGCAGGGACTAGTTTATTAAATGAAACAGACATTTAACTCTATTGGGTGTGGAGAGTGTGTGCAAATTGTAGCAACAAATGGTAGTACCAGGCCCATGACAGTTATGGGTAACATCTGCCTATAAAATAGCTTGAGCTGAACAGTTAGCACAGAGCTCAAGTCTTACTGAAGGGAACGTGGGAAAGGGCAAAAGTCAGAGTCTAGCTGTGAGGCACATACTTCTATGCTCGTTTGTGATACGATCAATAGGGGAAACTATTTACTTCAGATCTTATTGGGTCCCCATTAGCACAGTATCTGAGTGCCTCACAATCTGAAATGTTTGTATCCTCACAACATCGCAGTGAGGCAGGGCAGCTATTATCCCCATTTTACAGATGAGGTACAGAGATGAAGTGACATATCCAGGGTCACCCAGGAAACATGCAGCATAGCTAGATGTTGAACGTGGGTCTCAGGCTAGCTCCCCAGCCACCAGTGCATCCTTCCCATCTGCCCCTGGGTGCTGGCTTCTTCGCACCTTGCATTATTGAATGGAAAAATTAAAAGGAGAAATTAACAAAGTTCTTATGTTCAGTTTCCCAGGTACCTTGATGAGATTTCACAGCTTCTTGCTAATTTGGAGGGAGCAGAAAAGCTGGAGAGATGGGTGCTAGTTTGCCAGCAGTCAGCTTGGAGATGGACAGTTTATTCCTCCAGATTCTCCATTGCCCTGTACCTTGCATAGGCATTTATACCAGTGCAAAGTGGCTGTAAAATGTTACCAACTCAGGATGACTGCTAACCTCCCACTCTGCACTGGTGTAAGTGAGTACAAAAGGTGCAGGGCAAGAGAGACTCAGGTCTCCAAGAATACTAGGATCAATCACCTAGGATGGATTCTAGAAGGGGAAAGGGAAGACATCACTAATTTGCTGGCATTTGTCTTTTTTTTTTTAAAGTGGTTTACTTAAATTCATATTGTTGGCAGCAAACTCTGGATACTTTGGTTGATTAAATAGTGTTGCCTTGGTGAACAGCTTCTTTTTGTCCTCAGCTTCTTTTTCTTTCCGAATGCAGAGAGCACCCACAGCTCCAGTGGACATCAATGAGAGCTGCAGTGCTCAGCTCCTCAGAAAGTCAGGCCCATGGTGTCTCGGGCCAAGCATCCAAAAACTGGAGGCACTCAAAAGCAGAGGCAAATGGCAGAAAAGTGAAGAAGCCAGGAGTGGAGAGTGAAGGAGCCATGGGGCGGGGAGGGGAATGAGGCAGAAGGGGAAGCAGCCATGGAGGGGAGGGAGGAGAGATGGGGAAGAAGTAGAGGGGTAATAAGGAAGGAAGCAGCCATGCAGGGAGGAGGAAACTATGGGAGAGGGGCCATAAGAAGGAGCTATGGGGACAAAGGATAACACTTTTTCAGGGGCAATTTTCCAGTTAAGCTGAGGCCCTGGGATGAAATGGAGGGTTTTCTGTACGTTCTGCAGTTTTAAGGGTATTTTTCCCCTGCCTTTTTCTAATTCAAAAATGACTTTAAATCCATCAGAATGTGAACATGACCCTCTGGAAGCTACCCAGAGCCCCCAGCTTACTTGGGGAAACATCTGACAAATTTCTTCACAAAGGTGTATAACAACTATAGAGATCTAGAAATTCACTGCTACTCCCCTGCTGACTGGGAAGTGGGGTGGGAAAAAACACCCAGCCACTTCCCCCTTCCCCTGGTTTGTGCAAACGAGAACCCTTCGGCCTTCCCCTGGAATTGATGGGTTAAAAGAATTTCCTGGCCAACACCAGTTACGTAGACCCAGGGATGCCCAGTGATTCTGAATTGTCTCACCCAGCTCTGCTGCACTGTTCAGTGGGAGTGAGTAGGTGAGATGGAGTGCTAAGCAGAACAGAATGGGACAGAGTGGAAGAGCCAATTTATTATGGAGTGCAAAGAGTGCAGATGGCATAATTGACAAGAATGGGAATAAAGAAAGTACAGTAATCAATGGTGAAGGTGAGAGAGAAAGCAGGCAAGATCCAAGGGGAGACGAGAATAGAGCAAAGGAGAGAGAAAAAGGAAGGAAGACAGGGAACATACTGACAGGTTTCAGAGTAGCAGCCGTGTTAGTCTGTATTTGCAAAAAGAAAAGGAGTACTTGTGGCACCTTAGAGACTAACAAATTTATTAGAGCATAAGCTTTCGTGAGCTACAGCTCACTTCATCGGATGCATTCCACCAAATGCATCCGATGAAGTGAGCTGTAGTTCAGGAAAGCTTATGCTCTAATAAATTTGTTAGTCTCTAAGGTGCCACAAGTACTCCTTTTCTTTTAGGGAACATACTGTAAATGTTTCATAAAACACACCACTTAATAGATATTAAATATCTTGACATTAAGCTAACTCAATCAAAGGGCAAAAATAGGAAGCAGACACACACAATATGCCACACACTCCTACAGCAGCTTACCTATGGCAACAAAATGATTCAGCCTACCCAGCTGACAGATAGCTGTAGAGGGCTGAGGAGCATTTAACTATCTCATATACCTAATAGTACCAGGACACATTTTTCAGTAGGTTTGGCTTGGCAAGAGAAAACTGTAAGGGAAAACTTATCTGCCTTCCAACCACTGAGTTTTTTGCAGAGAGAGCATTCTGTCACCAAGACTGGGAATCTGCAATATATCCCCTCTTTCAAGGCTCTGATGAGAATTGCATGGTAAGTGATTCAGATGAGGAGCCACTGCTTTCTAAGCCAGTAACTGTTTGTGGGTGTATCTGTGCAGTAATGTGTTCTGGCAAGGCATGATAGTGAAACAGCCAAAGCACACACACATATAAAATAGGATGGAGAACTAAGGACCTTTCTCTCCAAAACAGACAAACCTCCATCACTTGAGCTACCAGGAGAAATTCCATTACTTCTCAGTGGCAAAGGGTTTATACTACTGCAGAGGTTCTCAAACTGGGGATCGTAACCCCTCAGGGGGTCGCAAGGTGGTTACATCGGGGTTGCATGCTGTCAGCCCCAGTCCAGCCAGCCCAGCTCCACCCCAGCCCTGCTCTGCTTCCAAAGGATGCCAGAATAGAAGTTCACTCAGGGTGCCATTTTCCCTAAGGCCAACCCTGGGATTGAGAGAACACAAGAGGACTTGATAGTTCAGCCCCTGAAAAGCTACATTCAATGCAGACTAATCAGAACACTGAGATCGGGCCTGGGGAGTAATTTATAATGTAACAGTCAGACATGCAGGTGCATATTTTCTCCTGGAAATAATGCCACCTCTACTGCGAAAGTACCTCAAGTCTTATATTAAACCCAGTTTTACCAGCATCGTTACCTCAGGTACTGAAAAACCGCAATGTGTCATTTGCTGCCAAGTTTTGTCTGCTGAATCAATGAAGCCATGCAAACTGCAATGACATCTTGAAACTAGGCATCCTGAGCATAAACATCAACAAGTGGATTTTTTTCAAGTTCAGAGAAGAAGTGACCAAGAACGCCAGGCTTGATGCAGGTGGAAATTTCTGACAGCAAATGTCCTCAGCTGTGGAGGCCTCTTATGTTGTGTCTCTATGAATTGCCCGTGCCAAGAGCCCACATACTATAGGTCAGAAGCTTGTTCTGTCCGTGCGCAAAGATATTGTGTCGCTTATGTTTGGCAATGATACTGCCAAAAAGCGTAATATGCTTTCCATGTTGAATGATGCCATGAAATGCAGGATATGTGAGATGTCCGAAGATATCAAAGAACAAGCTGTGCATGAAATTAAACATTCTTCTCTCAGTATGTTCAGCCAGCAACTTGATGAAACTACTGATGTTACTAACTGCGCACAATTGATAGTTCATACAGTATGCTAATGCTGGGGATGTTGAGGATGAGTTTTTATTCTGTGAACAACTTAAAAACAACCACAACAGCACAGGACGTTTTCAATAAGATGAATGCCTTTTTCAAAAGCAATGGCATTAAGTGGAAAAATGTTTGTGGTATCTGTACCGATGATGCTCCAGCCATGAGGGGTGCTCAGTCTGGCTTTCAGAAGAAGGTAAAATGTGCGTCACTTAATGTGATTGTCACTCATTGTGGAATCCATCATCAAGTCCTAGCTGTAAAATACATTGCCAATATGCCTTATTGCTGTAGTAGATGCTGTTATACGAGCAGTGAACTTCATTAAAGTGTATGTTCTGAATAGTCGTCTCTTTCGAGAGCTCTGCAACAAAATGGGGGGTGAATACAAAGTTCCACTTTTCCACACTCGTGTCTGATGGCTTTCTAGGGGACGTGCATTAAGGTGTGTTTTTATACTTCGTGAAGAGATGGCAGAGTTTTTCCTGCAAAAATAGGAACAGGAGTTGAACAAAAAAGTTCAGTGACAAGAAATGGTTTCTCTGCTTGAGATCTCTGATAGGCTTAATGACCTCAACCTGTCACTTCAGGGAAAACGTTCAGCATTGATGGTCCTGACTAACAAAATCAGAACCTTCCAATTGAAGTTGGACCTTTGGTGCCGTAAATTGGACACAGATACAGCATGTTTCTGTCACTTTCCTCATTCAGCAAAGAGGAGGAAGTCAACATTGATAGTGCTCTCAAGTCAGCAATCAGTGAACATCGGAGAGCCCTTCATTAAGAGCTCTCGCACTACTTCCTAGCGCTACCAGAAGCACTTCATTCCCTGGTGGAGAACCCTTTCAGTGTGACGGCTGAGCAGTTACCTGCTGAGGATATTCACATACAGGAACAGTTTGTCGATATGATCATTGATGATGGAGCAAAAGCAAAACTCACACAGCTGCTTCCAAGCCAGTTCCTGTGTTCAGTTGCAAGTGAATACTCACTGGTGTCTGAAATGGCCCTCAGAGTCCTTCTGCCATTTCCCACTACCCATGAATGCGAGAGTGGGTTCTCCAGCCTTCCCACAATAAAGATGAAATCCCAAAACTGGCTTGATGTGAAGGACGACATCAGATGTGCCCTTTCTAACACAAGGCCAAGAATAAAACTTCTTGTGTCAAATAAACAGCATTATCCATCTCACTGATTTTCTGGCTGCAATGATTAATTACTGTCAAGTATTAAAATAAAATTCTACCTAACAGTAACTATTGATAATCAGAAAAGTTATTTTAACAATAATTTGATAAAAATGTGTTGTAGTCTTAATTTAAAAGTGGTGAGAAAAGGTAAATTCATTTTAAACAACAGAGAGATAAATTTAGCATTTAAAATAGTGTTCAACATAAAAAAGGGTGTTTTTAATTTATAAGGGGGGTAGGGTCACACTCATAGGCTTGCTGTGTGAAAGAGGTCACCAATACAAGAAGTCTCAGAACCATTGCCCTGCTGCATAGCATCTAATGCAGTGGTTCTCAAACTTTTGTACTGGTGATCCCTTTCACATAGCAAGCCTCTGAGTGCAACCCCCCTTATAAATTAAAAACACTTTTTTATATATTTAACACTATTATAAATGCTGGATGCAAAATGGGGTTTGGGGTGGAGGCTGACAGCTTGTGACCCCCCCCCATATAATAACCTCATGACCAATGTTCCCTCTAATTTTTGACATGCCATGTGTGCAAATTTTTGTGCTTCTGTGCAAATTTTTGTGCACACGGTGTTTTGCCGTGTGTGCAGGGTTTAGGATCTGTGTGCATGCACACACAGCTTAGAGGGAACAGTGCTCATGACCCCCAGAGGGGCCCCAACCCCCAGTTTGAGAACACCTGCTCTAATGGGACTAGAACCACAAATACTTCACAATATTGAGTCTCCTTCACAAGATTGAAGTCATCCTTCATCCGATGAAGTGAGCTGTAGCTCACAAAAGCTTATGCTCAAATAAATTTGTTAGTCGCTAAGGTGCCACAAGTACTCCTTTTCTTTTTGCGAATACAGACTAACACGGCTGCTACTCTGAAGATTGAGTCTGTCCAGAAGAGGGCAGGGTTGCACATAAACATCAGCCAGCACATTAAATACTGCCTGTCAACTTTTCATGTGATTCCCTCCACAGCTGGGTCTGTAAAGTTCTTTTCCTCTCTTATCTCTCTGTCCATATTCCCGTCCAAAAACTAATCACACAAAAGGATCTCAAATTTCCCTTTGGCCTCATGCTCTCAGTGTTACATTCACTAGTCCTCCTTCATAGTATCAGTTGTTGAGTCTATATTTTTCACTTGTTTTCCACTAGCCATTCCAGCTCACAGCAAAGCCCAGCTGTGAAGTTGCTCATAGAAAAACTTAGCACAGCTATCATCTAAGTCTCCGACACTCTCCTACATGGAATTGTTCAGACTGTTCACTGTTGCTTGCCGAGATCCCCATAACAACATTTGTTATCACATTGCTATGTGGATTTTGATTTTATAGATATTCTTTTCAAACATGACTATGACTTCAAAGGGGAGAATAATGGGAGAAGAAAATCAGGCCCATAGTTTGTTTAATGCATCTGAATAATGTTATTTTTTGACTTTCTCATATATCACACCCCTCTTAAGACATAGCTTATACAAGTGAGCTCTGATATGTGCATGGGGCCATTTTCATGTTAGTTGTGCATGAGTAGCTACATGCTAATTATATGGCATGTATACATTATACAGAGTGCACATACCTGAAGTTACCAACTCAGCCCCCCACTAGCCTGTGTCTTACATGTATGGCTTACATACATTTTTGTTCTGTAGGCGCAAATCAGGTTAAAGCCATCTGGTTTGGGGTCTCGTTACAAGCTTGAAATAGCCCAGATTCATTCACAGGTTCCTTCTTAGGGTTGCCAGGCATTCAGTCAAAAAGGGGCAGCAAAAACGCTGGAACCAGCCCTGATGACGACACATAGGACACAGAGTGCAGAATGAAGACACAAGTATGTAACATCAAGAGTGGAAAGCTGTACAGGCTCTTGAGGGGCTGATGGAAGGGCCTATGATATAGGGAACCGATGGGAGGAGCTTCTGTCACCATTCAGGCTCCAGTTCAGGTCCAGGAAGGAGCACTTATCCACACATGCCATTGGTGTCCTGGCTTCTCTGAAGACCAGTGACCAATATTTGAGTAAAAATACTAGTGTGTGATCATAGGCCTAACTGCTGAGCTACTATAGCGTATATTCCTAGGTAGATAGCAAGTATGGGAAGGAACCTGGGCCAACTTTCAGTTTTGTATTAAAACAAGATGCAAGTCTAGGGAAAAGAAATAGGTGAAAGTTGGTATTTTGAGTGGAGACATCAATGACCGTTTTGCCTGAGTAAGGAGGACAGGATCAAAACCTCAGTTTTGCAACTAATAAATACGTCAGACATTTGCAAAGCAGTGAAATATACTGGGCTGCTTCTCTCACCTTCCCTGGGTTTTGAAATCACAAAAGCTTGACTCCTCAGTTTATCTTCCCACTGCATTGAGCATCTGCCCTTCCAGTGACACTGTCTTCTTCAGCATCATCACATTTAATTATCACTGACGTAAAGTCACAGGCTGAGCAGGCAACTTCAGGGAACAGGCATTCTTCTGATCGTTGTTGGACTTTGTCCCATGCCAAATGCAAGCCACTTCATTGTCTGCATCACTCGGGTCATAATTTTGCAAACCACCCATGAACAGAACTCCCTTTGACCTCCATCGGTGAAGGAGGCCTTGCAGAATCAGGTCCTTAATCACCAAGCCAGACCTAGCTCATCCTTCACTCTGCCATGTACAGCAATACCTAACAGTAGCGATAGGGCATACATGAAACTCAGAGCCAGTGGATTTCTGCAAAGGAACCTTCACTGAATTCCCCCCCAACCCTTCACCACAGATTTTTCCTGAGTAGGGACGCTCTGGCGGCTGTTAGAAAATTGGCTGTTACTTGGTAGCATTGGCTCTTCATGGCCTTAGGCACAAAGGAAAAATCGGCAGCCCCCGCTCCCTACCGAATACCTAGACACCTACACACCCTCTAAACAGTTACTGAACTTTGTGCTGGTCCAAGCAACCACCATTTCTTCTGTTCTGCCCTCTCCATCAATTTGCAGCCAGTTGCCCCATCCAGTTTTTCCTTCATAGATGCCCGTATCTTGCACATCAGAGAACTTAAAAAAAAAAAGATTTTTGGCCTGATTGCATCCTTTTTGGGAGATAATTGGCCCTCATGGAAAGTCCCTGCTTATGTGAAGAGGCAAGGGGCCGACATGGATGATTTATGCTGAAACAGCAAGACCAACTATCTTCTGCACTTGTTTCACTTAAATTCTCATGATTCCCACACGGATGAATGAAGCTTTATTTTTACGAGTCCGGTGTATTTGCTTATGACGCATGAGACCGGGGTGGAATGTCAACCACAGCACTCAGAGACTGGGGGGGGGAAGAAGGGGGATAGGAGCATTCTAAAGGCCCAGATGGGCTGTAGCATTAGATAGCATAGAGAGCGCTGAATTTACTGGCTTGTGTTAATTAGTGTACTCACAATACAGGAAGATAGGATTTCCCATATTGAATCAGACCAGTAGTCCTCATCTAATCTAGTATCCTGTCTCTGACAGTGGCCAGCATCAGATGATTCAGAGGATGGTACAAAAAACTCTGTGGCAGGCAGTTATGGCCCTCTGAGGAGGATTCTTCCTGAGTCCTATGAACTATTCCACCTTGTCTTGTCTTCCAAACAAGAGTGTGGGAGTGGGCTGGGCAAAGCTAGGTAAGAACTGATTGGTTTTGGAAGAGCGTAGAGCTATTTTTACAAAACAAAAAATTGTAAAAATATTAGTTGTATTTAGGTCTCAGTTTTTTCATCTTTCTGGATTCATTGCTCAGGGTGAAGTGGCTCTGGGCTCAGGGCCAGCTCAAAGGTCTATGCAGTCCCACTGAAGCCCTATTTTGAGGATTTAAGCAGGGCACAGGATTTGTGCTTACTCTCTGCACAGAAGTGAATTTCACCCCCACTGAGCTTCTTCTGCTGAATCCCTAAGGTGAGTAACATCCCCAGGGATGTGCAGCCTAGAGACAAAAATTACTTACACTTTTCCTAAGCGTAAAAAAATTGTGCACACAATCCCAAGACTACCTGCATATAAAACAAGGACACCAACTACTTCTCTGGTTGGATAGCCAGAACCACAGCCACCCCCGTCAACAACTCCTTATTGGCTTTGTAATCATCAAGAGGTTGAGCAACAGCCTCTATCACCACCTCATCGGGGAATGGAGAAGAGGAAGCCAAGGGTTGGTGAGGCTGAACCTCCTCCAACTCCTCCAGGGGTGACTCCTGAAAGCTAACAGCCTCACGCATGCAACTGGGCCTGGTACCATGGGTGGATTGACTCTGGTGCAGGTGCTCGCAAAGTGCAGCTAAAGAAGTGAGATGTGACATGTGTGGAGATGGCCTAGAATAAGGAGGGAAAGCTCAAGGGTTCCAGAAAGGCCACTGATATCACACTGGACCCCAACTATGTCTGGGCCATGAATCCTTGTGACATGGGCCATGCTTAGACTGCAGCCGGTACTATGGTAGATGGGCATTTCACAGGGGCTGTTGAATGTCTCTGACCTGTGACACAAGCACCAACTTTGAAGTCCAATGAGTGTCTGCCTCTTCTGACTAGGGCAGCGGACCCCTGTAAGTACTGGGAAGATAGGTTCAGAGCTTGGAAATGGAGGTTCTTCTTTGCGTGATTGCACATGTGCATTCCATTCTCGGTACATGCACATCCCAAGCACAGCTGCCAGAAATTTTTCCTTCAGTGGTACCTGTTGGGGTGGCTTGAGTGCCCTCTGGTGCTGCACTTTCATAGTGCTGGTATAAAGGGCCCAGCCAACCCCACGCCACCTCAGTTCCTTTTTACTGCCCGTGATGGTCACTGGAACTGCTATTCTTGCTTCAGCAAGCTGTCTCTCTCACTGGTTTTCCCAGTTACATATCTGTACATAGTTAGTTTTAGTCTGTTTACTCATTTTTAGGGAAAATTTTAAACTTAGAGAGTTAATGGAATTGTCATTAATTACCTGGTGCCAAAGCATGACTCAGTCACCTGGCTTCAAGCCCTGTGCCTCCTGCAATAAGGTTATGCCCTCACACTGAAGTTCCCTAAAGTGCCTGGGAGAAGCTCATGTTGGGGTCCACTGCCAGATCTGCAGGGACTTTAAGCCTCACACAAAAAAGGACTGGGAAGCCAGGCTGAAGTTTTTGCTCATGGAGGTGGCATTAAGATCCCCCTGTGAGCCAGGCCAGTCTGACTCAGCACAGAGAGCCTCAGCATCAGTAAGGAGTGCTCCTTCTAATGTACCAGAGTCCCGGCACCCTTCATCGTCCCCAATACCTGGAAAAGGCACATGAAACAATTGGCCGAGAGGAGTTGATCCCTGGCACCAAAGATAGCCAGGCATGGGGACCAGAGTAGAATGCAACCTAAGTCAGGCCACTCCTTTGTTTCAGTACACAGAAGTTAGTAGCTACACAGGCACAGTTGAGTCTCAGATGGACCATTTGTGTTACAGCTCAGTACCGATACTATCTCGGTTACAACCATGTGGGATTATAATCAAGTGGGGGTTCTGTCTCCAGCTAACCTGACGGCTCATTCCACAAATGTCACAAGCATCCCACGCAGCATTTGGAGTGCAGCTCCCTATCCAGGACATTTGTAAAGCAGTGACTTGATCACCAGTGCACATGGTCTCCTCTTCTTACGCCATCACTCAGCAGTCAAGATGATGCCAGATTTGGTCAATGTGTCCTGCAGTATGTGTCCATGAGCTCTGATCCTTCCACCTATGCAATTGCTCGGAAGTCACCTGGAGTGGAATGCACATGTGTAATCGCTCAAAGAAAAACCTGTTACTAACTTTCTGCAACTGTTGTTCTTCCAGATATGTTGCATACCTCCATTCCACGACCCTCCGATCCCTGTACATTGGAGTCTACTGGAAAGAAGGAACTGATTGGGCACAGAGTCAGCGGATCCCTTTATACTGGCGTGGCTTCAGAGGGTGCCTGAGCCGCCCCGACAGGTACCACTGGGGGGAACGTTTCTGGCGACTGTGTTCAGGGCAAACACACACTTGGAGTGGAGTGGACATGTGCAACACATCTCGAAGAACAACAGTTACAGGAGGTTAGTCACCATTTTTACTGGTAAGATCTGGGTGTTTCTCCTCATCAGTACCAAACTAAGAGGCATGCTAATTGTCATGCTCCTGCCCCAGATATGGACTGGCTACAGAGCTTCCTTCTGAGCAGATACACACCAGACGCCTTCATCACAAGATCCTTTCACGCTCTGCCCGCCTGCCTGAGATTAACTGAAATAAGGTTGGCTATACACAGCATCACCTAGTGGGTGAACAGTATAATACAGTTTAGCGTGCCATGCCAGTAACTGGCAGGTACCGAGGCGAAGCTGGAGCCGGAACAGTAAACATTGATAACCTTGGCACTGGTGCCGGGTGAGAGTCCTGAACAGTTGGGGGAAACTGGTACTGACAGGTTCAATAACACCCTAGTGGCCAGTGGCAGATTTAGAGTTAGTGGGGCCCTGTGCGCAACTTCATTTTTCGGGACCCAGCCAAGAAAAACAACAGTCTCTCTCATCTTCCCCACCCCCGCCCCCGTTTTTCATTCTTTTTTTTTTCATCCTCCTTCTATAAGTAATGAGAAGTAAATGAAAATAAAGTGAGGTACCTTGATTGGAGCAGGGGGTTGGGGTGCAGGAAGCGGTGAGGGGTGCAGGATCTATGAGGAAGTTTGGGTGCAGGCTCTGGGCTGGGGCAGGGGTACGGGAGGGGGGTAGGGATCGGCTCTTACCTCGGGCAGCACGGCTCCAAAAGCGACCGGCACACACACCCCTCTGGCAGCAGCTCCTAGGCAGGGGGCCCCGGGGGTCTCTGTGCACCGCTGCCTGCAGGCAACGCCCTGGCCAACGGGAGCTGTGGAGTCGGCATTTGAGGCGGGGGCAGCGTGCTGAGACACCCCCACCCCCAGCGGCCACAGAGACATGTCAGTCGCTTCTGGGAGCAAAGTGACGCGGAGGGAGGGAGGCAGAGCAGGCAGGGAGCCGCCTTAGCCCTCCTGCTGGCACGTCTCTGCATGCCCCTTGGGAGGAGGAGGGCGGTGGGTCTCTGTGTGCTGCCTGGGGCGGGGGCAGCACACAGAGCCACCTCCCCGCACCCCCTATCAGGGGCATGCAGAGATGTGCCAGCAGCTGCCCACTTCCGGGAGCGGCGCGCAGCCACCGGTCACAGGATGCAGGCAGCCTGCCTACCTGCCTGAGCTCTGCTGTGCCGGCAGCCGGGACTCAGGAGCAGGTTGTCAGGTATGTGTCCTGCATTTCGGGGGCCTTCTTGTTGTTGGGGGCCCCATGCCACCGCATGATTTATTTCATGGTAAATCTGCACCTGCTAGTTGTCACATAAGCCTCGGGCGTGGACAACACTGGGAAAGACTCTTGGTCTCAAGATACTGATATCTGAGCCAGTGAGGTTGAGAAAGAAACTTTGGAAGTTGGTCTTGACAGGCCAGGTCCTTCTTGGAGCGGGGCTTAAACCCCTACAAATGTTAAATTTTAACTGACATAAGTTTCACCCAAGCTCTTAAGACAGAGGGGGAGTGGGTCATAGACAGGCATTGTTGGTACAAAGGCAACTTGACTTGAAGCCTAGAGACCGAGGCATGACTCCAGTACCAAGCACTGGTACCCAGGCAGGGAGTGGCCCATCCAAACTAGTAATCTAATCCCAATATTAAATCTAAACTATGCTAACAAAACTTCAAATTATTCTATAATTAACCAATGGGTACTGGATACAAGAAGAAACAAAGGACTTGTAAAGGCAAGAACCGTAGCTCCAACAACCATCATGGTGGGGTACGAGGAGAGAAGGAACTGAGGGTCTGGCAGGTCTAAGGCAACTTTACCCTTTGTACCTGTGAGGAGTACCACAAGGCAGCAGAGTGTGCTCAGATCGCCCCAACGATTACCACTGAGGGAAAAATCTCTAACTGTGCACTGGGCGCGCACACACACACACACGCTACAGTAGAATGGACGTGCAATCACAGTGTACTTAGGTTTCCAGAAAGCCTTTGGCAAGGTCCCTCACTAAGGGCTCTTAAGTAAATTAAGTTGTCATGGGATAAGAGGGAAGATCCTTTCATGGATAGAGAACTGGTTAAAAGACAGGGAATAAAGGGTAGGAATAAATGGTAAACTTTCAGAATGGAGAGGGGTAACTAGTGGTGTTCCCCAAGGGTCAGTCCTAGGGCCAATCCTATTCAACTTATTCATAAATGATCTGGAGAAAGGGGTAAACAGCAAGGTGGCAAACTTTGCAGATGATACTAAACTGCTCAAGATAGTTAAGACCAAAGCAGACTGTGAAGAACTTCAAAAAGATCTCACAAAACTAAGTGATTGGGCAACAAAATGGAAAATGAAATGGAATGTGGATAAATGTAAAGTAATGCACATTGGAAAAAATAACCCCAACTAGACATACAATACGATGGGGGCTAATTTAGCTACAACTAATCAGGAAAGAGAACTTGGGAGTGATCGTGGATAGTTCTCTGAAGACGTCCACGCAGTGTGCAATGGCAGTCAAAGCAGCAAACAGCATGTTAGGAATCATTTAAAAAGGGATAGAGAATAAAATTGAGAATATCTTATTGCCCATATACAAGTCTATGGTACGCCCACATCTTGAATACTGCATACAGACGTGGTCTCCTCATTTCAAAAAGATATACTGGCATTAGAAAAGGTTCAGAAAAGGGCAACTAAAATGATTAGGGATTTGGAACAGGTCCCATATGAAGAGAGATTAAAGAGGCTAGGACTTTTCATCTTGGAAAAGAAGGAACTAAGGGGGGATATGATAGAGGTATATAAAATCATGAGTGGTGTGGGAAAAAGTGAATAAGGAAAAGTTATTTGGTTGTTCCCATAATATAAGAACTAGGGGCCACCAAATGAAATTAATGGGCAGCAGATTTAAAACAAATAAAAGGACATTGTGTGATGACTCAGCACACAGTCAACCTGTGGAACTCCTTGCCTGAGGAGGTTATGAAGGCTAGGACTCTAACAGGGTTTAAAAGACAACTGGACAAATTCATGGAAGTTAAGTCCATTAATGGCTATTAGCCAGGATGGATAAGAAATGGTGTCCCTAGCCTCTGTTTGTCAGAGGGTGGAGATGGATGGCAGGAGAGAGATCACTTGATCATTACCTGTTAGGTTCACTACCTGGCATTGGCCACTGTCAGCAGACAGGATACTGGGTTGGATGGACCTTTGGTCTGACCCAGTATGGCCATTCTTATGTTATGGTCACTCAAAGAATCTTTAGATCCACCACACAAACCCCTGCCACTTGAGCTAATGGAGTAACTGGTAGCAGTAGAAGGTTTAGTAGTAGGTTGTCATCCTCTATGTGGAGGATGGGACAGTTCACTAGTGGGTTTCACAGACATTTGCTGACAGCAGAAGAATTAGCAAAAAGAAAAGGAGTACTTGTGGCACCTTAGAGACTAACAAATTTATTAGAGCATAAGCTTTCGTGAGCTACAGCTCACTTCAGCATCCAATGAAGTGAGCTGTAGCTCACGAAAGCTTATGCTCTAATAAATTTGTTAGTCTCTAAGGTGCCACAAGTACTCCTTTTCTTTTTGCGAATACAGACTAACACGGCTGCTACTCTGAAACCAGAAGAATTAGGAGACTCAAAACTTGAGTTCCTTTTCAAGAAAGCGTACTCTAATGTGCACAGATTCTTCTGCCAACTCCCTCTCCAGCTTGACCCAATCTGCTCCAACCTACCCTTGCTGCAGTCCTGTTTCTTCCCCAACATTGGCTTCTTGACCCAGTCTCATTCCTCTTACCAGGACACTTTCCCCCAGTCCTGCTTCTAGTCCCAGTCCCCTTGCCCAGCTATTCCAAATGTCATCCCATTCACAAACTCTGAATCATACCCAGCTGGGTCATCTGCAAGGTTCTACACTCAGAACAGACCTCTACCAGTTGAGTAATGTAGCAGTAGTAGGCCATTATATCCTCTACGCAGATCAATACTAGCCTGGGAAGAGATTTTTGTCAATGGGTTTCACAGTTATTTGCTAGACAGCAAAGGAATGTTCACACTCCAGAATCCCGGGTTCAATTCCAGGTTTTGGAAGAGATTGCACTCTTGTGGTTAGACCTTTCTGCTCATGTCTCCTTCCACCCTTATCCCCTTTAGTCTGAGTCTTCCAGCCCACTTGGTTCTGTCCCAGTCCTTAACCTCTCTCTTCCAGTCAAGCTATTTCTTTCTCAATGGAGCCCGGGTACCACAAGGAGCACCACTGAAAGCACAGAAGAGACCATCCCCATGCTCATTACCACAGCAGCCCTTAACAGCCAGTAGAAGCTAAAGCAGAGAGCCCTGCTCATCCCCAGCATCCCTGGGATGGAGAATTCTCAGTCGCTTTGTGGGGATGACACATGGCTGTCTGGTCTGCCCAGAGGAGCTCTGTGGGGATGAAACACACTCAGTGCACAAAGAATCTTTGGAGAATTTAACTGCCAGCCTCTAACAAACTTATTACTTAGCTTGTGCAAATTGCTATTTCCCCCCCACAGAAGTTATAACTTAGCCAAATTCAGGAGGGTTTTCATAGGGACAGCAAGAGACATCCCTGACACCAGAGTAACCTTCTCCACCCATAAAGGTTCAAGTCTCTGCTTCAAAACTTGGGTGCACGAGAACTTCAATGAAGTTATTGGAATAATTAGAAAAGATATGGGCAAAACAATGCATTTTCTTTTAATTTCATTTGTTGAAATGGCTGCATCTAGTTTAGATGAAACTTTAAAAAAAGATTAGACTGAGCCAGACCCCCACCTCTAAAATATTCAGCCCAAAAAGTTAAAGTTGTAAGCAGCTTCAATTTTAAATATTGAAACATTAAATAAAATTCTATGTTAATGTCTAGGTGTTAATCAGTAAAGCACTTTGACATATACAAGGCCCCTTTAAAAGACAACTTGACTAACATGTTAGAAAGTAGCTCCATTTGTCAGTTGTACAGTCAATCCGAGAGATCACCCTCTAATAGTTCCAATATAAGAAGATATTTATTCTACAAGGCTAAGCACAAATCCTGTATCAAAAATAAACCTCGGGGATGACACATGGCATGCTGAAAATCCAAGAAATTCTACACATAGGGCTTTAATGATTTTATTTACAATCTTTTAAGACATGCAAATTGTGAGCATAGTTTTACAACAACATATACAGAGGTCATTACATGTGCGCTCATACATGTGAATACTAAAGACACCCCAAAAGGTGGAAGAACAAACAGTATTACCAGTAACCATAAGCACTCATTGAGTGCTTACAGCAGCCTAGATCCTGCAAACGTAACCACTCATGAGAGTACCATTTAAACCATTGGGATACTAGCTGGACACAATGTTCCATGTGCAAGATTTCCTTTTCAGGACAGAGGCCATAACTTTGGCTATGCGCAAGTTAGCGCTCCTCACCCTACTAACGGTTTTAAACAATCAACACTGCATTTTTACAGATGGGAAAACTGAGACAGAGAGATTAAGAGACTTGCCCAGGGTCTCACAGCTAGTCAGTGGCAGAGCCAGGTCTTCCCCAAACACCTACTGTTCCATGCTCTTCCCACTAGACAATGCTCCCTCTACTAGGTTATTCTATTACATTAAAATAGGAACACATTTACATTTATAAAAAACAACTTACATATATAAAGTTATAGCACAGTAGGTTGGAGAAAAAACTAACTTCCTTAGTTACAGTATTTCTAAACTTTTTGTCATGTAATACTTTTTGAAAAACAGCTGATATCCATAACATTTTTGATAGGATGGTAAAGATATAAAAAACACTATAGCAACAGATATCCAGGAGTCCTGAATAGTAATATCTTTAAGTTCCTGTTCATAAAGAATATGTTTTAGTAAAATTTTTACAATACTGAATTACTATCAAGCACTAATGTCATCTAAACTGTGTATATTATTGTAAAACAGGTTATTACAATTCTTCAGAATCTTGCAGTACAGTGCCAATAACTGAATTCAAGTCAACCCAATTAATTAAGACCAATTTTCCAAATATAACATGAATTTAGTTCAGACTTCTTTGCTAATTAAGGGTATTTTTTAAAATAAATTATTTCTCATGCTTAATTAACATAAAAGACTAAAAATGCTATACAATACATTTAATATTGCTAACATTAATTGTTTGAGCTACACATTTTCAGTATTCACATCTGCTAAATGATCGTCTTGATTAAGACAAATACAACTGATTTCAGGTTTAATCACATCTCCATTTCCAAGGTTTATAATGAAGTGACTCACTCCAGTATTAGGGCTCACAGAAGATAACTGAGACTTTTTTAAAGCTGATGGTAAAGTGCACTTTAGATCCAAAACAAAATAACCAAACCAGTTTCTCATGTATGCCCCATGACTCACCACCAATATATTGGGATTTAACATTTTTGTATCTTTGTCATTATCAGAATTAAGTTCAAGTCCACAGCAGTGGTTTCTCAAAGGGAAAACTGGTTTTCCTTCCAATGTTTCCAAGCCGTTGCCTGCCATACCCAGAACAGCTTGTTCTTTCTGACACTCTTCTTCAATAGAAAGTTGACAAAGAAATTCAAAGAAACTCTTTGCACGTGCCCTTACCTAAAAAATGTTGGGAAAAAAGAATATATTTGTGATGACTGCAATAACTCTGTCCAGTGAATTCACTGGTTGCTTTTTAATGGCTTTATAATTTCACTGTCAATTGTTTTACAACACATAAGTTACGTAACTCACAAAGACTGACTAGAAAACTTAAGTAGCTGTATCAGACAAAGGTAAATGAGCTTCCACATGGCAGTTACAGTAGCCGGTCAAAGTACTAAACATGGAGATGATTATTAGTTCTCAGCCCTCTAAATCCAAGGAGGTTTACTGTGAAGATAATTTCTCATTTTCATTAATAGACTGATTTATCATATAGCTATCCATGCGCTATTTTTAGATTTGGGGGGAAAAAACCCAACTCAGTTGCCATTGTCATCAGGTCTAGTTGTTTCAGGTTGGATGATGATTTCAGAATGATGTAAACCCCCTCCCCCCCCCCCCCGATCGAATAGGATAGAAAACAAAAACACAAACCCAACCGCAGTGCATACACACTAAAGGTACCAAACACAAAGTCAATTTTGAGCTCAACAGGTTTCTCTGCAATCACTTGGGACACAAAGCTTTTTAAATTCAAATGTAGCCAACTGACAGCTATCAGCATGCTGATTCCAAATAAACATATCAAGGCTAAAGGAGAATAGAAAGGCGGTATTTAAATCCATTCTAGTATGTTCTAGGGAACATAGCAGAATGGAACCGACAAAAGACACCTCTGGTTGAGCTAAGCCTGCAATAGAATAATTTATTCCTGAGGGCATTCTGCGCCAAAAGAATTAAAATTTGTGCACAATATTTTAAAATTCTGCAAATTTTATTTGTCAAATAAATGTGGAGGCTTCAACAGGTTGAACAGCACTCTCACTCCACATCAAATGTCTGAAGAGGTCTGTATTTGTACTATTGCATTTACTGTTATTTGGAGAAACTAAGTCATTTTAAAGTAATCATGCATTTCTGATTTAATTGAGGAGCACAGGACACTGGCTGCACAGAGCTGGGTGAGCACAGTGCAACTTCCCATGCCCATCCCCACCTGGGGTCATGGACTCTGCGGTGAGGCTGCATCCAACCCTGACACAGTACAAGGACTGGGCCTGCCCCAGAAACACCCCAGTGCCCTGCCCCTCCATGCCAGGCAGGATCCAAATGTGGAGGGGCTTAGTGTGGGGTAATCCAGGTATGCGGGCAGTTCAGTGGGGCATCCGGGTGCGGACAGATTTGGATGCACAGGGGCTTGTTGGGGGGTTCTGGGAGCAATGGTAATGGGACTCTGAAGGGGATTCAGGTGAAGGTATTTGGGGCTCAGCAGGGGGGCAGAGGGGAGGGATCCAGATGCTAGGGGAGTGGGTTTCAGTGGGTGGGGATCCAGGTGCAACTAGTTGGGTCTCAGTGGGGTGGGGATCTGGGTGCCGGTGGCGCGTCAGGATTGTGAGGCTCACTGAAGGGCTCTGAGTGCAGGAGGATGAGGCTTGGCAGGAGGGTCTGGGTATGAGGTGTTCTGGATGCATGAGGGTAGGACAGATGGGGGAGCAGCTTCCTATACAGGGATACCTCCCCCTGCAGCTAAGGAGCGATGGGTGCAGGGGGGGAGATGGGGAGGAGTTTCAAGAGCTTCCAGTAGCCAGCAAAGAAATCTGGAGGTGGGTCTGACTCGACCCCGGATGCAATGCAGGGTCTTCCCCAGTCCCACCTCCTGCCCCACAGTGATTTACCTCGGTGATTTGCCCTGGGCACCCAAAACATACTGCTGGGGAGGGTCGCATGACTGCTCCTGTGGCTTCCTCATCAGAAAGCCATTTTTCTCCGGGGAAGCAAAGAAATCTGCAGGGCACAAATTCTGTGCCTGCGCAGTAGCAGAGAATTCCCCCAGGAGTAATAGCAGCATTCTTTAATTAAAAATACAGAGGTGCGTGCACTAGTATAAAGGAAATGTGTAAGGTAACATGGAAAATGGGGCCTGAACAAACAAGTGGTAATACCATACCTCATCTAGTGTTTCTCCTCCAGATGGTGTAAACGAAGGACATTGCTCTCCAGCAGCCTTTGCCATTGCCTTTAGGTCACTCAGTGGCCTTCCTTCAGCAATCCCATATTTCTAGAAAAGACCATTTATAGAAAAGGATTTACTAAATATTAAGAAAAATTTAGTCGTACAAATTCAAACTCAAACTTCATTTAAAGATTCAGTTCCTGTTTCCCTTTAATATAGGCAACAGGATGAACAGCACTCTCACTCCACCCGAAATGTCTGAAGAGGTTTGTATTTGTGCTATTTCATTTAGTGTTAGTTTCTCCAAATAAATCATTTTAAAGTAATCATGCATTTCTAATTTAATGAAAGAGCGAACATTTGAAACATTAGCACCTACCTGAAATTTATCTTGGGCTGTTCTTGGTCTATGTGCCAGAATTTTTCTAGCATTCTTGGTCACAAAATCCCAGTAAAGGTTATAGTGACCTATGTAATCTTATACTGTAAAGGTTACAATGACCTATGTAATGACCTGTTTGTAATGTAAATCTTCAAATAGAAAGCACTGGGATTCTGCTGAAGCTAAGTGATACTCAACATACAGGGACATTTTCAAAAATACAAACGGGAAATGGTCACCCAACTGTCCTCTTGTGCCTCTGAAATCTCTCCCATAATTCACAGAATAAAAATCAATTCGAAAAACTGGTCACTGGAATTTTTTTAAATATTAGCACTCTAGCTGTTAAAAATACTCTTGGAACATCCAAAAAAAGGCTGTATTTCAGAGACATGGACAGGTTAGTTTGGGTTGAGTTTTTTTTAAGATTGGAAAAAAAACTACTTTAATATATATTTTTAGTTCTCTGACCCTAAGAATTTGTAACCATGTGTTAATTATAATGAGTTGGCTGAGATTATAAAAGACTCAAATGCTAAATTCACAACAGAAAATGCAGATAGAATCCCAAGCACATACCCCCTTGTTTCACAGTGAAACAGACCAAACGTCACATTGTATAAGTAATCTTTATATGTTACATATAGACATTCAGTTCATAATACACATTGTACTATACACCTTATATTTATAGAGCATCTTTCATCCCAAAGATCTTTACAAACAACTCAGGAATCAATTCATCCACCCCCAAGGTGGAATGCAACACCACCACATCCCCACACTACATCACAGTATGTGAGAACAGATAATATATTCAAGTGAAAGACAGGTTTAGTTCTATGTTACTAGGCATCATGATGGTGAAATTGCTGTAGTAATGCTTACTATTTTGAGAAAACAGGCAGGGGATGCTATATAGTTAAGAAAATGCACAAGTGTATAATCCCTCCCTCAGTTATACAAATCCCTGCACTCTACTTACATAATCACTACAGTGATTTCAATATCCATACAGTGAACAAGCAAATCTCCATTACTTACTATAATAGCTCTTCTCTAATTTATTCCTGTACTCAGAATTGAAGTTGTTTGCTAGCAACAAAAGGTACCTCAATATCTTATTCCCTTCAGCTGAAGCAGAAAGGCTCAAAATTGTCCATAAAAGAATTCACAAAAGCAAAGAAATCAGGGTTCTGAAACTTTTGAAAAGGAAGACACTTTACAAAGCCCTTTAAAAGAAAAAAAAAGCCTTTAATTTTTCTCCTTCCTCTCATTCCTTCCCTCCAGTAGGGCTTATCACCAGAACAACTGGTATGTGTATTGTATATTTGAAGAATGCAGCCTCCAGAACATGACTGCCTTGCAGCCATCTTCTAGGGAACAAAAGCCTTCCTGATTCTTCAAGGAAGAAGAAAGAGAGGGAAGTGAGGAAATGCTACAGCTTTTTCCTTCTTTTAACAGGGTTACTTTTTTTTTTTTTGGTAGTGTCCTTTCATTTAAAATTGAGCTGAAAGTACCGGTACTATAACAACTTGAGTACGCTTCCTTTTAACGTTGTAACAGCCATAACTTAAAACATGCCTCAGACTCAGTTTATTCAGTTCAAGCTATAGTTAAACTCATACAAGAGGTACAATTATGCATTTGTGTAGAACCCCCCCCCCCAAAAAAAAGATTAATTGAGTAAGTAAAAGAGTCTGCAGGTGATTATATAAGTTAGAGTTAAAGTCAAATTCTGCCTAGTATGAATGCAGAAAGCACTGAAGCAAATGAAAGCTTTCGTATACCTAATGGCAGAATTGCAACTTTCATAATTATAAAGGATGAATTACCAAGCTACCTAAGCATTCAGATAAAAGAGAAATTTAAAATATTTGTATCATAAGTGATAAGTTACATTTATAAATTATTCAATTTAAAGACACGAACTAGTAACTTGGCACTTACCCTCTCTCGCAGTCTTGCATCATATTGTATTACAATATCTTTGCAAAATTTATTCTTTCCTATAATTGTGGATGCAGTCTGAAAAAATAAATGTACAAAGTCATATAAAAATACCATTTTTGGATGTTAAAAGGTTCCTCAGGAAAAAAAAATAGTAATTAATTGTTAGGAAGGAGGTGGTTAAGTGATGTAGACAGGTTCTGCCACACAGCAGGAGATGCTTATGATACTAAGTTGTGACGTACCAAGCAAAGCAAACATTATACATGACAACCAATATATTAAGATTTCAAAGTTCAGCACTCAGAAGTTAAAAAATGCTAGAATTATGGCGGCCTGTGCACCTGCATTATGATACAGTCTTTAATTACATGATTGCATTCCCTCCCCCCCCCCCCGGACCCCTGCTTCATTCAGTGCATAGTATGGACAGTGTTCATGAATGAGCAACTATTCAATATTGTTTTATCACCATTGTTCAATATGTGGCCCATGCCTTATTTACTGCACATTATTCATGCCCTGCTCTGAAGACAGAATTATTAATTTCCTCATGGGCTTTTCCATGGCACTCATCTCTACAATACCTGAATACTTCACAAACATTTATTTTCACAAAACCTGCAAGATGAGGGGGTAGTTTTATCCCCATTTTTACCACTAATTCAGCTGCAGCTGAGAGTGATCAGCACTCTAGCAAATCAGACCTGAGGCCCTCAATTCAGGAGATGAGGAACACACAATTAGCAATCACCAACAAAAAGTTTGGCTTAAATGATTTGATTAGCATCACATAGATACTCTGTGGCAGAAGTAGGGATGGGATCCAATTCTCTAGGGCAGTATTCAACTGCTTGGACCATGAGACACACTTCTCTTCCTGAAATCCCACACCTCATTCAGGATACATCTTCTAACCAGGCCTATCCTGCATCGTGCACCAAATGAGGTGGTGTCCTGTGGAATACATGTTAAGTGATTATGCAATTAAAGACTATCATAATGCATATGCACAAGGGAGCCAGATTAGGGTTGCAAAGGTAGCTTTAATTCTGGCATTTCCTAATTTGAGTGTTTGACTTTAGCAGTTTGAGTATAAAAGAATATGTAACATTAGTTTCCTAGGTTTTTTAAAAAAGCAAACTGAAAAAACAAATTCCAGCATGTGGCATACTGACATATACATTATTCATCAGCAGGGTTGGAACTTTCAGACCCACCACACAGGCTGCTGCCACCTGAACTAACTGCGTAACTGATGGTGGGTAGTCATCTACTGTGTGGACCATCCCTAGGGGTATAAAACACACTGTCAGTGTGTTTCACAGATAACTGCTGGCAGCAGAGAAATGGAGAGACTCAAGAATGTTGGGTTTCATTTCAGACTTAGATAGGGAATGTGCTCTAGTGGACATGAGCTTCTGCCTGTTGCCTCCAACTCATATCTGCCTCTTTCCCACCCCAGTCTCCTTGTCCCAATCCCCTCCTCCATTTCCGAGCTTACTTTCCAATTCTCAATCTTTCCTCCACCACTCCCAGCCAGACCCAGTTCTTCCTCTGTTCCCAGGTCCTTTGTCAGATGTCTTCCCTCTCCCTGCCCATGTTTCCCCCCCGCACTCACCGAACTAGTTCCTAGTCTCAGCCTCTGCCTATCCAGTTTCACTCCCATCCATCAACCAGCTCTCAGTCCCAACTTCCCATTTCCAGTTCCTTATCCAATCTGTCCCTTCTCTTCCCCCAGTGGCTCAATCCTTGCCTCCCCTCCTTCATAGTCCCAAATTTCTCTCTCTGGCCCCCCTTCAATTCCTCCATGTTGCCTGGATGCCAGTGAGTTGGGGGAGCGGGCACTGAAAACAGGTTCCCTGCTCTCACTTTCAGTGCCTGGCCCCACCATGGCCTGCCACAGCTCAGAGCAGCCATTGCAGGGAAAGTCCAGCTTTGCCCCGTAGCCCTAAGGCTCGAGCACTTTCAGTTACTGCGTAGGGATGGCACATGTGCAGTCCTGTCACGTACAAACTGAGGGGATGGAGCATGCTGAGTGAGGATGGACTCTTCAACGATTTCAGCTGCTAAAAATCAAAGTCTCTGAGGATGTATGTGAACTGCAATTTTTCAAAGGCTTATAACTTGGCCAAATTTGGGCAGATTTTCACTAGGATGGCAATAGGCACACCCTGACAAAGTCCACCTCCTGCTAAATTTCAAAGGATGGGAGTGCTAGAGCTCCACAAAGAGGTCACCAGAATATTCCCCCCCACCCCAACATGGACAAAAAAATATATTTTTCCTAGCCTTTTTCTTAGGAATAGCAGAGCCATTTTGGCTGAAAGTTTCAAAAAACCAAAAACCAGCTTGAAGCAGACAACCACCATGGAAAATTTCAGCCCAAATGCTTAACTTCTGGTGAAGTTATAAGCAACTGAGAACAGTCTTGTAATGGGAAATGTCATGCAACTTTAATAAATGGTAACACCCCCAGCCCTGTCTATTGTATCTTTTTTAATATTTATATGTAAATGGAGATCACAGAAAGAGATACTAATGGGCTGAATACAGAAGAATAAAGCATCAGTAAATCTAGGAAAGAATTTAGAATTACATGGTTTTAAATATAGGATTTCTATGACATTTGGGCTTTAGTCACAAACCTGTAAGAAATACAAATGTACAGGGTATGTTCTGTTTGGATTGGAGTGTGTGGTTTCCTCTGTAGCCTCCCTTCCAGCCTCCCATTTTTTATATTATATATTTTAAATATAGGATGGGCAGGGAAGAAGACAAGCAGGCATAATTTCAACTATTTCAGGGTAAAGTTTCACTTCAAACAGAAGGTTTGTAGATTAGGCCCAGCCCATGTGAAAAAACCTTATACTGAAAGATACTCTGGAAGTACTCCCATGCAGCCTTTGTCAAATGAGTAACCATTAAGCACCAGATTCTGCCACCTATTCTTACCATTTAGAGTACTGCTGTGATCAAGTGTTACTCAATGCTACTTAACCACAGGGTAAGCAGCGGGTGGTAGAATCAAGTTCTGTAACATTGCATCTTCGACCTCCCCGCTAAATGACTACTACTTTCTCTGGAATCAAAACCAACAGGGCCATATTTTGGTTCTCCAGTCTCCAAAGACACGTGTTTACAGAATTGCTCATGTGGAGCATTATGTACTAAGCCATGAGTCTTACTGATCAAAGAGGACGTCGAAAGAGTAGTCTCTTTTTAAAACTCGAACTATATCCTAAATTTTCTTCCCTCTTAGTTATACTTCAAAAATCTGGTCTTCTGGGTAGACGCATTATTCCTAGGTAGATTAAATTTTTCAAAAAGATTGTTCAAATTTTTCCTGAAACAATTAAGTGGTTTGAGATGTAATAACTGGGCTATCTTCCTTGCCTGAGGCGCAACACTGCTTTTCGATACCAATGAGATCTTTGTAAATATCTTTGGTGCTGTTGACAAACTTAAGTGACAAAGTTACTATTACTAGTTTGTCAATTTTAAAGCATTTCATAACTGGTATATGTCTTTGCCAGATTCATTCACAGGAAGTCTCCTGTGGAGATTAAGGCAAGAAATAAGGATAGAGTTTCTGTATGAAATCTGCACTTCCTGAGTCATCTGATCTGTCCCTCTATTCTCTTTAAAAACAGAAATTACAAAATTATCCTGCATTTTAAGCCTGTCCACCAAATTAAATGCAATTCCTCCCAATAATTAGTGTATTCTTGCAATTCAAGTTGTTTGTGAAAATACTTATTAATACTGGTCCCAGAAGAAGTTCCCTGAGCACTCCATTAAGTCCTGCAACTTACTAAAAGCAAAAACACCTGCATGTTTAGCCAATTGTGTAGTCATCTTTTAGCATAGTTTTACTTAGTTAATATTTGTCTAAATTCCCCAGGAAACTACAATGTGTAGGAACCTACCAAATTCACAGTCCATTTTGGTCAATTTCATGGTCATAAGATTTAAAAAAATCATAAATTTCATGATTTCAGATATTTAAATCTTAAATTTCACTGTGTTGTAACTGTAGGGATCGTGACCCAAAAGGAATCTGTGGGAGGGTTGCAAAGTTATTATGGGGGGGGGGGGTTGCAGTATTGCCACCCTTACTTCTGTGCTGCTGCTGGCGAGGTACCTGGCCAGCAGCCTCCACCCTCTGGCCACCTAGCTCTAAAGGCAGCACAGAAGTAAGGGTGGCAATACTGCAACCCCCCTACAACCCTCTTTTGGGTCGGGACCTCCAGTTTGAGAAATATTGATCTACCCCAAGAAATCTGTATAGTATAGCGTAAAGGTACACAAATGACCAGTTTTCACGGTCCGTGACCTGTTTTTCAGGGGCACGAATTTGGTAGGGCCCTATTAATTTGCAACAAGATCACACAAGTTAAGCCATACTACAACCATTCCATTTCCTTTATTTGCTATCAAAGAAAATAGTTAAGTTGGTTTAATGTTATGTTTTTGATTAACTTGTGCGATCTACAATTTTTATTTTCCACTAAGAGCACAAATATTGTCTTGTGAAGCAAACAGGTATTAAAGTTAAGCTTGTTAGACTAACAAGGTCCCCGCTTCTCTTCCTCCTTAAATAGGCACTAATGCATGTTAGCCTATTACCAGTCACTTGGGAATTCAGTCCATTCTCCACAAGTTCTCAAAGATACCTGGCAGTGGTTTGGATACTTAGAGCCCTGCAGAGAGACAAAATGTATATCCATGGACACGGATATCCATGGATATAAATCGGTATCCACGGAGCTCTAAGGGCTCTAACAGGAACCACAGAGGTGAAAGCAGCAACATGTCAGGCAACTGCTCCCAGGAGCCAGCATCCTGCACTGGCAGCTCCTCTGGCATGGCTATACCACCCCACAGTCAGGCCCCCAGCCCCGCCCACTCGCAGACACCAGGCTCACCGGCAGCTGTCCCTCGTCAAGTTAGTGTGTGCAAGCGGCTCGCACGCTCCCGGACAGCAGTCCCTTCCATGCAGTGGTCCGAGTCTCCTAACCAGGAGCATGCGAGCTCCTTGCACACACTAGCATGATCAGGGACAGCCGCCAATGCGAGGTGCTGGCTCCTGGGAGCAGCAGCCCGATGTGCTGCTGCTTTTGACGCTGAGATTCCTGGTACAGCCCTGCAGCTCTGTGGATACAAATTTTGTATCTGTGCAGGGCGCTATGGATACTACTTCTACTAAATCCTTTAGAGAGTTAAAAAATTAATTTTGTTGGGTCCTACTGTCTTAATACCTTCAAATTATCTAGGTACTGTATATTTTTTACCCTTCTGTTTTCTGCTTCTGACCTCTCCTTTCACCATTTTGTTACTGTACTGAATATCCTTTATTAACCATATTTAGTAAAGATGGAAGTGTCACTATTAAGCTAAAAAACTGATGTAGTTTTTAAACATAAACCACTTCTTAGCGTATTTTTAGAATTAAAAAAGATCTTAGAAGTTCCTACATACTGGCAGCCATTGCCCCTGAACTTTTTGCTTATGGTGTCTCTCAGTTAATTAAAAACATAATGGGTTACTACTGACAATGTCAGCTGTTGATCTTCTTATAAACAGATTTTCCTTGAACATCCACCATCATCACAGCCAGATTCCCTTGAGCTCCTATCACCACTACCTGAGAGGAATGTAGCAGCATTCCATGGTTATGTATATTGAAAAAATACCCATGACCCCTAATGTACAGTGTTCACTGAAGATGCAAGTCATGGCTGATGTATGTTAACTCAGTGGTTTCTTTTAAGCTTCCTTCATTCTTTGGAGAAGAGCTCACCTTCTACATAAAACATTTTAGTTCCAAACTTACCCCCTCCTTCAAAATTACCATTGCATTATTTTGCCCCAGCCCCCTCAAAGTACTGAGATTTAGATTTACTTTCAATTGCCTGAAAAAGTACTTGCCTGCTTTGCTCGAAGGAGGTCACTTGAGAAGACATGAGTAAACTTTACATTACTGAGAAATATACCAGCAGCATCTGCTTGTCTGAAACCAGTTGCAGAAAGGGGCTCATCCACACCTTGTCCTGAAAAATAAAATTTTCCCAGACAATTTAACATTTGAATTTTAATTAATTTAATATTAATTATATGTAATGCAGCAGCATTCAGCAAATCTAGTCAGGATCCAAGTGCCATGTAAACTTGAAAACAATCCCTGTCCCATTTCCTTTTACTGTGAAACTCAGAATTCAATCATGCAAACTAAATGGGAAAGAACAAAAGTAATAACTCTAGGACCACACTGAATGATTATTGGTAAGTGATTATTGGTACAGTATTTAAATTACAAAACAAAAAAGTTAGCTTACATATATCAAAGTAAAAAACATGTATGCAGAAGCCTGATTTTTTCAAGAGTGACTAGTGAATTTGAGTCCCTTGGCATCCATAATCAGTAGCTATTTTTAAAAATTTAGGCCAGAATGTTCCTGAGACAAAGCCAAGATAGTTTGATCCCCCTACAACATTAAAAAAAAGATTATTCAAAGTTGTTTTCCTTTATGTATTCTGTAAATACATTATACTTCCCCTGTTGTCTACCACTCTTTCTGACACCAGAAATCCCTCTTGGAGAAGAGCAGGAGTAAGAGGAGGTTCCATATCTGAAGAAGGTAGCCAATAAGTGTGTTAAGATAACCAGAATGACGTAAGGGGGGAATTTATAATGCTATGGGGAGTGGCTTTCCCAACAACCCCAACCCTCATCTCCTTCTCCCCTGGTCCACATTCTTACCTGAAAATGGCATTTGGGGTCGAGAGGCCGGGGTATGTGTCTTTCCTGTCAGATCAGAATAAGTGGAGAACAATGCTGCAGAGGTAGTTCTCACACAAAAGAAATCCACCAAGATTTCATCCTCTATGCCTTCAGTGGCAACACAGACAATAGGACCCCAAGAGATTGCAATTTGGTTTCTAAATATCTGTATGCCTGTATCTGGCCAAGTGAGAGCTTATGATTTTCATTTCTTTGCAATTTTGATAATTATCAATTTTTATTTAATATTTTCTGATTGTTAATTTTAATTTCTACAGTTGCAGTAAGTTAAGTGGGAGTAGGACGGGACAGGCTGGTGCTGACAGTGGGGCTGCAGGGGGCTCTGTGCAGCCGAGGGGCCCAAGACATCAGGGTGTAAGGTGTGAAGGAGACTGCAGACTTGGTCCAACAGAGCAGACCCCCACCCCACCCCCAACCAGGGATGCAAGGAGGAGGACAAGACCCTTGCTGAAGGAGAGATCACCTAACTGCTGAATGGTTCCTGTCCAGAGACAGCTCCCGCACTCCCGGCTGGGGAGCGAGTGGGGCCATGACAGTGGAGCTGCAAAGGGCTCCTCACGTGGCCAGTGACACCAGATCCCTACAGGTGCAAGGGGAGGCTGTGGTCCTGGCCTGGTGGAGCAGAGCCCCCTCTCTCCCCCCCTGCCAGGAGTACGACGGGGAGACCACACCACTGCAGAATGGCTCCTGCCCAAGGACTGAGCCATTCAGCAGTGGCATGGCCTTCCCCACAGCCACGGGCTTTTTCTTCTCCTCATAGCCCTGGCCAGGGGTCTCTGCTCTGCCCCGCCAGTACCACAGCCTTCCCCACACCTTGTGCCTGCAGGGATCAGTGTCACTGGCCCTGCCACAGTGCAGGGAGCCCTCTGCAACCCTGCTGTCATGATCCCGCTCTCTTGCTCCTGTGACAGCAGGGCTGCAGCAAGGCCAGTGACACCAGATTCCTGTAGGCACAAGATATGGAGGAGAAGATGCACTCACCCCAACTACTACCAATGGAATTTTTTCCCATCAATTTCAGTGTCAGCTGAAACGGATGTTTACCAACCTCTATCGATTTAAAGTGAATCCTGCAAAACCTAGTTATGGTCACTGCTGTAGGTTTTAAATATTAAAAGATTCTCTTTAGTTGCATATGGGAAGGGGACCAAACAACGAAGTGGTAACATCCAGTATCCAATTTCAAACTAGTGAACAGTAAAAAGAGGTAGTCTAAACATCAACTGACAGATGTGGCTGGAGACAATCAACGTGCTATTAGCTAGTGCCTCAGCTGGTACACTGTTTCTTTTCCATCAAATATCTATGAAAGTCATCTCATCAGCAAATTTTTGTGAGCAATTTAAGATAAAGTTCTTACTAAGAACATGAATGTGATGAATTATATTTATATTATATACCACATATTACAAGAACTTCACAGTTGCAAAGTAAAACATTCAGAAGTTAAGAAATGCCAGAATTAAGGTTGCCCGCACAAGTTTAATTCAGCCCCCCCTTATTTGCATGCATTATGATAGAGTAATTACATGATCACATACTATTTTTTCCACCAAACCCCTTCCTCAGAGTGCACAGAATAAACAATGCTCCCTTACTAAGCAGCTACAGAATAGCTTGTTTTATACTCATTGGTCAACATGTAGTTCCATGCAACGTTTTCTGTACACTATTCAAACCCTTCTCTGAATATAAAATTATTCATTTCCTAATGGGTTTTTCTACAATGATCATATCTGAGTGCTTCACAAACAGTTTATTTTCACAACACTCCTGTGAGGCAACAGGGTATTATATCCCCATTTTACAGATGGGGAGCTGAAGCACAGAGATTAAGATCAAAAGTATCCACTAATTTTGGGTGTCCAATTTAAGATTCATAGATACTAAGGTCAGAAAGGACCATTCTGATCATCTAGTCCGACCTCCTGCACAGCGCAGGCCACAGAATCTCACCCACCCACTCCTATGAAAAACCTCACCTATGTCTCAGCTATTGAAGTCCTTAAATCATGGTTTAAAGACTTCAAGGAGCAGAGAAGCCTCCCTCAAGTCAACCATGCCCCATGCTACAGAGGAATGCCTAGGGCCTGTTTTTTCAGAGTTGTTACCATTATATAGTTCTTTGTAAGCTCAAAGCACCACTTCCATTGAATTCAGTTGCAGCTGTGAGTGCTCAACACTCCTAAAAATCAGACCTCAGAATCTCAGGTTGTGCATTCAGATAGCCAGAAACACAAAGTTAGTGGCCACTGCTGAAAAGTTTGGTTTAGGTGACTTATCTAGCATCATGCAAGACCAGGGACAGGATCCACTTCTGCAGGGCAGCATGCAACTGCCTTAGCCGTAAGACCATCCTTTCTCTTTCTGCAATTGTCGTCCTCATTCACTATACACCTTCCACCTTGTGCAACAAACAAGGCAGGGGTCCTACAGACAACAGCCTCCGTCACTACACAACTTTTATTCGACATCCCCAACCCTGCAGTTCCTTGCCTAGCCAGTCCCAGTATTCCCTCTCTGGGCTCCTCGTCCTACTCCCAGTCTCTCCCTCTAAACTCCATGTCCTAGTCCCAGTCTTCTCCACCCCAGCTCCCACTTCTCACCACCCTCTTCATCCAAGTTTCTCTCCTTGATCAGTTAATCCCAGTCTTCCTAACTGCCCCCCCCCATCCTCATCTCAGAATGTCAGTCGCTTCTCCCCTCCCGCTCCCAGGCTTCTTACCTCAATCTACTCTCTCCACCAACACATCCCTTGCACTATCTGGATCTACTTGCTTCTGCATTCCAATCAGGCTGCTTCCTTCTTCACTGTGACTGAATGCCTACAGGTGAAGCACCCAGCACAAGAGTTTTCCTGCTCTCAGTGCCTGGCACCACAGCAGTCAGAAGAAGCAGCTACAGGGAGTCTTACTCAGCCCATGCAGCCCTGGGCTGCAGCATGCTTGGTACAGTTAGAATTTTCAAAGAATTTAGCTGCCAAGCTAACAACTCTCTGAGCATGTGCAAACTGATTTTTTTTTTATTTCAAAAAAAGCTCGTAACTTGGTGTTGCCATGGGAAAGAAAACAATCCTCCCAACTTTGGCAAAAAGGCACATCCCTAGCACAAATTCAATTCCCTTACCAAATTTCAAGCCCTTGTGTCAAAGCATGGAGGCAAGAGAGCTTCTCAGCAAAGAGCCATAATAATTTTTAATATAAGCAAAACAATGCTCTCTCCCCTCAACTTTCTGATGAACGGTATAGTCATATCTCCAGGAACTGTTTAAAAAAATTAGCCCGAGACAGATACCTAGCATGGAAAATTTCAGCATGAATGGCTGAAGTCTGGCAAAGTTATAAGCAACTGAATTATAAGGCAACTGTTCTGATGGGAAGCATTTGGCATCCTTCGATACCCTTGCTACCAGCTTTGCCTATAATCACATCACTATTATTCTAAAGCAGAATGTTCTAGCAGAAAAAAAAAAATGATGTGTTCACATCTTCTTAATTTGGTCCTGGAGAGACTATATCACCACCTAATGTCCTGGAAGTTACCATCTCTATTACAGTCTTAAACAGACATTTTGGAGGCATATGAACTCTATTGAACTCTAACAGTTCAAAGTTGGCATAAGTTCTCAAGGAACAATCCTAACCCAAAAGATAGGTCTCTTATGATACACATTATTTGGTATAAACAAACAAATTGACAAGATAAACCTGATCAGTACATCCAAGTTGACTGATTTAAAAATCAATGTTATTTAAATTCGAGTTTATTCATGACTTAAAACAAGCACAAAATCTTGACTTAAATCAAGGATTTTAATCTGGTTTTGCATTTGTACTTTATTTCCTAAGGTTGAGTCTCACTGATTAGCAACCATTAGAACATGTTGATTTGCAACTTAATATAATCTTTATAGTAAGTTTAGTACTTTTTTGCTAACCAGGAGGATACACTGTATCTGAAACCTGTATCTATACAGATTTATTTAAGTAATTATATGGTTTAAAATAAATTTAATTTTTACATTCATTTTATTATGCTGCAAAATGGTGCATGACATTTACTAGATGATTAATTCTTTAACTCATGATTTGCCTCAACCTGCATTTGGGTGCAAATTGGAATTCAATTAAAAATGCATGAAAACAGCTTTCTGTTTTAGTTAAAACACCTTAAATGTGCTGGATACATATTAAAATAAGTTGATCAAAACATGTTTTGCATTTGAAACTGAATGATTTTATTAAACAAAGGATGTATTATCAATTGTTAGTGAATTGAACTGAGTGTTCATGATCACCATGACCTTTAAAACTTTAGAACAAGTAGAGCTCATCCTCTATCACCTCATTTTTATTCATAGACTGGGAGAGGAAAACAAGCTTTTCTGCTTTTTCAACTCCCAATCAGCTTCTCAGCTTTGAAGGAACCAGTAAGTAACTGAACTGAACTAAATACACTGAAAAGAAAATATTCTCACTGCACCTGCAACAGAGACTACTACTGTTACAGATACTTAGACAGTTACTTCCACTAGTTTGATGGTTTGACTTCCTTTAAACTTGGGCTTCAAACATATACTGCTTGTATTTTTTTCTTTTAAATTTAGTATATATTAAAATTGTTTAAGTTACGCTTAGGCCTTAATATAGATCATCATAATTTCAAATTTAATTTTAAATAGGTTTATTTTTTTAAAGAAACGTGTACTTAATTTAAATATTTTTTTTTAAGTCATCCATTTTTATCCATCCTGATATTGGTAACATTTCAGTTAACCATAGGCCGCCCTCTTGCATAGGTATATGTAATTATTTAATCTCTAACAATCTAATGGTCATAGCAGGATTGACACTAACCTTGAAGTATCTTTTCTTTGTTGTATCTTGTTTCTCCACTGAAAGATAGAAATATTTCAGACAAAGAAGAACAACCTTGTCTAAAAATAGTCAGTCAAAATTTAAACACATTTAGATACTAGACATAAACACCTCATCAGCTCAGTACTATAAGGGGACCACATTGCTGTAAAGTACAATATCCTTTTTCAGTAAGATGTACTTAAAGCTCTCACAGTAACACTTCAGAAGCTTTTTAAAATAATTAGTTCCAATTACTCCTTCAGTGCTAATTAAGAATAAGCTTCTTTGGAATCAAGGTAAATGTAGCTGCTTAATTTCATAGTTAACTCAGCACTATTTAGTTATCTATTAAAATCTTATCTCCATCCAAATATAGTCAATTTATGGAAAATGCACACCACTCCACTTTTTTCATCCGACTCCTATGCTTTAAAGTGAGCCTATACAAAACATAACAATAAATCTGAAAGTATGAAAACCAAAGAAGGAAAATAACTTAGGGGTACAAAAGGTGGAGAGACAAATAGAATTAAAGAAATAGAAAGGTAAATAAAGGGGTTTATCTACACATGAAAATTAATCCAGAATAAGGTAGGGTGCGAATTTGAAGCAAATATGTGGATGCTCTTATTCCGAGTCCTAAAATACCATCAACAACTCTTTCCTGATAGAGGAGCAGAAGGAACCCTGCTTTGACCACTTAAATATACTAGACAATGCTTTTGAGTATTTTATGGGTAATCTTGTTTTGGCAGAGGGACAGATTAAGTCTTTCCATTCTCTTATTTCTACATTTGCGAATACAGATTAACACGGCTGCTACTCTGAAACCTACATTTTTACCGAGATCTCTGGATGGTTTTTAAAATAAAAGAGATGGAAGCAGAAGTTTGAATCATTGCAATATAAAGCTGATTTTATTCAAAGGTACAAATAAAGCCCCTCCTCCCCCATCATCCAGACAACAACACTTAAGCATACTCTATTGACTTCAATGGACCGATTATCACATGAGTAAAATAACATGCCTTATCATTTGCAGGATTAAGGCTAACGAAAATGCTGACTTTCCAAACAAAGAACTATTTATTGTCAATGCTATAAACAGAGGTTCTAAAAATGATCTGGACAGATGGCTGGTCACATAAGGCTGGCTATTTCTCCTCAATAAGTTACACAAATACTTTCCACATAAAACAACAGCTGTAATTGCCCCAGTGTTTGTGATTCTAAAAAGGAGGGCATCTGATTCACAAGACAATCATTCTAATAAAATATGGTCAACACTGCAAGACAGCGAGAACGCCCCACAATAGCACATAAAATAAGACTGCCAAGTAGACAGTGAGGATGGGATTTTCAAACATGCTCAGAATCAGCCTAAATCTGTTCCCATTGAAGTCCATGGAAGCAAAGTCAGGCCAATGCAGAGTACTTTTGAAAATCCCACCATAATATTTCAAATTTTCTAAAGAGAACAGTGGTTTCAATCTGATGTATTTTCCTACTGACCAAAAAGGGAAGCCTGCAGCTGGATCACTAAATCAGTGGATTTAGATTTTTAAAGGAAATCAGGAATAATTCAAACCAGAGGAAAATAATTAAAATCCACATTTGGGGTTGTAAAACTGTATTATGCAAAGTAAACAAAGATTACTTCCCCCCCAATATTTACAAATATTTTGTTTGAAAATAGCCTTTTAACATCTGAATCGGGGTATGGAGGTGAAATTTGATTTTGATTTCTCCACACACGTGCCCACACTAGACAGTACACTATTCATATTACACAGAAGTCTTTTCACAGAGATCCACTGTGACTGAGAGAAAAAGCTACGGCTATATATTTTGAAGAAGTCAATGATGTCAGTGCTTGTTTTAACATTCCACAGTACTATCTTATTACTAAATGAACTCTCTACCACTGCCAAGTCAGAGTATTTTTGGCAAGAGGTAGGTCTTATGACCAACCAAGCTGGTCTATAAATAGCCTTAACTAGCCTCACATGCAACAGTGCCCATTATGCAACATCAAAAATCATTGATATAATCAGTTTTTATCTTAATGGATTACTAAAATACAGAAGAATAATTTCAAATGTTTAGTTCTAACAGATGCAAAATTTTCAACAAGTATTTCCCAGAATGTTACCACGGATGTATCACAAAATTTGCTATAACAAAGAATTATGTTAGGTTTTATTCCAAAACAGTTAATAGGTTAAACTACTACATCTCGTGAATGCTATTTGAAACCACGGCCTATCATCTTTCTGTATCACAACATTTTATTCTTGATATGCTGTAAATAGAGAAAGGCATACGTCTGCATTTCAGTCCCTTCTGTAGTAACTTTTTTTAAGTTTTAAGTGCTTAATAAAATAGAAGTTATCAGGAAAAGTTCAAAAACAAAACTCTTTAGAATTATAAAATAATGTACATTTGATTCAATCAGAGTAGTTTGTAAAGGAAAGAACTCCAAAAAAATGACGTCAAAGTTGCTAAAACTTCTGCAAATTTTAGCCAAAGTGCTAGAGAAGGTAACATCTTTAAACAGGCATTCTGTCCTTAATGCATGTATTTTTTCTTACTTTTGGCCTGGAGTTTAGGGGTTAGCTAACAACTGCACCTAAGTTTGTGTAGGTGGAAGGGTCCATTATTATATGAAGCTTTTTTTTAAATGCCTGCTATATTTGTTAAAGTTCAAGATTTAATAAAAGGGATGTGACATATATACAATATGTTCAATTTTATGGCAATTAGACATAGCTCTCAGACTCCAGCAAGTTGCCAATGCCATCTTCAACTGGGCAAAGTTTGGGCACAGATGCTCTAGCCATAAGTTAATTTTAAGAACAAAAGTCTCAACTAGGAGATAAAAGATATCTCTCAGAATATAGTTTAAGAGAGAGACACAATGATAATCGTTTCACTGCTATGTCGCTATATTGTTACCTTATAGTTAGAGAATAAAAGATCTCTATTGGCGTTTGAACAAATGTTCATTTTGTCATTTTCTGATTTAAGTGCCTCACAGTGCAAGCTTCACCTTTATTAAATAATGCAGTTTCCCAGATATTTAGAAAGGAAAAAAGATGGAGGGGAATTATCTATATGCATCTCTAAAGACATAGTTTAATTAGAATCCTACCCTTGGATTGTGCTTGTGTCTTGTGCTTCCCTAGCACTCAAACATTTTTAGACTTTATGGGGATTAATAGTTATACCTCATGAACAGATGAAATGTCATTATCTTCAGAGTCATAGATTATAAGTCCAGAAAGGATCACTGTGATCCTCCTCCTGTATAACAAGGCCAAAGGACTTCCGTGAATTAATTCCTGTTTGAAAACATTCCCTTCATTTCACTGATGAGTAGGATGCAAAAAGCTCCCTAATAACTATATGACAACTACCAGAAGCTGTAAAGTAAGGTAAGAATCCACCCAAATACCTCAGTATTGCACGTGTCCATATGTGAGCATTGCACAAACCGTAACAAGCAACAGTACAAGAAATATCACACTTTCAATTAGTTAATAGTGGTCTCTACCAAAGACAGAAGTAGGGCTGTAATTGTTAAGGCCAGAAACGGAAATTGCCTCCAAACCATATTAAGATAAGAATCTCAAGTGATTCAAAAAGTCCCTAAAATAATTAAGCAAAAAGTTTTAGTTTTCCCAATAGACAGGGGTAGTTGGCCTAACATCCTTACTAGCTCACTCACATTTAGGTCAGCATGTTGGATCTTCTGCCCACCTTACAGCACATAGTTACTGAAAGTAGTAACATGTCCTTGGGAGCATTTCATTGAGTAACGAATGTGACAGCTATAGAAACAGCAAGAATCAATACTCCAAAATTTAGCTTATCCACAAAAGAAGCAGCTCCAATCAGTGTTGATAAAGTGTAGAGAAATCACTTGAGAATAGAAATTAAAGTACCACTTTATAGTATAAAAGGAGACTTCAAAGTCATCTTGATCCACAGCCAGAAAAGAAATTTTGTATAGTCTACTCTCAAGAAATCAACTATCTTGAATTCCCTCCTCAGAGAGCGTTGGAAAGAGAAAGGGGCAGAGTGTTTGGACATTAGCTGAAATGTAAAGATATGAGCAGATTGCAAGATTCAGGATCAGGTACCCTTAGGGCACAGAAGCATGGACTCTGGGTTTCTGGCACTTTCCAGGAGTCCACTGAGATGGTACAAAATTGTCATTGAACATTATCAAATGTGTATTTCCTGTAAATAAAGGGGAGGGAAAGAATGGGTAAATTCAATGGTATCTTAAACACCGTGCATGCATCCAAAGCTATTATGTCTGGGAATCTTTGTAACAGGTAAGTACGATCCTAACAACGACCACTGCAGAAACTAAGGGATGAGGGAACATCCATTCACACTAGTGAGGCAAAGCTAATGCCTAGGCAAGCTACAACTCAGGATACGTCTACACTGCAAGTGCTACAGTGGCACAGGTGGGAATTCTGCACCACTGCACAATGCAGAATTTTGCAGAAATTAATGTTGTGCATGCAGAATTTTCTCCCCCCCCCCCACAAAAAGGGGCTGCAGATATGTCCAACGCCCCTTGCTATACCTGGCAGAGCCCAGTTTGCAAACAGAAGACAAGGTGGAGTGCCGGGAGGGAACTGGAGGGTTCCCAGCACACCCTGAAGGAAGGAGGCAGCGGTGCACAGGAAACCCAGTGCAAGCTCAGGAGCCAGCATCAGGCGGTTTCTTCCTCTGGATCCCTGGACTCTGTAGAGAAGGGGGTGTGAATGTCTGGAGGGAGGGCACAGCTGGCCCCTGGTAGGGGGGGTAGAGAGTGAGAGTGTCTGAGCTGGGAGGAGCTGGGGCTGGGATGGGCGCGGGGGAAGCGTCTGGGCAACGAAGGTTGGACTCTGTAGGGAAGGGGGCTGAGAAACAGGAACTGGGTTATCATAGGGGTTTCTTCAGCTCTCTATTCCTGGGGGAAACTTTTTGTGCGTCTTCATTGTCGCAGACATGCTTGCTGACAGGTATTTTGAAATAAATTACCAAAATAATTGAAACTGGTGTGATTATATAGCGTTATTTTGACAAATAAAATGTGCAGAATTTTAAAATATTCTGCACCCAAGTCTGAAGTTTGGGGCACAGAACCCCCTCAGGAGTCCACTATGGAGCAGACACATAGCACACTGGGGGACGGGGATTTTCTGTCGGTCGGTAAACAGAGGAATTCTCCCATTGACCCAGCCGCACCTATCCCAGGGGGCAGCTTGGCCTAACCACGGTGCAGTGTTTTCCCCCCGCCCTGCTGAGAGATGCAGCGGGAGCGAGCTACGTGGTAGGGCGCGGAACAGGACCCGTTTACATCCCCACAGCAAGTCCCCCGCCCGGGGGCTGGGCCCGGGACTCCCCGCCTTGCTTTGCCGACTCACACGCCCTGTCGCCTCCTGCCCGGGGCGAGAGACGGGGGAAGAGGCCGGAAGTTCCCTTCTCGCAGGGCGCCGCAGCCAGCCCAACAACGAGCCCCGCCCGACAGCGGCCAGCGGGACGCAGCGGCGAGGGGGCGGAGGCGGTTCACGGCCACGCTCGGGGCCGAAGGAGAACCCCCGGCCCCCGCTACTGCCGCGGGCCTCTTCTCCCCCCCAGCAGCCCGTGCCCGCCGGCTCCCGCGCGTGCGGGGCCTCGCTCCATCGGGGCTAGCGCGGGTGGGCGCAGCCGCCCTGCCGGGGAGGGTCGCGCCCCCTCCAGGGTCCGAGCCGGAGCCCTGGGACCTGCCGGCGGGAGCGGCCCCGGCCCGGTAGCACGGGCGGGGCGGGGGGGGGGGCGGTTTCTCCACTGCCGGAGCGGGGGAGGGGACTGGGGTCCGGACTCTCGCTTTCGCCCCGCCCTCCTCCTCCTCCCCGCCCCCACTCACTGCCGGACGATGGTCAAGGCGAACCGAACCATGGCCCGGTGAGGAAACAGCCTCCACGCGCTGCCTCCCACCGGCTTCTCGCCCTCGCCCCCGCCCCCTGACGTGGCGACGCCCACCTCTCGCTCGCCTACTGGCTCCCACGCTGGCGGACGTCACAGTTCTCGTTAAACCGCTCCACCAATAAAACGTCTCCTTCTCCGCGCCGCTCGCGCTCAGGGTGGCTGAGATCCCGGGCAGAGCCTTCAGGAGGAGGGTGCGCGCGCGCGCGCGCGTGCGTGCGCACAACGGAGGCGGGAGGGCGACGGCGCGCGCGCATGCGGAGGTTGGCGCCGCTGCCGCAGTAAACGGTGCCTGTGCGGGTGGAAACCGCCGCCGCTGCCGCTGCTGCTGCTGCTGCTCTAGGTCACGCCTGAGGGCTCAGTGGTTATCAAAGGCAGCAGGCCGAAGACTAGTCTCAGGAGTCACACACCCGAGCCAACTGTCAAAACTGCCCCGTGTGTAGCAAGCACTCCTTGGTATATGAAAAAACCACCCACCTGCACTTTAAGAAAAACTATTCATTTACCCCCTGGAAAACCAGCTCATTAATCTGTGTGGAAACCCATTTGCCTGTGTAAACACGTTTAGCTTTCGTATGCACCGAACCACCCCCAACCCATGTATGCTTAATGCAAAATGGCTATGTGCAAAACTCTTGAAAGCACTTGTTTGCGAATGAACACTCATTGGCTCATGGACAAAGAGTTGTTGCATGTGTGAAAACTCAAAACTGTCACAAACAGGTGCCTAGGAGCACAGCTGCACACTCAGCTTTCCCAAGTGACCGTTTCTCAGGCGTATATCTTAGTGTATGCGCAAGGTGCTCAACCATTTGATGGTGGAGCGCCAGTCTCCTGCCATTGAAATAAATCAGTGGGTACTTGTCAAGGCTATGTGACATAGTCTGAAGTTGACCACAGCTGCATCACGGATCATTGCACCATCATTGGTGCCTTACTTATCAGGCGTAAAAGTATGTTTTTTGAGGTTGCATCAGGTCCTTTACCTTCTGAATATTTAGCTTAGGGTGTGTGTGTGTAAAATAATTACATGCTTAATATTGTCTACTCTTAGCATTCAAAAATATAAGTCAGAATCCAGAAATTCTGAGATTGGCTTAAAAATCAAGAGAGTTTAAAAATAATAAATTCTGAGTTTTTATTTGTCTACTGCTTTTTGAGTCTTTAGGGTTCATGTTTTCAAGCTTTTCTTCACAACAGAGATTTTCATGTAATCAGAGACTTCAAGATGTGGGTCTTTCATAAATATGCTAAAATACATACGACTCATGATAAACTTGTGTGAGTGAACAACACTATGCTCAGAAGTGCCACTGGAAACCTGTGTGAGGGAAGGGGCTTGGCCAGGGCAATAGGTATAATAGATACATTGTATTCAAATGAAAGTGAACAGAAATTACAAAGAACTAACCAATGGTGTCACATTAGCATTGTGTGACAGAAGCCCAAAGGCTGTGCCTATTGTCCATAAAATCGGGCAGATTGTTGCCACTCTCCTCTTCAATAGGCCTATGGAGAATATAGATGTTATTATTCAGTGCAGCTTGGCTGCTTGGATCTAGATGGGATATTATGTTGGGCTGTCTTCTCTGTAGCGAAGGTGAGGTAGGTTGCTGGCCAATTTGTAGAACTGTTTGGGCCACCTTTGCTCTGGAATTATTACCATTTTTGTGAAACAGGAGAGGGGAGGAGTGGGGCATAGAAGGCAAAATGACCATCGAATGAAACTTAAAGGGTACATAGCTCTATCTGCACAGTTTCCATGAATGTCAATGGACGCTCCATGCACTGAAGCTTGCAGGGCCAGGTCAGTTTATTTGTAGTAAAGATGACAAACAAACTAGCAGCCAACGACAAGAGCTAAATAAACCACAAACTCTATTTTCTTGCCTAGAGGTTGTTTCTTTGGGTCCCAGTTGAGGCACATAGGTGGGAGGACAGCGTATATTGAAGCTTGCACTGTTGTTGCCTATGCTGAACCTGTTCTGTGGATAAACAGAGAGGGATTTTTTCTCCAATATTGTCAGGCCATCACCTTTTACTAATGAACTGCAAAAAAACCAATGCAAAGCAAAGAGACAAAATAAATGCTGATTGCATGTATAGATTCATAGATTCTAAGGCCAAAAGGGACCATTGTGATCATCTAGTCTGACCTCCTGTATTGCACAGACTATAGGACTTCCCCAAAATAATTCCTAGAGCATAAAACATTCATCTCAGTGAAGAGAAATCTCTGCCAACAAAAATTACAATGGGCTGGAATAATTGACTTTTGAGTAAACTAAATATGGGATTTTAGCCAAATGATAACTATGGGGTAGAATATGATAATAGCTGCTATGTATTTGAAAGGTGCACAAAACAAAGAAGGGGGGAAATTGTTTAGGGTAATGAAGGTGATCCATGGAGCTTTAATTAGGAATAATGGGATGAAACTGAGAAAATGATATGTAAGACAAATATCTGAAACATTCTGTAAATGTGAAATCTATTAGACATGTAGGAAAGTAGTGGAAATCCCATTGCTATTTAAAACCACTGGTAACTGGACAGAGCACTGGAAACTATGATAGGGAACAGTCCTTCATTTTCCTCAATGGCTGGATCATGAGATTTTGTAAGTCTTTTATAATGTCTATGATTCATTTAGTAATGGAAATTATTCTTTTTTCTTATTCTTTATTCAGATGGAAACAGTTTATGCTTAGAAGCGAAGTATTTCCCTAAGGATTTTATGAAAGTGTGGGAACAAAGGCCATCTACATATTAAGAGCTTGAGAAAATATTCTAAGTAAACGAGGGACACCGCCATATTTTTAATTAGTTTTGATTTAGTATCTTATGTTAAAAAAACTCAGCAACTTTCCTTATTAGCTTGTGTGACACAGAAACCCATTGGTAGTTCACTACTCTGTGTCAGCAACTCTTGTCAGGCCTGACAAACTCACTACACCTAACATTGTTATCATGATATACCTAAAAGCTGGCCTGGATAATTGGAAAACTAACTACTCATTGATCAGTAATATTCTTGTGAGATTAATGTACAGGGTGAGTACAAAGAGTTATAAGTATTTGCTTGAATTATTTTCTTAAAATGTGTTCGGCAGGCAAAGCATAAGCCCAGTCTGCCTTAGACAAAGGAATGTGTATTTGCTTGTCTGACTATTCTGGTCATTAGACAGAGACAATGAAAGTAAATTTACATATAAGATAAACAAAGATATCAAGCTAACCAGCAGTGGAGAAGACAGCATGGTGTCTCCCCTCCAGCAGGAGAGAGATGCTTTGTCCGGGTGTACTTTTCAAGGAATACATTTCAGAGGATTACCGGACTATAAAAAGAATGGAAGAGAACCCCATAGTTGTCCATCACTTGAGGGATTCAAGGGATCAGAGCGCTTGAAATCACAGAATGATTGGGTTCTTCAACTAAGGGGGGTAGAAATCTCTTGAAACTGAATATAGGTGAGAAATTGACCTAGGCAAAGATTGTAGCTTGCTAAAATTAGGCTTTAGTTTTACAAGCATATTTTTACTTTTTTGTTTGTTTGTTTTTGCTTGTAACCCTGTCTTTATTCCCTGTGCTTGGTACCACTTAAAACTATGACTTTTTGTTTAATAAACTTGTTTTACTTTTAGTACAAACTAATTCAATCCTGTGATTGAAATAAGAATTTGTCAACTTCCCGTTAAATTAATGAGCTGTAGTGTATTGTCTCTCTATAGGAGCAATGAAATTACTAACTTCTTTGAGTGCTCCTGGAGAGGGTTGGACCCTGCAGGGGCGCCTCTTGGAAACTTGTGAGTTGAAGTTCTCTATTTCTTACCTGCAAAGCAAGGTTTGGACTGGTAGAGCCCTGAAGAGTTGGTTGGCAAGGCAGACAAGCTGGTGTGTCAGGGAGTTGTCACACAGTTTAGCAGAAGCAAAAACGATTGCTTGCTGAGGTTGCAAGGAATAACAAAGTAATTCACAGTTCTGGGAACCCAAGCAGACTGTCACACTGACATACAGTTCTGGGGAAATTCAGGAAAGTAACTAGGCAGTGGAAGTCAGGGTGATACCTGCATCCTGGTAAGGCTGGCTGTTGGCATCCAGGCTGTGAGCATAGCACTGAAGGCACCCAGAGTTGGAGGGCAGGCAGTGACACAACCCCTTGCTGGTCTGGGTTAAACCCCAAAATGTCACAGCTTGGTGTGTCACTTTTACACACATTATAATGACAATATTTACTACTACAGTGGATTTCATTTTTTTCTCTTTTCCTCACAAGCTGACCTTGGTAGTAGCTGTGACTGAGTCACCTTACTACCACCTTGTGGCTTACAATGAAATATTCACAGAATCTTTTCAATCTTCTATGAACTTCAGTCTATCATCTGTATGACACTGGAAGGTTATTGTTTTCCTGTTCCCTGTAAAAAGCCACCAAATAGTTAAATAGTTTGTAACATTGCTGGAGGATTTTCTGCTCCTTGAAGTCTTTAAACCACGATTTGAGGACCTCAATAGCTCAGACATAGGTGAGAGGTTTTTCGCAGGAGTGGTGGGTGAGATTCTGTGGCCTACGTTGTGCAAGAGTTCGGACTAGACGATCATAATGGTCCCTTCTGACCTTAGTATCTATGAATCTATTGTAAATAGTTAAAATTAACTATTATGAATTAGAATTCTATTCTGTTTAGAAAGAAGGTAAAGAATATCTTCTGATTGAGACTGGCTAACCTAGTGAGGCAGGTTTTAAAGTAGGCTGGATGGGGGCAGGAGACAAAAGCCCACAGATAAGTCCAGAACATGGAGACCTGGATGAAGGATCAGAATCTGGAGGGGAACATAGGCAATCGCATCATGAACAAAGGAGAGACAAGAAGGAATATGGAGGCTAAATCTAATGAACATCTTAGATGTTTGTATACTAATGCCAGCAGTCTAGGGAATAAACAGGAAGAACTGGATATACTAATGAATAATCACAATTATGATATAATTGGCATCACAGAGACTTGGTGGGATAATTCACATGACTGGAATACTGGTACAGAAGGATACAGCTTGTTGAGGAAGAACAGGCAGAGGAAAAAGGGAGCAGTGTTTTCTAGTATATCAGGATGTATATACTTGCACTGATGTCAGGATAGAAGTGTGAGGCAGACCTGTTGAAAGTCTCTGGGTAAGGATAAAAGGGTTAAAAAACAAGGGTGATGTCATGATAGGGTTCAACTATAGACCTAACCAGAAAGGCGGATGAAACTTTTTTTTAAATAACTAACAAAATCATTCAAAGCACAGGACTTGGTGGTGATAGGGGACTTCAGCTACCCAGATAAATGTTGGGAAAATAATACAGCAGGGCACAGATTAACCAGCAAGTTCTTGGAATCCACTGGTGACAACATTTTATTACAGAAGGTGGAGAAAGCGACTAGGGGAGAGGTTGTTCTAGATTTGATTCTGACAAATAGGGAGGAATTGGTTGAGATTTTGAAGGTAGAAGACAGCTTGGGTGATAGTGATCAAGAAATGATAGCGTTCATGATTCTAAGGAACAGTAGAAAGGAAAACAGCAGAAAAAAAGACAATGGACTTCAAGGCGGCAGACTTTAACAAACTCAGAGAATTGATAGGTAAGATTCCCTGGGAAGCAAATCGAAGGGAAAAAAGAGTTCAGGAGAGTTGACAATTTTTTAGAGAAATTTTAAGAGCACAAGAGCAAACTATCCCAATAAGTAGGAGGTATAATAAGAGAGCACCCTGGCTTATCTTCAACCTGAAACTCAAAGAAGAGTCATATAAAAAGTGGAAACTATGTCAAATTACGAAGGATGAATATTGAAAAAACAACAACATAAGCATGTAGAGAAAAAAAATCAGAAAGGCCAAGACACAAAATGAGATTAAACTAGCTAAAGACATAAAGAGTAATAAAAGAAAAACATTTTACAAATACTTTAGAAGCAAGAAGATGACCAAGGCCAGAGTAGGGCCATTACTCAATGAGGGAAAGACAATGACAGAAAATGCAGTAATGGCCAAAGTATTAAATGCCTTTTTTGTTTCATTTTTAACCAGAAGGTTTGCAGTCATCGGATGACTAACACAGTGAACATCAGTGTAAATGGAGTAAGAACTAAGACTAAAATAGAGAAAGAACAAGAATTACTTAAGGTATGTCTTCGCTACCAATGTTAAAGTGCTGCCGATGTGTAGTCTTTGTAGTCACGGCACTAGCGCTTGGAGAAAAACCCACCCCCATAAGGGGAGTAGCTCCCAGCACTGGGATTGCAACTCCCAGCGTTGGTGTACTATCTACACTGCCACTTTAGAGTGCTGAAACTTGCATTGCTCAGGGGTGTGTTTTTTCACACCCCGGAGCGAGAAAGTTTCAGCGCTGTAAAGTAGCAGTGTAGACAAGGCCTTAGACAAGTCAGATGTGTTCAAGTTGACAGGGCCTGACAAAATACATCCTAGAATACATAAAGAACTTGCTGAAGAGATCTCTGAGCTCTTAGCTATTATCTTTTAGAACTTGTGGAGGACAGGAGAGATCTCAGAGGACTGGAAAAGGGCAAATATAGTAGCTAGCTAGAAAAGGGGGAACAAGGACAACTCAAGGAATTATAGACCAGTCATCTTAACTTTGGTATCTGGAAAGAAGAATGAAGCAAATAATCAATAAAGTCTGTAAGCACCTGGAAGAAAATAAGGTTATAAGTAACAGTGAACATGGATTTGTCAAAAAACAATCTAATATCCTTTGATAGGGTAACAAGCTTGTGGATGGGGGGAGCAGTAGATGTGCTATTTCATGTCTTTACCAATGCTTTGGCTATTGTCTTACATGACCTTCTCATAAGCAAACTACGGAAATGTAGCCTAGTCCAATACATTGTAAAGTGTGTCTAACCAGTTTGAAAAACGTACTCAGAGAATAGTTATCAATGCTTCAGTCAAGTGGTAGGGCATATGGAGTGGGATTCCACAGGATCCAATTCTAGTCAATATCTTCATAAATAATTTGGATAATGACATAGAGAGTACACTTATAAAGTTTGCAGACGATAGCAAGCTGGGATGGGTTGCAGTGCTTTCGAGGACAGAATGAGAACTCAGATGATCTTGACAAACTGGAGAAATGGTCTGAAATAAAAAGAATGAAATTCAACATGACAAATGCAAAGTACTAAACTGAGGAAAGAATAACCAGTTGCACAAATACAAAATAGGAAATGACTGCCTAGGAAGAAGTACTGTAAAAAAGGATCTGGGGGTTACATGGATCACAAACTAAATATGAGTCAACAATATAACACTGTTGCAGACAAAAGCAAACGTCATTCTGGGTTGTATTAGCAGGAGTGTTGTACACTAGGCACAAGAAGTAATTCTTCCACTCTACTCAACGCTGATAAGACCTCAAGTGGTGTACTGTGTCCATTTCTGGGTACCACAGTTTAGGAAAGATGTGGACAAATTGGAGAAGGTCCAGAGGAGAACAGCAAAAATGAGTATAGGTCTAGAAAATGTGACCTACAAGAAAAGATTGAAAACATTGGGCTTGTTTAGTTCATAAAAGAGAAGACGGAGGGGGACATGATAACAGTCTTCAAGTATGTACAAAATTGTTATAAAGAGGAGGGTGATAATGGGTTTAAATTGCAGCAGTGGAAATTTAGGTTAGACATTAGGAAAAATTTCCTATTTGTGAGGGTAGTTAAGCACTAGAACAAATTACGTAGGGAGGTTGTGGAATTTCTGTCGTTTAAGGTTTTTAAGAACATGTTAGACCAATATGTCATGGATGGTCTAGATAATATTTAGTCCTATTTGAGTGCAGGAGACTGGACTAGATGTCCCATTGAGATCCCTTCCAGTCCTACATTTCTGTGATTCTGAGTGCCTTGACCTACATACTGCTAAAATGTGAGCTATATTTGAAGAACCCCCATCTGCCCCTCCATAAGCTCCATATGATGTAAAGAAAAGTGAGGGGATCATTTTTAGAAATACTGTATATTATGGTGATATAAGGTAAATACAATACAACCAGGCGTCTCTAGGTCTTGAGGGACACCCAAATCCTTGGGTTAAATAGTTTCTCTTAACTAGGGGAACTGGTTCAGTAGCTTCTGTACTCTGGGGCTAGGGAATTGGAGCATAGCCTATTTCCCCACTCCCTTGATGCCAGGTTGCCTGTTTTGGTTTGTGAAACAGAGCAGAGAAAACTATGGTATAACCTTATACAGCTGTAGTACCACTGTGCTCCAGTTCATGATTTAAGGAGCAGTCCTGCAAGTGACTTCACATGGGTGCAGAAGTGCCTCTCCATGCTGTCAATTGCATGATCAGGGCCTTAATCTCTCCATGTCTCATCCCCATTTAACAGCAGGGGAACTAAAAATACTTCCTTTTTCCCACCTTCTGTCTGTGTTGTCTATTTAGGCCCCAATCCCACAGTGATTTACACAAGTGCTTTACATGTGAGAAGTCCCACTGACAGAGTGGGATTACTCACATATGTAAAGTTAAGCATGTGCGTAAAACTTTGCACAATTGGTGCATTCGACTGGGGATCTCTCTGAGGGCTGTTGCTTACTATGTGTTTATACCCTGTCCAGCACAGTGAGGGCCTGATTTTGATTGGCACCTCTAGGTACTATTATAATACGAATAAATATAAAGAAGGGCTTTATCTGTCATTGTTATGCTGCAGGTTTAGCATCCTACAAAAAAGAATGGGGGAATTCACACGTCTCAGCGCTCTTGTTTCTAAGATATCAATACATCAGGTTAAAATTGGCTCATGCTTGGAAGGTTTTCTTTACAAATTGTAAGGACCAGATTGTCTCTGATCTGTGTGGACCTCCCACTTCCTGCATGGAAGTGGTGGTTCAACTGCCCCTGATAATCCCTTCCCCTCAGTATCCATGTTGTAGACTGAGGAAAGCAGTGGGCATTCCAAGAAAAGAGTGGGGCAGGCAAGAGAAGAGTTGGAAGGTTGGGATGGGAGCAAGGCAAAAGTGAATGCATGTCCTTCCTTTCCCAGTCCTTCCATGCCCAGCAGAGTACCCTAGAAATGTGACACAGCCAGAGACTCTGTCGCACTTCTGCAATCTGCTCCAGGCAGTCCTTTAAGTGACGTCCTAAGAGTAGACACAGCCAAGGAAGCCACTGGAAGTGCAAATCCAGTACAGCAATTCTGCAAAGGAGTGGGATCAGAGCTATAGATAGATCTTTGAGTATCCACACTGTTTATGAGCCACACTTCACTTTTTCTCTGCATTAGTATTTCTGCGCGGATGGAAGAATGCAGAGGAAACTCACTGGGAGTGGAGAGGGGAAGACACAGACTTACCAACTCCCTATAGGTGGGGTATGATCAGGCCCATGTTTTTCTTTTCTCCCACACTCCCTTTTTTAAACAAAAGCTTAGTTCAGAGCACAATTCTGCATCAAATTCTATAGCAACAGAATCCAGAAACACACAAGGCCCTGAGTAGTTTGCAAGCCTTCTCCTCCCTGGAGGCTTTAACTGGTGTTTTATATTCACTTTGCATTCATTAGTGTAAATGGTAACTTAAAGTGCAGGACAAATTGGATCCTATAGATCAGTGCTACTCAAAGTGGTGGTCCGCGGACCGGTGCCGGTCTGCGAGCCATCGGCTGCTGGTCTGTGCGCACATTGGGGAAAAAAATTGCCGGTCCCCCACATCAGATAGCTTGAGAAGCACTGCTCTAGATGAAAGCCTGGTCTCATTGAAGTCAAGGGCAAAACTCCCAGTGACTTCAATGGGGACAGAATTTCAACCTCACTGTTTGCATATCTGATACATGCTCAAAGTTTTTCATTTTTACTTGAAAAAGAAAAGGGTGTATAATGGTGTTCAGAGGTACCCTTGCTTTAGTTCCTTTGGAGCAGCATGAAGGGAGGAGTACACTGATGGTTAGATGCAGTGTTGAGAAATGTTTGAAAAAACTCCACAGCAAGTACTAGGACTGTCCTCCATGATTTAGGAAAACAAAAAACATAAAAGAAAAATCTCTGCCTTGATTTTTTAAAAATAAAATCAAGTTTCTAGTCCAGGCAATTATTGCTTGAAAATATAAACTGATGTAATCCAACCACTGGGACTGAAAGGCAGAAGCAATTGGAATCCTCTTACTCATTGCGATGCTAAAGCTTTCTTGCCTTCGTCTCCACAATTTTTTAAAATGTAAAATTAGTCAGTTAAGTTTGAAATATGTCCCAATGAGTCAGCTCACTATTCTATCTCTCCCTAAAATCCTAGGCTGTCCTTGTGTAAAGTGATGTGATCATGGTCAGGAGTTGCCTACATTTGGGGAAGGGGATCATAATTGTTTCACATGCCCTTAAGTACTAAAGTTAGCCCTGCTGTTTCCTGACCTTTAGCACTTCACTCAACTAGAAGAAGAAAGTACACTCAGCTAGAAGAAGAAAGTAAACTGGTCAGTGTCTAGCGAATTTCATTTTTTTTTAGTTCTCAGGCACTCATTTGTTTAGATTGCAAATATATTATTTTTATAAACATGTTTGTTGAAATTTTAAAAAAGAAAAATACCCTTTTTTGTTACTATAGGTTTGATAAACTCTCTCTTTAAAAAACAGAAAGGTCCTGATTCTGATCTCACACTGGTTTATATTAGTGTAACTATAGACGTTTCAACTGTTACTGCTCATGTACTGCACACTAGTGTGAGAGCAGAATCAAGCCCCCAAACCCTAAATTGAAGGCATAAAGCATCTCTTTAAGCTGCAGTTTCAATACATAAATGCAAGTTATAAAAACACCCCTTCGCCTGTTTCAGATCTGAGGCTTAATTGTGATATGTATGAAGCTGCATGGACTAAAACCAGACATTGTGTAAGTTGTCTGAAATGCAGTTTAACCAGCTGACAAAAGATCTCTTTATAGTGGTGTGACACTGTACTTCAAAGCAGCACCCTGTAACCCCCATATTCATCATTCGTATATGGTTGTGATATTTCTAACAAAGCATGCCATGTAAGGTACCATATGAAAGGTCATAATCTGTTGAAACTCTTTGTTCTGTCAAAATATGTGTATTGTTAATGTAATACAAAGTTATGAGATGTTGCTATATGGTTATTATTGAAATATGTTGTGAGTTTGGGAGTCGCCCACTGCTAGTTCTCCAGTAACAGCAAAGGAGGTGACCACACCCAGGCAGGTGTTGAAAAACCCATGACCAGCAGGGGAATTGTAAACAAGAGATCTACAGTTCAGTAAGGCCTTCTCTATACTACAAAGTTTTACTGAAGTTATACTACAAAACAGTGTAGGTGTACACACTACAAAGCTACTTTTGCTGGTAAAAACCAGGCAGGCAGGTAGAGTGGATTGCTTCTGTCAGGATGGGGGGAGAGACTGCTGTGCAGAGCAGAGCCAGGGGCTGATGTCTCAGGATAGGTCAATCAGCCTGCTGTCCCATCCCCATCCCCATCCCCCACCCCACCACTCTCGAGAAACCTGCATCATGTGACATTCCCCAAGAGGCATTTGCAAACCCTTCCCAAAGCACCTTGAGGCACCCACAGTGCACTGCTCTGTGTCTTTGCAAGAGCTGCTAGTGTAGATGCACTCCACCAACATAAGGCGCATATTGTGGACATGCAATAGCTGTTTTAATTAAAGCGCTTTAATTAAAGTGGCATAACTTTTGCAGACAAAACTTTGTAGTGTGGACAAGGCCTAAGAGACAGTTGTGCAGCACACAATAAGGATTGCTCCACTCTGTGACTCAGCAAGGCCCATCAGGACATGGATTGAGAGTACAAAATAAGGTGCAGGGGCATCATGAGATCATCTTTCTCCTCCCCCACCTCTGCTGAAGACAACAAGAACACTGGGAAGACAAAGACTTTGAACTGAGACTGGTCCCAGGCTGAGAAGGAAATTCTTCCTGTGTATAAAGAACTGTAACCTACCTGCAACATCCAGTGGAGTGGAAAAAGCTGTTTGATTCAACTCTTGCTTAGTCTAAAAGTTTAGGATTTAGAATGCACGTTTACTTTTTATTTTCCTAAGATAACTACCTTTGATCTGCCTACCACTTATAATCAATTATAATCAATTAAAATTTATCTTTCTAAGGTTAATAAACTTAATGTAATGTTTTATCCTTGCCAGAGAGTTTGTCTAAAGTGCTTGGGGAATCTGCTCAGATTATAAAGGCTAGTCCATGTCCACTTTCCTTTGACAAAATGGCAAACTAATTAATGAGCTTGCACTGTTCAAGAAACGGTCTTGAGCAGTGTAACATGGTATATTTCTGGGGTGCAAGGCTGGAGGCTTGGGAGAATTGCTGGTGTTTCCCTGTGTATATAGTTCATGGGTGGCTTGGAGAGCATTCATGCAATTTAGCTGGGCATGGGCTGAGGGATAACAGCATCTGGAGGGGTTTGCTGCTTGTCACTGGCAAAGCATTGTGAGAGATAGCCCAAGTTGGAGAGTTAAGGGGGCCCACAGTTCCAGGCTGTATCCCGGGGATCCCGTCACAAGCGGTTCCTCATTTTGTAATGAATCTTGATCCTCCTTATGGGCAAACAAGACCTGAAATGCTGAGCCGAATTCACTCCTGCCATTAGCAGGTGTAACTCCAATGAAGTCAATGAAGGTATGCCAGCAGATAATTTGGCCTGCTGTTTTTACTGAATAGGCAGTGTAAAGGCCACACAGAGATCATGAAGTCTTTGCAGCGTCTCTTTAATAAGGCACTGTGGAGTGGGGGAGAAGAGGCACTGAGGTCACACCAAACAAGTGAATGGAAAGGAATGGTCAGTTTACAGTATGTATCCATGAGCTTAAAACCCTGCATGTGAGTGTGAAGGAGGTGGTAGAACCTCAGAAGTTTGTGGTCAGTTCTCCTGCCCGAAATCTGAAGCAGGAGATTTGTTGCATGGAAGCCCATTTCTCCTCAAGTTCTTCATGTCTTTGTCCAACACAAAGCCTTTTTTTTTCTTTTTTCCCCCCAAATTTTGCACAATACTTATGGAAAAGTCCAATAGAACTTAAGTTTTCTGTAGGTTTTTTTTGTTTTTTAAAAAACACCCTATAGCAATGAATAGAGAATTAAATAAACTGCTATAGATAGAATTCTATAGGCTGGTTTGGAAAACATACAGAAAGAATTTCTTTTTCCAATAAATTATATACATTTTTAGAGAAATTTCTGTAGACCCCAAAGAACTCTTAAAACCCACTTTTTTTGTGTGGTTTTACCTCTATCAAATACTACAGGACCTTTCCATGAGAGAAACATAGCACAGTCTGGCTATAAGTCTTGACCAATGAGCTAACTTTTAAAGTAGGTCTATTTTACCACGACACTCAGTTAAATATGGGGAGGCATTTTACATGTACAGTTTACCTACATAAGTTGATTTGCTGTGGAGAACAATTTATGAAAAGATTACTGGGCTCTAGAAATGCACCTCTTTTTTACAGGATTTTCATGCTGAATTACTAAAAACAGGACAGGCAGTTCAGGTCAAGGTGAGTTTATTGTCCATACAGCATACCTAATCCCGCCAAAACACATTTCTTAAAACCATCTTTAAACTAGTCAAAACAACAGGTTATTAATAAAAATGACTTAACACTGAACAGAGACGACCTTTTAAAAGGTAATCGAGACTACACTTTATCAGAATCTTATCCATCAAAAAACAATCTCACATACTTTCTAAATACTTTTTGTTTACACTGATCATGTCTACTACCGCACTCTCTAGCATCCCCTGACCATATAAACATCCACACCTCTTAAAGAGCACATTGTGAGAGGATAACTTTGACTTGATATGGCATCACACTCATTAAAGCAAAAAAAAAAAAAAAAGTTTGAGAACAGAAACTGTGCAACTGAGAGTGATTTCTGAGGTACATGATAACATGGTAATACACATAGTGGAAAAAATCCAGTGGCCGGGTGAGTTGCTGGGAACTTTTGAGCTGTCCAATTATTCAAGCAAAGACCAGCAGCATTAGGTTGGGATAATAGCACTTCCCTACCTTACTGGGGTATTAGGAGCATGTATACATTAAAGACTGTGAGGCACTCAGATACTATAGTGATGGGGACCATATAAGTACCTAAGACAGAAGATAGATAGAAAAACCAAATATTCCACTAAAAATGACAAATATTTGCCATACTATACCTAAGATCTGGGAAGGTACAATCTGCAAGGCACTTTTTTCAAAGTGGGCTGTAGAGAAAAAGGCTGAATTATGGTATTTGAAAAAAATCACACACTTGTGCTTTGAGATAGCAGTTTTTGATGCCAGACAAAAAAAACAAACCAATGCTGACTTTCTTGTCCTCAGTTTGAAATGAAAATTGTGCAAAAGTACAATAGTTTTCATTTTAAGTGATATTGTCAAGTTGTTAGGACCCAGATTTTACATACTTTGAGAGCTCTGTCTTATAATAGTAAATGCCCTCTTGATTCTAACCGCATAGTAATTGTTTATTTTTTACTACACCACTGCAGCATCAAATGTATTTGTTAAAAATGACTGCACACAGTGTAGGTCCTATGAAATAAATTGTGCATGTGGGCTCCAATTGTACTTTTTATGTGTCAGCTTTACACAAAATAAAGGACTACATTATTTAACTATATCATGCTCAGAGGCAGTTTTTAAAGGAATACTAAGGTACAAACAAAAAACTAATCCTACATGGTAATGCAGTGAGGACTTGATTCAACAAACACATATACCCCTGAATAATTTTACAGTAGTCCCATTGTCAATGGCAATACTCATACAGGTGAAGTTCTCACATGCACAGGTGTTTGCAGGATAAGGCTCTGAGTTATAATCTACCAGGTTCTTTAGGGTGAAATTTGCCCATGACTGCATAATGCCTGAGTAATTGTGCTATATGCAGGGCACAAACCTAGAGTGAGGGGGATGAAATTCATCCCTAATCTACTGACAGGTCAAAAGCTCCTATGTAGCTTCTCCACATCCCTTTTTGGAAACTAATCTGTGTATTCACTTTCCTGTCCCCAGAACTCTCTCCAAGCTGGCCTATTCCAAGATGATGTGAAGACCCCTCTCTGCACTACACAGGGGTACAGAATGGCAGTTAGCGCTCCATAACATAGGGAATTTCACACTTACATCTCACTCCTGTAATCAGATCAGCACAAGTGGACTTCAGTGCCTGCACTGAGTTCCACAGAAGTCATTTGGGCTCCACATGGGTGCAAGAGACTGCCTGCACAGATCTGATTGCAGCAGAGAAGCCTTAATGATGAACCTTTCAAGGAAAATGTATGTACTGCAGGAAATGGTGCTAATGATTCAGCAGACAGCACTCTTCCTTCTGAGTACATAGCGAGCCAATGCCTAGCATGGTGCTAGAAGGAACTGTGCTTGGAAAAGTGCTATTTTTTTGAATGAAATGAAAACCAAGGTCCTGACCATTGTGGTTGTTAAAAGTCCTATGATACTTTTCACAATTCTTAACCCTGCTGTCCTGGCCAAATTCTAGCGTTGGGTAATTACCTTCCATTCTGCTGGCCTACATTCTCCTTACGGTTTCAGTTCTACAAACAGCTGTTTAGTGTTGCTGGCACACGACTGCTGTGTTCCAGACCAGAAGTAGGTGAAGTGATCTCCATAAACACAATGGCCAAATACTATGCTGACTTACACATGTACAGCTCCTCTAAAATCAAGGGTGTTTTAAGGGGCACAAGTCAGCAAAGAATTTGGTCCAGTCCATAAATCACTTTGGTATATGCCCATATGAAAGTTCTATATGTCACAGTAAGATCTTATAAGGAGCAGGGCTGTGCAGATTTTTGGGGGGCATAATCTCACTTTCCATGATTTTTTCATAATATGAGTTTTTTGTACCAGAACCTGCTAAATTTCATGTTTTTAATGTGAAAATGTTTATCTTTGTAAGAACTAAATTCCACAATTTGGAAAATGTCAAGGTTTCTGTTTAATTATATGGCCATTTTAGAGTGAAAATTTTACTGTTTTCACTTGCTCTATCTTTTTAAGCAAAATACCTAACATTTTGTAGGACATTGGCTGTTTTGCAAAATTGGACTGATTTCAGAAAATTGAAACAAAATACAAAAATCTCAAATATCTCAGCACCTGATGCTGCAAACACCTTTGCATAGACAGACAGCTGAAATTGCTTGGAGTGCCCTCCAAAGGAATTTGTGGGAACTGGAGCTATGTTTTCGGTTTTCATTGAGAATACTTAACATAGCCATAACAAAAAGGTGTTTTCTGTTATAATATGCAGTGTTAAAAGCATGTAAAATCTGGGGTTCAAAAAGCCTGGCAGTATTACTTTAAGACCATTTGTTTTGTCTTTTGATACCCAGCCACTGAGAGAAGACTGTTGGGCCTAATCCTGAAGTCATACTCAGGTAAAACTCCCTTTGAGGATTACAAAAGTACTGGGCTGATTATTTCTAAATCCACTGAAAATTAAGGGCCTGATTCCACAAACACTATTGAACCAAGTGCTTACTACCAGAAGTAGGCCCATTGATTTCTATATGCCAAATCATGGTGTGGCTAACTAGCAGTATCACAGGCAGCATCGTGGGCAAGGAAGCAGGCACCACACAGCTGGACAACCCCCTCCCTACACAGGTGGGTGGAAAGGGGTAGAGCCCCAGCTCCCCCACCCTCAATGTGGCCAGCCATGTAGCTGCACTGGTGCATTGTGATGCATACGCTACACCGAGTATAGACCTGGTGCAGTTTATTCCCTTTTTGAAGTAGACAGGAGACCAGGAGGGGACTGTGACTTCAGGGGTCATAATCTGTTTTCTGGACTGCTCTAGGGGCAGCATAACAATGCAGACAACCATAAAGTCATGATCTAGCCCTGTGGGATTACTTATGGTAGTAAAGCATTACACTAGGTAGCAAAGGTACAATGCTCACTGTCCAGCACCTTGAGTAATCATTTGCATCAGGGCAAAGTAAGTGTAAAATGCTCCCAAACCAGAATTTTCTACTTATGTCGGAGATAACATTTTAATATCCACAAGGCACTCATTTTGCACAAATACAAATGACTAAATAAGGTGACATACAGTGGAGAATCAGGTCTTAAGTGCTTCCAGGATCGAGACCTATATGTGCAGAAATCTTTGCTGAACGGATCCTCATGTTAATGTATTTTTTCCACTATGAAACGGACACCTAAGACCAAACGGGAGCCCAATGTCCCTGCAATCTACAACTGTTCCCCTACACAACTGAAGCTACTGTGCTTTGCTCACCAAAACACAGGCTTTGGCTGCCTTTTGCACTGACCATTCCATGAGGCTCCCAGCGGAAAGAACTGTAAAGTTGTGAGGTATTGTGAAAATGGGAACCTTTTTTGTCCAGTAAACCTGAGGTAAATATACTGTCTTTGCAGGATGTGATCAGAAAAATAAAATAAAATAAAATAAAAAAAAATCATGAGCACGCTATTAGAAAACAACTGTACAGGGCATTTCCAGTAAATCTAACAACTCATCTTATCTCCACTTAACCGTCTACTTCAGGATTTGAAATTTAAGCAGTAAAATAATATATTATAAAAATGTTTATAAAATAGCAGCACACTCAGTGAAACAATACAGCTAAGTACTGTTAATGTGAATAAGAATGAAACAAATCATAGCTTCTTAGCAGCGCAAAAAAAAAAAAAAAACCAAACAAAATAAACCCCTTAGATTCTTACTCCATTTTCTACCCTCATCTAGCCAAATATGGCAGAGTCCATTCATAAAATATTCTTCAAAGTAGCATGTTCTTTCTGGATTTTTATCTTTAAAAAAATGCAAACATTAACATTTCATCCAACAGCTTCAAACTGTATATTTGCAATCTGTTAATACAATTGTGCAAAAAAAAAAAAATTGCCCCATCTCCTTTGCCATCTAAATGCCTCTTCTTTACAGATGGAGCAGGAAAAATAAATTCAAGTACACTGAATACACCTTTGTAATAAAAATCAAAGTCACGCACCTTGATGTTTACCATTTGTGTCTTTTGCACCAGCAATTTTCTTTCATTGTCCATAGATAAGCATGCGGGTGGTATTAAGATCCTTCTGACACTGAACAATACACAGAATTGTCAGACTTTCATCCGGAATGTTGTGACAGGAATGTCATCCGAAGCAGGTGTTGGAATTTCCAGCAACACCAGAACTAGCAAAGTACATCAGATACTGGAAAATATTGACTATTAAAAGCTATATGCATTGCTGCTTTTTTTTTTCTTTTGCTCAGCACAATTGTCATAAACCATCTCATTTATCCCTTAGGAACAATTTTCAAAGTGCTTTTCGAATGAAATGGTTTATAATAATGCTAACTGTGGACCAGTAAAGTTATAAAAATCTGGAAAATGTGTTTTTTGGAGGGAGAGGGGGGGATCAAAGGAAATCACATCTTCTTTAACATAGTGAGGATATGTTAAAAAGGAAGATGGGCAGAGCATCATTTAATTGCCTTTACACCAAACTAAGGAGCTGCCAAAAGTTAACATTGACGTGTAGCATTAGCATTGTGAATGAATATAATGCTTTTTCACAGATGATCCACTGCATCTAGGAATCCAAAGTTCTGAGGTGGTCTGATTCGTTGACAGGTCATTTTTAATCTGTATATTTCTGTCATCTAATGCAAGCATTCTATACTTTGGCGTGGACCACTGCTGGATAGCAGGATCAGCTTTTTGCCAAAGATGCTGTTGTGTTTAGAATGAACCATTTCTGGAGGAAAAGTAGGAAGCAGTGGGCAGGGGTGGGAGGGAGAAACACCTGCTCTTCCGGCTGGCAAAATAAAGCATCTTCTTTCTTAGGTAGCAGCTACCACAGACAGCAAGAGTAAACAAAACTAACATACAGAGATCCAACAAACAGTTCTGACTAATAACAGAGGTGATAGATCAGCAAATCTCTTCTGCATCCAAAATGGTTCAATCACTTCAGGGATCTTTTCCCACTTTGCCCTAACCCCTTAATTCTATTGCTTTGCAATCTAGTCAAGCCATAACATCACACACACAATTCCTTTCTTAACTTTAAAAAAGGGTGTGTATGCACTAGGTCATAATGCACGCACAAAAAAGTATACTCTACTTTGTTCCCACAAATGCAGGCTTACATTTATCTAGCTACTTTTTATGCTTTTATAAGCACTTAATATCACCGATACATAATCAAACAGCAATTATCAAACATATCGTGGGATTCCCTTCTGTAGAACATCACAGGCACCAAATGCTTTTTTAAATTACTCATTTTTTTTTGTTTTGTATCTAAAAGAGCTTTAAATACGTTCTATGTGGGAGCAGATTAAAAAAAAGATTTCATTCTAAAAAAGGGGGGAAGGAGCTGGGGGAGCAAGCATGACTGTCTGGGCTGACGTCCTCACAGGTTGATGTCTCTCACATCTGTGGGAGTGCTGGCCTGGTCCAGTTCATCCACCATCTTAGAAGGATTGCTTTGCTGTTGCTGGACTTGCCTAAGGTTGCTTACTAGCACCGACTCAATCTGTTCTTGGCAGGCTTTAAGGCAGTCCTAGAGAATAGGAAGCAAAGTGATTGGTTAGTGAATCTTTTCCCACGGTGTCAATCAAAGCTTCAAAACAAGCAGAAATGAGGAAAACCAAGATGTTCAGAGGCTATGTGAATGGAAATCATGTATTCATCCTAGAATCGTGCTCTGAAGGGAAACAGGCTGCACCTCACTAGAAGCAGCCCACATATGCAGTCCTTTGGGTGGAGTAAAGCAAATGTCACATTTGTTACAATCTTGGCACCTTAAAATTCTAATTCTCCTGCAAGAAAGTAGTGCCTTTTGTAATGGGAACTCAACTGTATTCATTGGCAATCTCCTGCAGGACAGGTATAAATCCAAAGGCAGGACTATACCTAGCTATGTAGTAGCTCCTGCATTCCCTCTGCAGAGCAAAATGTATATCATTCCTGTGCAAGAAGAAACATGCCTTTAATAAACTCAAGTTCTACAGTACTCTACAATAATGGTCCACAGTACTACATCTTACAGCACTGCAATGAAGTAGGCCGTTACTATAGAACACTGAAGTATTTTCTTCAGAAGGGTCAGCAACGAAGACATAAAAAGGAGATGCCCCCAAGCTCAGAGAATCTGTATCCAGACTCCCAAAAATGTAATCCTGCCTCCAAACACTACTTGATAGTTGGGCCTCATGAAAGACAACCCTGGTAGAAACAGGAAAAACGCAGTTGGGAAGCAACCCACCAGACAATCCAAGACACAGAGCACCAAGACCATTGTCAGCAGTTTGCACGGACTATCTTCCACCCACGGAGTAAATTCAAATTGAAACAACCAAAATGATTCCAATAACAGGGGAAAGAGCAGGCCAGGTAGGACACCTATTTCTCACTGAAAATGGCACACTTATTCAGGGTGCAGGCAAAATTAAAATAGTAACAATAACAATACAGTCGGACCTCAGAGTTACGAACACAGAGTTATAAACTGATTCGTCAACTGCACACCTCATTTGGAAGTGGAAGTACACAGTCAGGCAGGAGCAGAGACAAAAACAAAAAACCCACCACCACCATCACCAAAATAAACAAATACAGTACAGTACTGTGTTACACATAAACTACTAAAAAATAAAGGGAAAGTTTTAAAAAAAAGATTTAAAAAGATAAGGAAATTATTTCTGTGCTTGTTTCATTTAAATTAAGAGGGTTAAAAGTAGCAGTTATCTACTGCACAGTAAATTTTCAAAGCTGTCTTATGTTCAGCTGTAAACTTTTGAAAGAACAACCATAACGTTTTGTTCATTTGAACAATTTCAGAGTTACGAACATCCATCCCCAAGGTGTTCGTAACTCTGAGGTTCTACTGTAGTAATATCAGAAAACTACAAATATCCATAACCATGTTTCTGCCACAGACCTCAAAACACTTTGCATAGAGGATTAGATAAGTATCTTTATTCCCATTTCACAGACTCAGAAACTGAGTTACGGAGGCCAAGTGATTTGTATCAGGTCACACATGGAGTCAGTGGTTGAGTCAGGAACAGAACAAAGTACTGCAGCACAACAGATCAAACCAGGGACCTATCTGGCTAGCCCCCTCACTCTCACCCACATAGTGGCAACAGTAGAGTTTGAAGTCTGCACACAGGTATGCTTCATCCCAGGCCTGCAACGTACATCTGTTGTCCTACCCTGACTGGGAAGCATAAGTCATGTATGTCTGGGCATGTCCGCTCCATAGGGACATTTATGTGCTTGATACAATTTGTGCTGGTGTGATTATTCCAGGTGATAAAATTCATGCTGTGCCAGGAATACCACTTTTTGTTGGACCCTGGAGACTCAGTGCTAACAGTAAAGTCACACCCTCTCTCTGCAAAGAAACTACCATGCCTATATCCTGGAGCACCATTCCCAAACTTTATTTGTACATATATATATATATATATATATATATACACATACACACCAGCAAAAGAGTACAAGGGGTTCGTTTGTTATGCTGGTCAGATACAAGGAAGAGTGGACTGGATGAAAAGAAAAGGAGTACTTGTGGCACCTTAGAGACTAACAAATTTATTAGAGCATAAGCTTTCGTGAGCTACAGCTCACTTCATATGCTCTAATAAATTTGTTAGTCTCTAAGGTGCCACAAGTACTCCTTTTCTTTTTGCGAATACAGACTAACACGGCTGCTACTCTGAAACCTGGACTGAATGAGACATTGGTCCTATCATGAACAAGAAACTTACCAAAGATGTGGAGGCCACTACCCAATTCTAGCACCAGTCAGCTAGGTACAGATCATGGCAGCACCATTAGAACATCAGTAACAAGAGGCCAGTTCATCACTATTGCCTGGGCATAACTGGACCAGGATGGTGTCGTATTTTCCAGCTTAATAGTCAGAATCAACTTTTATCAAGAATAACGTTGATCAATACCATTGTTAGATCAGTTGCAGAGAGCAAGGCAATACTTGAAATCTGTGCTGCAGTGTCATGCCCGTATGACGTGCAGTGGGTGGACTGTTACTTCTCTGTGTTTGTCATAGCTATGTGCCTCTTTAACCCATGGCTCTGTGCTCCAGAGATGAAAGCCCCAACAAAGATTGGTGAGACTGATATTAAACACTTAACTACAGGTGAAGAAAGTGGCGATTCCCATAGTTCAAGCTGCCTAACACTTTCCGTTATAAGCCAGTGCTTTCAGTTGCTTGTCACTTTGCCAAACTTCTATCCCTTAGGCTGAAATTTGCCACGCTTACTCTCTGTCTCAGGCTGAATTGATCTGGGAAAATTTCAGCAAAAACAGCTTGGCCATTTCCAAGAATGAGGCTAAGGAAAGCAGGTAGTTTGATAAAAGCTAATAAAAAATCCCAGGTTTCAGAGTAGCAGCCGTGTTAGTCTGTATTCGCAAAAAGAAAAGGAGTACTTGTGGCACCTTAGAGACTAACAAATTTATTGGAGCATAAGCTTTCGTGAGCTACAGCTCACTTCATCGGATGCATTTGGTGGAAAAAACAGAGGAGAGGTTTATATACACACACACAGAGAACATGAAACAATGGGTTTATCATACACACTAAAAAATCCCAGCAGTTTCTCTGAAGAGCTCTAGCACCTTCAGGATTTGGAGCAGGACCTTCCAATTTGGATTAGGAGAAGTGTGGAGTCAGGTGCTGTATGCTCTCCCCAGGACCATACACCCGGACTTAACCAAGTTATAAGCCTCTGAAAATTGTCATTTGCACATGCTCAGTAGAGCCCATGAGATCCTTGCTGCTAAAAGCCCCAGAAAGCCCCTTTACATACCAACTACACTGAAACATGCCTCAGGAATAGAGCTAGAGCTCTAGATGTAATGTGGATGTAACAGATGGAGTAGCAGCTGCTGTAGCCTCTTAGCCTAGGAGAAGGCAGAGATTAAAGTGAGGGGAAATGACATTCTTCTTGACTTGGGGTGCCAACACCCTCCCTCCTGTTTCAATATACTTGCTCCATTGGAGGGAAGGTGTGCTGGGCATCAGGGAGAAACCATGAGTTCTAGTGTCATCTCTTCCATTTGTTGGTGTTAATAAGCCTGTGCACTTCACAGTCATTACTGAGCAAGGCCTCATATCCCTACCTTAAGGAGGCAGGCAACTCCCATTCTCCCCATTTTACAGAAAAGGAACCAAGTTTACACAAGGTCCCTTTGGAAAAGCTTGGCACAGAATTCAGGGACCAGATTCTAGGCTGTATGTCACATGAAGTGCAGTGGGGACAATTATGTCTTTTAAGTTACCTCTGCACTATGCAGAATCTGGCCTGCTCTTTGACATCAGTGTAGCCCTTATCATAAATTAGAGGAACCCCAGAGGCATGCACTAGTTTATGGCAATCTATCTGAAATAGCAGTGCCCCTAATGACAGATATAGTCACTCTGTACTGTGCTGATTATGAGACAGTCCTCTAAGATGTACCCTAGCCTCAGAAGAAGGAGAATGTACATCACATATTCATTCCACAGCATACTCCTTTTAATTTCCTGGGGTCAGTTTTTCTTAGGACATCTAACCAGAATGTAATTCTTCATCTTCACTTTTCATGAAACACCCTTATTTCTGTCTCTCTGCATTCATAGCCACACTCTATGTATAGGCTTGTTGTCCTCTGGAAATTAGAGGTATATTGTGGGCACAAACAATGAGTAACAATGTAAGTTAGCTAATACTCAGATGCACTGAGCAACCACAACTCCAGTTTAGTCAATGGGAGCAGGGGATGCTCAGCAATTTAGAAACTCAAGATAGTGCCTCAAGTTGGACACCCTCCGTCCCCCCTAAAAATGCAGTGCCTAAAGTGGGAGGTTGTGTCTAAAAATGCTGGCCTATATGACTTGCACTAGGCCACACAGTGAGTCAGTGGCAATGACAGGAATAGAATGCTGATCTCTTGACTCATGGTCTAGTACCCTATTCACTGGACTACATGTACTGTCAGCACACTGGATCAGTCACTGAATGGACATGTTTCAAAATGCGAACTGCACTCCAACAACAGGTATTCGTGCACACTGTCTATGCACCATACCAGAGCAAGAAGGCTTGCCCGTAATCCTGTATTAAGAATTCATGTAGAAACCATGCCAGCAGGAATTACCCATATTAAGATACTTAATTACCAAAACCACGTTTTCTCTGGTTTTGGTAAATCTACAAAAGACTTTGCTGCCTTATTGTAGAAGGAGTCCTATTGAGGATGGCATGCTAGGGTTGCCAACCCTCCAGGACTGTCCTGGAGTCTTTGGGAATTGAAAATTAATCTTTAATTGAAGATTACGTCATGTGATGAAACTTCCAAGAATACGTCCAACCAAAATTGGCGACCCTATGTCAGGCCTAAAATTAGACCTCCTACCAACTTTTTTGGTATGAGGTGCATTGTGCTGTCTATCCCTCCTTATACGCTGCATACATGCTACATTCTCATCAGAAACCAAGGGACTGACAGCTACAGGATTCCTGCTCTTGGAGAGATGTGAAGTTTGAATACCCGGTTTGCTAAGAATGAAGCAGGAAGACTGAAGTGAAGGAGTACCGTACATGTCACTGAGAAAAAGAAACTAAATACCCTGGATTTATTGGTGATGGGAGGTGAAGCAAAAAAATATGGATTTTTACAATGCTGCAGCCATTACATGTTAGGGTATTTCTATTGGGTTTTTTTGCAAGAGGTGTGTAGGGGGACTGACTGTTTTGTTTTTAATGGTCCTGCTGGTGATGACAAATCTGTCTAGTTATTTTAAGGTGAGAACTTTTGATTTTATTCATCTTGCTGGGAAACGGTTGGACGCTTTCTATAGTCAGGAAGTTGATCATTTAATGGTGAGGGCTGGGCCTCTCGTCCCAAATATAGTTCTGCCAAAAATCCTAAAAAGTTCAGATAAATCCCATGCTCAAGAACACATGTGCATTCTAGGTCCACTACCAACATTCACATATTTAAGAGGTAGTAACTGTAACATCATGTTCCACCAGTTAGTAAAATGATTGGGCTTATGTTAAAATGCCCAGTGAGTCCATTATAGCATATTCTGGCAACTGCTTGTTGCAATAGAATTGGTTTTCTGTTTGTGGTCTCTTTCCCTTTTCCATAAACTGGTACTAATATGCTTGTGTTCACTGGACAAGACCTAAGCAAATGCATATAAATCTATCATCAGACACAATATCTCGTTTTCAAACAGCTTTTGCAGCTAGATTGACAGAAATGCAAGGTAATCAAGGGATGAGCCCCAAGGTCACAAAGGAGTTTACTAGCACAGATGACCCCCCCACATCAGAAAGATTTCATCGAGTGTGTACATCTCCCTATCACCAAACAGAAGTTTCCAGCCATGCTAACCTTCCTTCAAACAGGGCCTGATGCTGCTCCCATTGAAGTTGATGGCAAAATGGTGCAGATCAGGCTCAGACATAAAAAACTGGAAGAGTGGGGATATCCATTTTCAGAATATCATAAAATTTTGCATTTATAAAGCACGTTTCATACAAAGACCTCAGTATGCTTTTAAAACATTAAGGGCCAAAATTGCAAAGCAGAATGTCATTCTAAAACAAATCAGGCATTTGCACAGCCAAGTTCCCATCTCAGCGCTTTACAACCCAATTTTCTGCATAACTGCAGAGTTTTTGCATGTAACGTAAATCCTGAAAATCTTCACCCAGTTAAGTCAGTTTCAGAACACTCTTATAATATTATACATCTTTTAATAGTAATAATTCATAGCAAAAACAAATAATTATCCATTTAATTTATGCAGAGCTCTAAAATGACTTTTCCCAGGGCTGTGAGGCACCCTGCTCTTAGCGTGAGGAAGTTTTGTCTGTGTCTGCGGTGGATCAGCTCCCTGAAAGGAGCTGCCCCCAGGCCTCCACAGGCCTTGCTCTCTCTTTAAAGGTTAATAATAGGCACACACCAACCCTAAGTTCTCCGAGCATTCCCAGTAGAGTCCAGCCCCTTATCCACTGAACTCTCCCAGAATTACCAGGCTCACTGTTTCCAAAGGAACTGTATCCCGCAGCTCACTAGTTACACCTTAGAACACAGCTCTGCTGAACACACAGCGTTTAGATGTATTTATAGTGAAAACAAGAATAAGTTTATTATCAAAGAACAGAGATTCAAGTGATAGTGAGTAAGAATACTGGAAACAAATGGTTACATATAAAACAAAATAATAACACGCTTTCTGAAAACTAAACTTAACTAACAAGGAATGTCTATCTCCTGCAAGAAAGTGTACCCCAAGTTCTTTCCCCAGCATTTTCAACCAGACTGACACAGACCCGTTCTCATAAAAATCAAGCCCACTGACAGCTTGTCCTTACAGACTGAACAAATATCTAGAGGTACCTTGGGTACAGTTTCAAAAGTTCTTGTATTACCCCTAAACAAGCCAACTTCTGCTGCTTACCTCTTCTTGTTAATTTCCTCTCTGAAGATTTCATAATCCTTCATTAGCATGCAGCCCAGTCTTTTGAGTGGAGGCCTATTGTGAACCATAAAATACTTAATTTACAGGTCAACAGCCAGACAGATGAACGTTCCTTGTCTGAAAGAAAACCTGCTTTCACTGTTGCTGGTGAGCGCTCCCTTAATGCTGACCTTAAGAACATAATTTTCAGTGTATATACATAACTCCTTACACAACATCTGTATGTGCATTTTGCAGTGATACTGATGACCAGGGTGACACATAGACTTTGAGTTCTCACATGACACTCTTTGGTGAACTAAAAATACCAGACCCTGGGATCCCTGTAACCCATATGCACCTGTTATACCCTTTGCCAGTTGGCATCAAGAGGTCTCTGGGTCACAATTACATCTGAGGCCTGGTCCACGCTATAGAGTTAGGTCGACATAAGCTGCTTTACTCTGTAAGTGTCCATACTACAACATTGCTCCTGTCGACGTAACTCACACACTATGTCAACCTAATAACTCCACCTCCACGAGAGGTGTATCGCTTAGGTCGACGTAGTTGGATTGACACAGTGGCAGTGTAGACATTGCATAACTTATGTCGACTTTAGTGGTCTCTAGGAGGTGTCCCACAATGCTGCACTGTGAGCGCTCTGGTCACTGTTTTGAACTCTGCTCAGCGGCCAGGTACACAGGTACATGCCCCTCCCCTTTAAAAGCCCTGTGAATTTTAAATTCCATTTGTTGTTTGCTTGGCATGGAAAACTCACATAGCAACTGCCCAGCTGACCATGCCAGCTCCACACAACAAACGTGCTCCTGCCTGGAGTACACGGGAGGTGGTCGATCTCCTGGGTCTGTGGGGAGAAGAGGCTGTGCAGGCACAGCTCCGATCCAGCCGTAGAAATGTCGACATCTATGAACGGGGGAGAAGGGCTACAAGTGGGACACGCAGCAGTGCCGTGTGAACATCAAGGAGCTGCAACAGGCAAACCAGAAGGCAAGGGAGGCAAACAGCCACTCTGTGCAGAACTGCAGACATGCCACTTCTCCAAGGAGCTGCATGCCATCCTCGGCGGTGACCCAACCACCATCCCCAAGAGCCCCACAAATACGGGGGAGCTGGAGTCACAGGCCACCACAGTGAACCCTGAGAACAAGGTGCTGGACAAGAAAGAGGAGGAGGAGCATGGAGGACAGGCGACCAGGGGATCGGGTGGCGCTGCATCACTGCAAGTCAGGACCTCTTTTTGACTCCTGAGCACTCAAGCGAGTCCCAGCAGTCTAAGGATGGTGAGCCCGATGCACGGGAAAGAACCTCTGGTAAGTATGCAGTTTGCTTTGACACTGCAGGCACATATCTGTTCATTTACTCATTTTTAGTCACGTTGCAAGAGGTAGTGAAATAACCAAGAGGTAGAGTTGCTATCTGCTTCTCAACAGTTAGGCAGAGGGAGCCCTGCAGAACAGTTTGTTTATGTGCACTGAAGGCCTGTGAATCCTCCACAGAGATCTCGAGGAAGCTTTCCTGGAGGCAATATGCAATCCTCTGCCAAAGGTTTCTGGGGAGGGCTGCCCTATTTCTTCTGCCACAGTAGGATGCTTTCCCACACCACTCAGCAATTACTTCAGCAGGCACCACTGCAGTACACGGGCTAGCACCATACAGACTCGGTCTGCACCGGATGTGTGCAGGAGCTGTTCCCTTTCAGCCTCTGCTACCCTCTGGAGTGAGATATCAGCTAAAGTCACAAGCAGAAGTGAGAACGTAGTGCTTGTAACTTGTATGATCAAGTGGAGTGAATGCACTCACAATAGTACCTCTGACCACTGTTTCTTTCACAGCTGCAAAAGTGGCCTTGAGGGTCTCTCCATCCATACCAGTGGAGCGGTTCAGCCAGAAAAGGAGAAAGAAGAGGACAAGGGAATACATGTTCCAGGAGATCCTGCAAGCCTCAGTGCTTCAGATACCAAGCAGAGGTCTTGGAGGATGAAGTTCAAGGACACAATGGACATGGATAGTGAGAACAAGAGAAACGGGCAGCAAGAGATAATAACCCTTCTTAGGGAGCAAACAGACATGCTGCAGTCTCTGACTGACCTTCAGGCTCAACAGATCCGTTCTTGTCTCCCCCTGCAGCCCACAGAGAACTGTATTCCAGGACCTCCCTACACACCCCTTCCTTTACTACATGGCATCCGGGGCCAGTGCAATACCCCTACCACTCCACCCTGGGGGAAAGTACAGACAATCACAGCTGCACATACACCAACTGTGTCTCTCACAGGTCAGTGTATGTGTGTTTGTGAAATGGAAATTACTTTTCTTTCCCTTTCAGAGGTTCTTTCCCATGTATTTATAAAGTTTCATTCAGTTTTAAATATGTTTGTCTCATAAAACTGGGTGACTGGGCAACAAAATGGCAAATGAAATTCAATGCTGATTAATGCAAAGTAATTCACATTGGAAAACATAATCCCAACTAGACATATACAGTGGTGGTGTCTAAATTAGCTGTTACCACTCAAGAAAGGGATCTTGGAGTCACTGTGAATAGTTCTCTGAAACCATCCACTAAATGTGCAGTGGCAGTCAAAAAAGCAAAAAGAATGCTGGGAATAGTTAAGAAAGGGATAGATAGTAGGACAGAAAATATGTTTCCTCTACATAAATCCATAGTACGCCTACATCTTGAATACTGTGTGCAGATCTGGTTGCCCCATCTCAAAAAAAGATATATTGTAATTGGAAAAGGTACTGAAAAGGTCAACAAAATTGTCTAGGGGTATGGAACAGCTTCCATATGAGGAGAGATTAATAAGACTGGGACTTTTCAGCTTGGAAAAGAGACAACGAAGGGGGAATATGATAGAAGTCTATAAAATCAAGATGGTCTGGAGAAAGTAAATAAGGAAGTGTTATTTACTCCTCATAACACAAGAACTAAGGGTCACTAAATTAAATTAATAAGCAACAGGTTTCAAAGAATCTAAAGGAAGTATTTCTTCACACAACACACAATCAAGCTGTGGAACTCTTTGCCAGAGGATCTTGTGAAGGCCAAGACTTATAACAGGGTTAAAAAAAGAGTTAGATAAGTTCATGGATGATAGGTCCATCAATGGCTATTAGCCAGGATGGCAGGGATGTAAAATCATCTATAAAGTGTCCCGAGCCTCTGTTTTCTGGAAGCTGGGAATGGGTGACAGGGTATGGATCACTTGATGATTACCTGTTTTGTTCATTCCCTCTGAAGCATCTGGTATTGGCCACTGTCGGAAGACAGGATAGTGGGCTGGATGGACCATTGGTCTGACCCAGTATGGCCGTTCTTATCTTTGTATGGGTTCAGAAAAAAAGTCTATTTATGGAAACTTAATTCATCTTGTTATTAGTTCATAACATATGCTGGCTGGGACTGACATCATTCATAAGTAATAGCAATAGGTGCATTTGCAATGCTGTATTACCACATACAGAACACTCATTACAATGCTCATACTAGGGTGCAAAAAAAAAAAAAAAAGCCAAGCACAGCAGACTACAGCAACATACGCTACTGTGTCTCATTGTTAAAATAGTCCTTCAAAGCCTCCCTGAGCCGTATAGCCCCCTGCTGGTCTCTTCTTACAGCCCTCATATCTAGCTGCTCAAAAGCAGCAAACAGCCATTCCACCTCCTGCAGAAACCGCTCCCACTTTGCTTTACAGATATTATGAAGCACACAGCAGGCAGTTATCGCCATAGGGACATTTTCTTCACTGAGGTCTAATCTTGTGAGTAGACAGTGCCAGCGGCCTTTCAAATAGCCAAAGGCACATCCAACTGTCATTCTGCAGCTGCTGAGCTTGTGGTTGAAGCACTCCCTGCTAGTGTCATGCTGGCTACTGTACGCCATAGGAGTAAGGGGTAGGCTGGGTCTCCCAAGATTACTATTGGCATTTCAACATCCCCAATTGTAATTGTCTGGTTTGGAAAGAAAGTCCCTGCTAGAAGCCTTCTCTACAGGCCTGTGTTCTTTAAGATGTGTGCATCATGCACCTTCTCTGACCAGCCCATGTTGATGTCAGTGAAACGACCCCGTGATCCACCAGTGCTTGCAAAACCATAGAAAAGTACCCCTTTCTGTTCTCCATGGCAAGGTGGTCTGATGCAAAAATGGGGATATGTATGCCATCTATTGCCACACCGCAGTTAGTGAACCCCATTACTGCAAAACAATCCACTGTGTCCTGCATGTTGCCCAGAGTCACAGTCCTTCGTAACAGGACACAATTAAGGACCCCGCACACTTGCATCACAAAAACCCCCACAGTGGATTTTCCAACTCCAAATTGATTCCTGATTGATCAATAGCAATCTGGCATTGACAGCTTCCACACAGCTATCACCACTCACTTCTCCACTGTGAATGTAGCTCTCACAGCACTGGAGGATTGGGGTGAGCTCCATACACAGTTCCAGGAATATGGCCTTAGGCATCTGAAAGTTCTGCAGCCACTGCATAATGATGCAATCCCACCAGTCAGTGCCTGATTCTTGGGCCCAGAACCAGCGGTCCACTGTGTGAAGTTTCTCTATGACTGCCAACAGTAGCCTTGAATTGTTTCTTTCCCTGGAGCACAGCAAGGCAGCCTGCAAGGAATCATCATATTCTGCCTCATGGCTCTGGAAATACTTCAGGATCAGGCATGTTGTGGTCGTAACACTCATCACAATACTGAAGAGCAGAGCAGTGCAGGATCCATGCTTCTCGCAGAGGTGGTGGACATGCAAGTTTGCAGAGCTTTTTAAAAGAGATGCCCATGGAATGATGGGACGGAGAAAACTGCATCATGGGACGTTGATCCCATGTTCCCAGTCACCCCCGCACCACTCATTTGCTCCCACGATGCACTAAAACACCGTGTGTTACATGATGGCGAGTTGCACAGTGGGATAGCTACTCCTGGTGCACTGCTCTCTGCATCGATGCAAGCGCTGTTAGTGAGGACATGTACCACTGACACAAGGAGCTTAGTGTTGACATGCAAAATCAACATAATTACTGTGGCGGCTGTATGTCAACTTAATTTTAAGCGTAGGCATAGCTTGAGAATCTCAAAGCACTTAATACAAAGGTGAGTCAGTACCTCTGTCCTCATTTTATAGCTGAAGCCTACAAGGTATTTCAGGTCAGAATCTGGATTACTATTTGTGTGCATGGCTTTTTATATTATACTGAGGCCCACAATAAGATTGATGTTAGTATTTCTGGATATGGTGTTCAGATTGAAGATTGGTTTTAACACAATAATTCATCAATGAAATCCATAAGACAAGGTCTATACTATGATTCAACTATCAATGTATTGTCTGTCAAGTTCTAACAACTTCAATATAATTTACCAATCAAAACAGTAATTTTTATTTATTCATATCTATAAAGCACACATCCAGGGGTTGAACCTGGTTAGCTAGTGGCAATTTACCAAGCTGGGACTTCATTTTGGAGGCTGTCATCTTGTGTTGCAGAAACAAAGTGTTTACTTTAAAAAAAACAGGGCCAGATTCACCACTGGAATTCAGCTGCTTAGCATTGGTGTGGCAGCAAAATTGACTAGAGCATACAAATGAAACTCATCCTAAATCACTGGCACTTATGGTTGAGAAGATAGATACACTCAAGTTCACAATCTGAAGGCTAACTGCTGCAAGGTCTGTCTGACTGTGCACAGAGCCTGAAATAATAGCTCTGAGAAGTGTGAATTGCCACTATTCATGTCGATGGGATGCTAACTATTATGGGAGAAAGGAAAAGAATGAATATATTATGAAGATCTGCAACAATTTACTGAAGTATCTCATTTTGGTGTATCAAGGAGGTGGGCTTGGTTTGTGGGTGGAACTACCACTTCTTTCTCACTTTAATTCGGACTCTGCTCCTATTCAAAGTTACTGGTTACAGAATTAAAAACAACTCAGCAGGGTCAATAATCAGGCTTCCAATGATGCACAATGTAGTTTCTCAAAGTCTGGTGTTGCTTTGCTATGTTTGTACGTAATTTATTTCTGGATTTTATTTTTAACTGTTGCAATTTTACTATGTACAGTACCCAGAGGTAGGGAATGCTGCTCTATAAATTAAAAGGAAATAAAAAAATAGAAGTCAGGGAATTTCTTTAAAAACACCACTATAGCATACTACAGTAATGGTCCAGAATAGTATAATAATTCTATTGTAAGATGTGGTAATTGTGACCATTACTGACAAATACTCTGCCGTTTGTTTTGGTTGTTTTTTTCAGGAGGGTTGTTAAGTCATGTGTCACATGGATCAACTTCCTCATTTTTCTTTCTGGTCTAGTAGTTTAAACTATTAAAATAGTTCAGGTAGTTTCCATTCCACAGTTTTATTGTCATCATAGCATGTGCAGAAGAAAAGAGCACTTAATTTTTTGTGTGAAACTTCACAGTCCTTGGGCAGTTTATTCCAGTTATTTTTTTATGTTTGGAAAAAAAGATAAATTTTTGTGCTTGGCAGCGAGCAACCTTTGCATAGAGATGGAAATTCACATGAAGAAAACAAACAGGAGGAGAAATATATTGCACTATGTCACGATTTGGGTTATTCAACATAGAAAGTCCAGGTTCTGAATTTCCAGGCACGATTACCTAGAAACAGGGTTTAAGCATTTGGAAAGGCCTGGTACTATATACGATTCATTTCTTTTAACTTTTCAGCACCAAGTTAATGCATGTTCTTGTTGATTTTTCCATATTTTACTTTTTTAAACTTAAATATGTTTCTACTGCTGTTATGAAGATGTTTGCATCTGGCAATCTGGTATGTGAGCCTCCCATCCATCTCCACAAATAGGATCCAACTTTGCACCACTGAAGTCAATGGAATTTTGCAACTGATTTTAATAGGCGTTATAACAGGCTGGTACAGAACTGAACTTGCATGATATTGAGTGCCCTCAACTTTCATTGATTTCACTGAGGTAAGTAGGTGCAGGAAGTACTCAACACCTTGCAAGGTCAGGCCCAAAGTGAAAAATAAAAGCTGAAAAAGGGAAAACACAAATACATTTGTATTGTTTTAGCAGCTAGTTTATATAGGGCTGATCTTGAAGTCCTCTCAAGCCTCTTTGGGTCTCATCCTAAGCCCACTGAATTCAACGAATGGAGTCTTTCAACTGACTTCACTGGCCTTTTGCTGCAGCCTTCTATCCACAGAACACCATGGAAAGCAGCAATGCCATCTTAGCCCCTAAAGAATCACAAGAAACACTGTTGTCTAATGCTGAACAAGGACCGTTATCAGAATAAGAAAAACAGTTTTATCCCTAAATCTTTTTGCTCACCTCCTGCCTCACTTACTATGAGTATGAGACTTTGGACAAAACACCTGGAGGAAGATATCCTGGTTGACATGGAAGTGCGACACTACCTTTGGCAGGAAGACCGGATAGGACCTCAGCTGGATCTTGTCCTTGTAGAATACCGTGTGCGGGAGCTTCGAAGTGAGGGCTTTAATCTCGGAGACACGTCTCGCCAAGGTAATAGCTACACGGAATACAACCTTCTACGACAAGTGGGAAAGGGAACAAGAAGCCATAGGCTCAAAGAGTGGACCCGTGAGCCTGGAGAGGACCAGGCTGAGGTCCCATTGGGGATCCAGGTCCCAGACCGGTGGAAAGAGTCTTTCAAGGCCTTTCAGGAATCTGCTCAACATCTCGTGCAAGAACACTGATCTACCCTGGATGCGAGGATTGAAGGCCGATATGGCTGCCAGGTGCACCTTGGTCGAAGAGAAGGCGAGGTCCTGGTGCTTTAGGTGAAGCAGGTAATCCAGGATAGACTGCAGAGATGACTGGGTCAGGGAGATATTCGGCTTTGATGTCCAGAAGGAGAAACGCTTCCACTTGGCCAGGTAAGTTGCTCTGGTGAAGGGCTTTCTGCTCCCCAAGAGAACCTGCTGTATCTGTCTAGAGCAGGCTTGTTCCTCTGGATCCAGTGATGCTGCATCCAAGCTGAGGTGGAGAGAGGCAAGGTTTGGATGCAGGAGCTGACCATGATCCTGCAAGAGTAAGTCTGGGCGGCTGGCAAGTGGCCACAGGGCTGCCATGGCCAGGTCCATGAGCATGCCGAACCAATGCTGGCAAGGCCATGCTGTGGCGATCATAATGCCCCGTGCCTTGTCCCTCTTGATTTTTGAGAGGACTTTGCTGATGAGAAGAACAGGTGGGAAGGCGTACATCAAGTCCCCTGACCAAGACAGGAGAAAGGCATCGGATAGTGAGTCTCTGCCAAGGTCTTGGAGAGAGCAGAACTGACAGCACTTCCAGTTCTGTCTGGTGGCAAACAGGTCCACTGGAGGAGCTCCCCACTTCTAGAAGAGCATTCTGACAACTTCCGAGTGAAGGGACCACTCGTGGTGTGAGAAGAAGGACGTGCTCAGGCAATCTGCCAACGTGTTCCGGACGCCAGGGAAATGCAAGGCTTCCAGGTGGACTTCATGCTGAATGCAGAAGTCCCACAGATGGAGGGCATCCTGGCACAGAGCCAACAATCGAGCTCCTCCTGCCTGTTGACATAGAACATGGAAGCCGTGTTGTCCATTAACACCTGCACCACCCGACCAGACAACTGGGGAAGGAAGACACCGCAAGCCAAACAGATGGCTCTCAGCGTATCTCGGTACACTGCAGACTCAGGCATTATGGTCTCGAAAGGAGTTCACATAACAGATAACCCCTGAGTCTGCAGTGTAGTCAGATACGGTCCCCAAATGAGGTTGGACGCATCCGAAACGGAATGGACATGAGCAAGCACTTGAAGAACTTTCAGTCACTACTGAACCAGCGTGACTCTCTATTGGCAGCTTAGGATCCAATACTGCCATGTCCTGAGCACCTTCTGGGAGGTGCCTACCTCCGTTAGGGCCCACTGACTTCAAATTGAGAGGTCTCAGTACTTTGCAGGACTGAGCTCTTAATGAAAGTATCTTCAGTTTGTTTCCAACCTCTCTGTGCTATTTGTCCCCTGGAACGTTTTTATTTTAATTTTCATATGTCCTTTCATTTCCTGGGGTAGGAATAGAAATACCGAAAGAAAGCTTGTCCCAGCAAGATTTCTGGCCTGTTTTTTTTTTTTTTAACCAAAGATGAGGTTTAGAGAAAAATCTGAACTTATGGAAACTGATCTGAACCTCAGAGCCTTTTAGGTTTGCCCCTCAAAATAGTCAGAGAGTAAATACATCTGGGAATATGAAAGAGGCATAATGGAAGTAGATGACATGCTATGGAACACTGTCTAAAAAACAATCCAGAAACTGTAGGTCTATTGATGCAACAAAGTCTAATTTTATTTACGCTCATCTGTGTACACTGAAAGCCTATTAAACACCATCCTCACTAGGCAACGGTCTTCATCAAGAAACCGTCATAAAATATCCCCAAATGCTTTGAATACAATTTTGTTCCACTTAACCTTTGAATCTTGCCCATATGTTCAGGGTTTAGCTGATCGCCATATTTGGGGTCAGGAAGGAATTTTCCTCCAGGGCAGATTGGAAGAAGCTCTGGAGGTTTTTCGCCTTCCTTTGTAGCATGGGGCATGGGTCACTTGAGGGAGGATTCTCTGCTCCTTGAAGTCTTTAAACCACGATTTGAGGACTTCAATAGCTCAGACATAGGTGAGGTTTTTCGTAGGAGTGGGTGTGTGAGATTCTGTGGCCTGCATTGTGCAGGAGGTCGGACTAGATGATCAGAATGGTCCCTTCTGACCTTAGTATCTATGAATCTATGAACCTCTTCTAAGCAAATACTTTTGGTCTGACTATGAGAGATCTCTTAAGAGAGGTGTCACTATATTTTAGAAATCTAACACAAACCAATTTATCTAGTGCTTAGAGCAGGTTTGGATAATCTGGTGATAAAAATGCTTGCAGCCAATCTACATTAGCACTGAATGAACAATGTTATTTTTGAACTGCTTGCAAATCGAACATCTGCAAGCAAACCACAGTTTTTGCCCTGTACAATAACTAGCTAAGAACAATGTTAGAGTGAGGGTATTTTTTTTAATTCAATTATCTGAAAGACACTGAGCTATAATTACATCCCCCTTGTTTATACCATTACTTCACAGTTGCTGCTGAAGCTCAAAAGCTTAAATCCAGAGTTGGGATGCTTTGCTGAGTGATACAATTCAGCAATCTGAAAACACTGAAAAATTCACAGGACATCTCTGTGCAAAAAAAGGTGGGTTTTTCCTAAATGTTTGCTGGTACTTGAAGAAGAGAACTGTTAGCCTACCTTATGCCTATTCAAATGTCTCTGGTTCTCTTAAACAACATTCCTGAAAATGAGCTCTTTTAAAAAATTAAAAAAAGAAAAAACAGCAGGAAAACAGGAGAGGTGCTTCTTTCAAGAAAGAGGCGATATGTAACAAATGTAAGGGGGTGCAGTAGGTGATTGCTGTAACAGTGCTGGTCTCCTGTTATTTACACTTTGCTTTGAGAGCACAGGAATGCAACTACTCCTGCATTTAGGAATAAGGATTTGCATAAATTCCAGCATAGAACGTGTGATCCACACTGCTAAGGACAAAAGATGACTGGATTCCCACTTGGTCCACATTTGGGCCCCAATTCCTGAAAGCCCTTAAGCACATGATTAACTTTATGGAACTTTGGCACGTGCTACCAGCATAGGGATGCTTTCCTGAATTGGGGACTTAATTTGCAGTACACGGGTCCCTAACTCTGAGACACTACTGTCTATACAAACCAAGGGCTTGAAAAGTGACAATGTGAAAATGCCATCCTGTGTTTCATGTTGTTGGTGTCTTATTGATTCCAGATCAAATTGATTCAGTTTACTAACAGAAAGATGGTTTTTTTTGTTGCTCTCACTGGTGATGAATTATGGCTTACAAAGTTTGCTTGTATACCCCAGTTTACCCATCTCTATACAGGGGAAATAATATTTTGCTCTCCCACAGTGATGTTGTGTAGGTAAATTAATTTAAGGGACATCATCATACTTAGATAAGTAAAATCACACTTCTGCCAGAATCTGTTTACTTACTGTGTTACCAGGACTGTCTAAAATGACTGTAACTGAAAGGGATTAGGGAAAACAAGTTTTTTCCTCCTCTAATTTTTCAGTTTTATTAGTTCATTTGACAACACTTTGTTTATATTCAGTTCCACTGTTTCCCCAGAATAGGCGGTTTCTCCTGTTGTTTGGGGGGGAGGAGGGGTGTCTTTCACAATCGAGGGAAAAACTTTTTTTAGGAAAACGTGACTGTAAAGCCAAAAAAATTGGCAGCGGGAATTCAGGGGCATATATCTCACTTCAAATTAACTCATTTTTAAAGCTGAATTGAGATTTCAAGTTGACAGTGGTCCTTTAATGGTAGTAAAATACTTGCAGATCTTCAGATGACAGAAGTGCATATTAAATAACGAACAAGAACAATATCAATAATAATGTCAGAGTTTATAAAAATTGGGATTCCTAGAAAACCTACAATATTTGTGTTGCATCAGACAAAGTTAAACTAGGGCTATGTGTGTATATGAGAAGGAATCTTTGCTAGCCATTATCAATGTCTTCTGTCAGCTTGAACAGGTCACACATCTGCACTGGTGCAGGTCGGGGCAAGCCTCCAACCAGATGATCACAGTCTATCACCAGTCCATGAGATCTGACAGCTATGTTTGTGACGGAGAGCTCATTACTTGGAGGCCTTACTTCCTCTGCAAGCTGGCTCGCTTTCACAGCACTGCACCCTTCTCTGTATTTATGAATGGATTTGACGGAACTCCACTATTAGCCTACAGTGTAACTGCATCACCCCATTGTTACTACACACGCACAGCACTCACTGGAGAACAAAAAGCTGAATGAGCTAGAGCAGCTGCCAACTCAGGCAAAGACAACTTAGGAAACTATCTCATTCTTCCTTTCTTTTGAGGCTATTTTGTCTGTTGTTTCCTTGCATACAAAATGCAGCCTGCAACAAATAAGGCGAGATAGGACACAGCAAGCCCTGTTACATGGTTCCAAAACCACAGGCCCTAAACCCTACAAAAGAGGGAATAAATGGCGTATGTGCCTTAGGAACAGTGCTCAAATGCTATCTATTCTAGACAGACTGCCAATGGATATTCCATGATTTTATAATGTGGTTCAACAAAAACTTAATGCTAGAATGTGGCAACTCTGAACTTCAGTTAGATCTAGAGATTTGCAAGGATCTATGTGAAGGTATCAGAATTATTTCTTTGTCTGAAAAGTAATATACATAGCAGATTTAACGTAGGATGTTTGAGGAAGGGCAAGAAGAGAGCGTTTATGATATATGCGGCAGAGGTTGTCATTTACTATGGGCCAGATTTTCAAAACCACATTTCAAAAAAAAGCCACATTTTGAAGGGCTCAAAACCCATTTGTCAGGCCAGAGTTTCAGAAGTGCTCGGCTTCTAGCAACTCCCATGGTGACACTTCATAGACAGATTTTCAAAAGTCCTCAGCACCCACCCTGCACCTAACAGGCTGATCGCTCCTGAAAATCTGTCTTCTTATTCTAGTGCCTAACCTCCCCAATTTTGAGTGCTGAGCTCTATGGAAAATGTGTCCCTATATATTTGTACAGAGCCAACCACAATGGGGCCACTATCTGGTTGCCCCATAGGTGGTACTGAGGCACAGAGAGAGTAAGGATGGGATCCACAAAGGTACCTCGGCACCTAAATCTCAGGTTTAGGTGTCCAAGTCCCAGTTTTGGCTACACTGCTATCCACAAAACTCCCACCAAACTCTGTAGTCACCTAAACTCACTGGGTGACTCCATTTAAGGGTAAATCTCCCTCAGCACTTATGTTTCAGCTTCTGGGCATGTACGCTGCTGATGCCTTCTGGGAGTCCAGATGCCCATCTCCCCACCTAAGTCCCAGAGTGATTCACAAAACGGGAAGATAGGTGTTTGTTTGACTACATCACATATGGAGCCTGATCCTGTAGGCATTCTCAGAGGCTGCATACCAGATCAGGTCCCATTCAAAAATCTGGCCAGAAGAGGACATGCTCACCTTATAATATTTAGCTCACATTCAATTCCCCCCCTCACTACCAGAGGGGGGGCAAAAAGGATTTGCACCAGGATGTCCCATCTCTCAGGAAAGTGCTCTAACCACTGAGCTATGGGATATTCTGATGTGAGGCTCCCTCAATCTCTTCTGTTGAAGCTTTTCAACTGGGCATAAATAATGAAAGAGTTATTAGATCAGGGGGACTGCACCCACGGTCTCTCACGAGGGTGCCCTAACCACTGGACCACAGAGTCATTCTCTCATGCACTCTCTCTCTCGCCTAATGGCTATTTAATATTTATCCACTGTGGAAAAATCATTGGGCAAGAAAGGGAGAATGATTCTGAAATCTAGTGGTTAGTGCACCCAACTGGGAGGTGAGAGACCCTGGGTCCAGTCCCCTTCCTCCCATCACTCTTTTGTTATTTATCCACAATGGAACAGCTTCAATGGGAGAGACTGAAAAAAACCCCATACCAGAGTATCCCATAGCTCAGTGGTTGGAGCACTCGCCTAAGAAATGGCAGACTTCTGTTCAAATACTTTCTCCCGCTCTAGCAGAGAGAGGAGAATTGAACCTGGGTCTCCCACATCCCAGTGGAGTGCTCTAACCATTGGGCTAAAAGTTGTAAGATGGGCACTACCTCCTCTGGCAGCCATTTTGTGTGGAGCAAGGCAGGCACCTGACTCATTCCAACAAGAAACACAATTTACATGCTTAAGCCACCTGACTCCAGGACAGGGGGTGCCATTCTAGTATTGCTAAGCAGAGCTAGGCACCTCCGTGCAGCCCAGACTTAGGCCCTATATCCAAGGGGGTGGGCCTGACACCCCCCCTTTTGGTTGGCATCTCCCTTTGGCTTGTTTAGGTGACTCCCCACGTAGCATACTAGCTTTTGTAGATCTCTCCCCATTCATTGTACTGGACGCTGAGGTGCTTAATGCAGCTTTGTGGATCACAGTGTTGTTCCTGTGATCTTCTAGACTCTCTGATGTTCAGCATTGCAACACCTAAGTCCCTTCATAGATCCCACCCTAAGCAACTTGCCCAACATCACATAGAAAGTCTGTGGCAGAATACAGAAATGAACTCAGGAATCCCAAGTATAGCATCCTAACCATTGGGTCATCCTTTCTCATAGTTCATAACTGTTCACAATAGGGTTTCTTGCCTCTTCCTCTGATGTATCTGGTACTGCTGGAGACAGGAAGCTGCAGAAGGTGGAATGCTGGTCTGGTCCAGTATGAAAATTCCTATCTTTTCACAGGGTTGCCAGGTGTCTGGTTTTCGACTAGAAAGTCTGGTTTGAAGGGGACCTGTACAGTCTCTGGTCAGAAGTATTGACCAGACACCAAAAGTCCGGTTACCGCAATTTTCCAAGGCCGTAACTAAGGCAGGGAGAGAGGGGCAGCACAGAGCTACTGCGGGAGAGGGGTGCAAAAGTGGGGTGGTGCAGGATCAGGCCCAGCAGTGTCAATCCACCCCAGTAAGATCGGGCCTGGTGGGATCAGCTGGAGCCCAGGGCAGAGCAATACCTGCCAGGCAGGAGCAGGAAATGCAGGGAGGGACCGGCCGGCCTGCCCTTCGGCTGGAGGCACATTTGGTTCCGCTTTGCCCTGACCTCCGAGTGGGGCTGGCTCGGCAGCTGCCGTGGGCCTGGAGGAACTGCTGCCAGGGTAAGAGAGAAGGGCCTGGCCCCTTGCCAACAGCTGGGCGGGGGAAGGATCCCTGACGGGAGCTGAGTGGCCCAGGCAATTCTGCATGTAATTGACGGGGCGGGGAGGGCAGGGCATGTTTATTATTACCCGCCCTAAGGGCGAGCGGCCGAGGGGGAGGGGGAAAGCACCAGGTCACCAACCCGCCCCAGCCCCTGCTCAGCTGGGGCCACCTTCTACCTGCATCCCGTGGGCAGTCAGGCAGGCTCCACCTCAGGCTTGCAGCTCCCAGCCCCGGCTCCGCGGGTGGCAGGTGAGTAGTCCCCTTACGGGCAGAGGGAGCCCAGCTCGGGGACGGAGAGGGTGGGGAAGAGGACTGAGTGACGGGAGAGAGGGGAGAGCAGCCAGCGAGGGGGCAGAAGGGGGAGAGAGGAGTGAGTGGGGGCGGGGTCTTGGGGGATGAGGCAGGGCAGGGGGTGGAGCCTCCGGGGAAGAGGAGGAACAGAGGATGAGGAGAAGTTCCAATACTCCTGCTGTAGTGTCTGGTTTTGAGAAACTGGAAAGTTGGCAATGCTATCTGTTCAAGTTGTTTATTCTTCCATTGCAGTGATCAATTGAGGGATGGAGAGAGCACTCCGTGAACGTCATGTGGATAGAGGTGGGGGGGGGGGGTTAAACCTTTCCCCAACCAGTTACCACGTTAGCAAATAACAGAAGAAACATTCCTACTCTGTTGAAGAAAATGAGATCACAGTCGAGGCCCACAACCTTACAATATCACATACAGCTGTGTGAAACCACTCTGTACTAGCTACTATCTTCTGTTTGGAAAAAGCACTTAAAATGTACCACACAAAGGTAATTTCACTACCCATAAAACTGTCAGGCTTCTCCACTTCTCATTAATATAAGGTCCTGATATTTATTTTGGTAGCCAGAAGGAGCAATAAAGCCTAGCTCTCACATAGCTCAATTATTCCCTCATAGAGTGTGAAGGTCACAGTTCCTACACAGGTTTCAGAGTAGCAGCCGTGTTAGTCTGTATTCGCAAAAAGAAAAGGAGAACTTGTGGCACATTAGAGACTAACACATTTATTTGAGCATAAGCTTTCGTGAGCTACAGCTCACTTCATCGGATGCATTCACGCTGCATTTTATTTCTTGCCAAATGTTGTATAGCCACTGTTTAGCCAATAGTCTTTATCAAATGATATTGGCATAGTATATCACTATGTAATGCAACAGCTATTGGGCCAGATTCTGATCTCACTTATGCCAGTGAAAATCCAGAATAACTCTCATGAAGTCCATGGAGTTACTCCAGATTTACACCAGACCAATACATCAGTACCTTGCTCTCTGTTTTAGAAAGAAACACTCACATAGTGAGAGTTTATTTATTGAAGTGGATGGAGTCTAAACTAAATTCTCTTCATTAATAACATATTTTGGCCTAATTCATAATAAAACATCTATTAAAAAATATTAGAGCACTACATACCAAATTTTGCTCTTAGTTATGTTATAGTAAAGACCACTGATTTTGGCATTGGAGTTTATACAGCTCTGGTACAGTTATTTCCTTGTAAACAGGAAGCATCCTCATATACTTCAGCAGAAGCCTAGGAGAGTTCATTATAGTTAAGGCTATATCAGCCTTTCATTATAACCTTCTATTTTCACATACTCCTAACTCTGGAGCTGAAATTTTTCACGCTTTATCTCAGATGCTGCTTTTTTTTTTCCCCCAAGCTAAAGCAAAATCCCTTTGGCAATTTCTGAGTTATGCAAGGGTTAAAAAATATGCTTTTTTTCCTGTTAAGAAAATTGTAAGATGCTTCTCTGCTCATGCATAACTCAAAAATGGCTGCAGTTTAAAATCTGAAATGTTCAGGGTAGCTCACTAAAAATTAGACAGTCAGTTCTACTAACCATCACAGCTATGATGCTAACTGCAGCAGGAAGAGACCCATGCTAACCTTTTCAGAGGGTAACATAACCCAGCAGCTCACTGCCCAGGGGCCATGAATGGGATTAGTGCTAATTCTGCTGCCTGCTCCCTCCTTCCCCTCCCCTCAGGTACTCTGCAGGGTTCTGAAGGTTGTTGCTTGGGTTGGCAGGGGGAGTTTTTCATTTGCAGAGCCTGTAACCTCTGCAGGGTATTAATTATTATTATTATAATCTATTTAAATTATCATAGTGCTTAGGAGCCATAGTCATGGCTGGGACCCCACTGTGGTAGGTGTTGTACAAACATAGAACAGAAAGACCGTCTCTGCTCCAAAGAACTTGCAATATAAGAAGGATCTTTAACCATATGATGATGCTCCTGGAGCCTAAAAGTCCTCCGTTCTTCTCTCCTCCCCGCCCCTTTTGAAAAACAGGGCAGTTCACATAGAAAAGCTGAACTTCTTGTAACATTACAGTTACAGGTTTAAGTGATCACAAATCAGGAACTGAGAGCAAACTATGGTTGTATGTACAACTTTAATTCTACCCCATTGCAGGACATTACAGTAGTTTTTACCCTTTACTATTGCAGCCCGATATTAACCCTTAAACAATGCAAAGATAGTACATTTTTTCTACAATAACAGATATGCATTATAGGCAGACGTGGTAGAATCACCTATTAAGGTTGCCTAACACTTCCCATTATAAAACTCTGTTTTCAGTTGCTTATAACTTTGCCAGACATTAATCGTTTGGGCTGAAATTGACATACTGGGTGTATGGAAAATTTCAGGCAAAACAGTTCAGCCACTTCTGAGAATGACGGTAGGGAAAAATACACTGTTTTGCTCATGTTCTAAAACTCTTGGGACCTTTTCTTTGAAAAGCTTTAGCAACCACATGCTTTGGAATAGGGACTGGCAATTTGGTAAGAAGATGGCCTCTGTGTCAGGAGTGTGCCCACCCAAATTAGGTCAATTTATAACTCTTTGTAAAAAAATCACCATTTGCACATGCTCAGTAGAGACTTAGATTTTTAGCAGCTAAATTCCCCCAAAGAGTCCATCCACACTAAGCATGCTCCAGCCAGGGGCTGAACAGGACCTTCCTTGCAGCTGCTACCCTGGACTGCAGCGGTGCCGGGTTCAGGTCCCTTCATCTAAAGTGAAAGCAGTGAGCCTGTCTCTCCTATGCCCTCACTGAGACCCCTGCTGGGTCCAGGCAGTGCACAGAAGGAAGTTGCCAGATTCAAATGCAGTGTGGGTGGGAGAAAGGGTACAGTGGGAAATGGAGCCAGGGAAGGTGGGGAAGCTGGGATTGTTAATTAAAATCTATATTATAATGAATATGCATAAGGGCCACAAATTAAGGTTGCATAGGCAACCTTAATTTTGAGTGCTTAACTCTGAAACCTTAATAATATTTTTAACTCTCTCTTCCCCACCCATGGATTCTCATCCTACTCCCATTCTCCTCACCTCCCCAGTTCCAGTCTCCGCTCTTGGAGCTTGTTGTCCAAGTCCCAATCTCACTCCTCCAGATTCTCAGTCCCAGTCTGTCCCCCACCCCCCGTCTCTCATCCCAACCGTTCCAAGTTCCTCCCACCAATCTCCCAGCTCCTTGTTCCCCAGTCTCCTTGTTCCTCAGTCCCTGTTTCCTCCTTGCTGGCTCCTCATCCTCTCTCCCTCACCCTGACCTCTAGTTACCTCCCTCTTGTCCAGTCTTGGTGTCCACCCCCAGCATCTTGCCCCAGTCTCCCCCTGTTCCCAATCCCAATTTCCCACCTGGCTCCTAGTCCTAGTCTCCTTGCCCAGCCATTCTCAGTTTTCTCCTACCCCAACTCCCAGTTCCTCTCACCTCCACTGCTAGCCTTCAGTCCCAATCTCCCCGCCAGGCTCCTTGTCCCAATAAACTCCTCTACCCTATGCAGATCTGGTTATTGTCCTCTCTGCATCTGAATCAGGCAGCTTCTTCAGCAATGCTGCCTGGGCCCAGAATGGGGGTGGGAGTAGTCAATGAGAGCCACAGGAGAGACAGCTCCCTGCTGTCAGTTCAGGTGCCAGGACTTGGACCCATCCTGGCCTGCAGCAGTCCAGAGCACGGAAAATTACAGCCTAAATAGTAAAAGTTTGGCAATTATACAAGCAACTAAAAATAGGGTCTTATAACAGGAAATGTCAGGCAACTTTCATAATAGGTGGCACTACAGTAGGGAACCACATGCATTAAAACATACATTGACAATGTCAACTGAAAAAGATGCACAGAACCTCCCTAAGCCACCAGAGTAAGCCAAACCTTCCCCTCCCTCTCAGGCTTGGTCTTGGGTACATCCTGCAACATGCCCTGAAAATCAATTAATTTGGGCTCTGTGCGAATAAGGGGAAAGGAAACTCCACAGAAAAAGATACTTCACTGTGCCCTTTCACCAGCCAGCAAAAAGGCACATGGGGAGATTCAGTCTCTAAGGCAGCCAGAATCCCAAGGCAAGCAGGGCTTACTAGGTGAAATGTCAATACTTTGAATTACATCTGGGAATAAATAAAAATAATACAACAATGTAGCCTGCACTAGTGGAGTTTCTGACTGTTTTTCAAGGGTAGAGTAAACTGCAATAACCAGTCTAGAGGTGACTAGGAATAGATTAGTGTAGCAAGGGCTACATCAGAGAGGAATGGTCACTATCTCTTTGCTTGCAACAATGAAAAACATGCTCTTTCCTAATATCTACGAATCCAGGAGCAGCTAAAGGTTCTGCAGCACCCCTACAACTGCAAACCTTGCTAACCCCTATAGGGTGAGTATTGCCCCTCCATCTAGGGAATAGATATCCCCTCTATACAATCCTACCAACATTTCTCCCATTCTACTAGTGTCATTTCTGTCCTATCCAGAATGAGCTTTAGCCAACTAGCAATCCTCCAAGCCACAATCTTGGCTAGACGCTAGGTCTGCAATGTCTGGGACAGATGAAAAGGAGACACAGAGCTGAATATTGTCAGCATACTGATTCCACTGCAACCCAAACCTCCCATCCATGCTAAACAAGAGGATTGATGGAAAAGATCTCCATGGCATCCTGCGCAAGAGAAACCTTACAGCAGATGAGCAACTGCCCAACACAGGACTCATTGAGAAGGAAGAACAGAGCCACTCAAAAACAAACCCATCTAACGTTACCAGGGCCTGCAGACACATCAGCAATATATCCGGGGCTCTTTTCCTCCTCTGACGAACACTCATTACTATGGAAACAATATCCAGAGCCTAGATGGAGTTCAGTGATAACTGAAAATGTAGCCCTGTGACAGCCTAGGCAGCAGCCTGATGCCTCTCTTCCACTAAGTGTCACCAGGGAAAAAGCTCTGAACGCTGATGAAGACTCCAGTTCTAAAATATAGGGCTTGGTGGCTGCCCTTGTTTCTGTTCCCAGAGAAAATACTTCAAAAATACAATGGGGGAATTTTTAAAGGCACAAAGAGCAGTGAAGTGCTCAAACTTCCACTGAATGTCAATGGGAGCCAGTGCCTACCTTAGAAAAGTTCCCCCTAAACTTTTAAAACGCTTTCTTCTCCATGGGAAGGATAAGCAAAGACATGACGAGAAAATGTAAACAGACAGGACCTAATTCCAATCCTAAAAAATGCTCACTGCATACAACTACAAATAAAGTTGGGAGAAGTAGAAAAGTATTACTGTAATCCTTTTAAAGAACACAGAAATTGCAATCGTGGATCAGATCCATGGTCCAATATCCTGTCTCTAACATTACCAGATGCTTCGAGGGAAGCCACAAAAAGCCCCACAGTAGGTAGATATGGGATAATGTATCCCCCATGAAGGCCTCATTCTAATCCCTATTAGTTACAGTTGTGGTAACATGACGTTTTATTTCCCTTCTGATACTATTTTTTTCCAGCACTATTACCAGGAGAGTACACACTTTGCAGCTTATGTAAGCCAAACTCACTGCATATACCAGGGGTTCCTTTTGTTCCTTCAGCGCCCCCACAAACTCCCTGTGTGCCACCCTCCCATCCATCTCAGGGACCACCACCCACACCCCATCCCTCCAAGGGCTCTGTGTGCCCCTTCATCCCCCAGCATGCCAAAGGCGCTGTGTGCCTCCCATTGTCCCTCCACCAAATGATAAGGGTTGTGTGTGTCCCCCTTGCTAAAGGAGCACTATATGATAATTAATTTCCACTTTTACCAGGCCATGCAGCCTAAATAACATACGTGATTTCTCTTACTGCATTATCCTGCTGCATACTGCTATATATCACTCACACAGTCTCTTGCCCTACACGTGTCTATAGTAGAGATGTACAAAAAGCAACAAATACTTTGTGTAAAAAATTTCATTTCATTACTTCACTCAGAAACTGAGTGTATGAAATTTCCACAATCACAACCACTTTCACCTTAAAAGCATGTGAAATTCAAAATGTTGCCTCTTTTCTGTGCAAAGTGGTTTCCAACTAAAAGAAATTCAAAATGTCACATTAAAAACAATGAGATGGGGGGAAAAGTAAAAAATTCTGCCAATTTTTTTTGCAAAACTGGACCATTCTTGGAAATCAGAAATGAAATGCAAAGATTTTAATTTGCTGGTGAAAAAAACAGCAGGGTTTAAACAACAATGCATCCAAAAAAAAATAATGCACATAATATTCTCTTTGCAAGATAAAAGAAATACGACAATTTATAGTTAATACATGTTAGGATGGCATGCTCTAAACAGATGGGCTTATGGTAGAAGACCGTTCTCTTGTCAGAAGCCAGCACCCATTTTCTTGTCATTTGAGTGCTCGTGAAACATGCTTGATTAACAATCCTAGACATGAAAGTCCCATGTTTATCCACAGACTGGGTGCACCTTGGACAGCAGCAATGAAGCTCCCCCCAGCATAGCTCAGCCAAGAACTTGTGGGACCCACCTCTATGCCCAGGGTAGGTCATTCTCAGTGATCTTTTCACAGTCCTTGAACTCTCTGCTGAGACTGCCAATAAGAGTGTGAGGTTTTAGTTTGGGTGATGTACTCACTAGAAACTGACCTGAGACCACCAAAATCATTTCACACAGACCATCAAACAACTACCAGATTCCCCTCTGTTATTTCTGAGATTTTCTCATAACCTAAGAAGCATCATCAATGAATTTATAGTAAATGGAACAAAAAGAGAATTGAGTTCTTTATCTGGATATTCTGAACACAGTGTATGAAGACTTTAAATCAAGGACCTTTAAAATAGGTGCATCAATGAAAGATCAAAATAACACATGCACTATCCATGGACTGCAAATACAGGCCCACATTTGACCAGTCTTGCATTGGTCCCTGGTATCGTAGATGGAAAACTTCATTCCCAAGGGGATCTCAGGGAAACCCAATGCCTTCTGTCTGCTCACTTCACCACCCCTCATAAGGATGTAGGGGATGCACTCCCCTCTGTGACAGGCCTGCTCTGCTGGCCATTGTTGATGGGGGTTGGGTGCAAGGCCTTCTCCCTTTGGGGTAACCAGCATTCCAAGAGACACTAGCAGGGACTGCCAGATGCCCCCTTGTTGCACCCACTTCCTCTCTCCAACAAACACACCCCTTGTGCATTCACAGAAAAACCAGGTAGAGTGTGACTTAGGGTATGTGTATATTACAGTTAGACACCTGCGGCTGGCCCATGCCAAATGACCTGGGATCGGGCTAAGGGGCCATTTAATTGCGATGTAGATGTTCAGGCTTGGTCTGCAGCCCAAGCTCTGGGACCCTAACCTCTAACATCACTATTAAACAGCCCCTTATCCCGAGTCAGCTGGCATGGGCCAGATGAGGGTCTTTAACTGCAGTGTACACATATCCTGAGAGTTTTGGGCTGATTCCAAAGCTTTGTAATGGTGTCTATGAGCTCAGTTCTGCAAGTCCTCTGCCCGTGGAACTCCCATGGGCTAGCAGGATCAAGCAAATTATGTTGATCATATTTTCCACAGTTTTCTCAGCAAAGAAACAACCATGTTTTCAGGACACTTACCACATCTGTGTTTGTGATCTTGGCCAGGAGTTCCGTTAGGCTGTCACCGGAGAGTGAACTTTCCCCATCATCAAGCTGAAGGCCACAGATGGCTGCTCCCACGCTTCCAGTTGCTATCATTGATGGTGGATACATGGCGAAGTTAAAATCTGCAGAAACGGACCCAAGAATTATTCCAAGCACAGACCAGCAAAGCTGTAAGACACAGATACTACCAGCCAGAAATACTGAAGTCCTTTCTGCTCTGACTGAGCAAGAGAAGCTAGATGCAGATAGATGAGGCTTAAAGGTGACCTGCAAAAGAAAAAGAAATTGTGTTTGTGCCCTTTTTTCCTTCCTTGTGATTAGGCTTGGCAGAATTCAATTTTTATTTTTTTATAATTTCAATAGTATTTTAAACACTTCTATTTTTATCTAGTTAAATTTTCAGTTGTGCATAATTATGGCTTTTATTCATTTTTTCCCAATTTCTAGTTATTTAAATTTTCAGTTGCAGGAAATTATTTGGGTGAGGAGGTCAGACAATTATTTAATGACAACAGACATTCAGATTCAAAAAGTTCAAGCTTTATAACCATTAAAACACACATTGTCAACATCACAGGTCAAATATACAAAATAAATATCCTTAAATCAAAGTTTGGAAGCAGCATTTTTCTTACTATACATATTTGTAAATTTTGATTATTATCAATGGAAATATTTTTCGGGGGGGGGGGGGGGTGAAATCGACGTTTGCCAACATTTACCAATAAAAATCTATCTTCCAAACCCACTTACGATGGAAAAAGAAGGCCTAGATGGTTCTTCCTTCCCCCCCTTTTTTAAAAAAGAGGGAATGAGAGATTTCTGCTTGTTTTTTACATTAACAATTCAGGTCTCATCTACCCTGGAATTCTATGAATAACTGGAGAACTGGTTGGAATATGAAATCAAAAGGAATTGAAACCTAAGCAGTTGAGACAGAAGAGGTTTTTACTGATGACTATTTCTGCTTGTTTTTACAAACACATAGGGCTGTCAAACGATTAAAAATATTAATTGTGATTAATCGCGCGATTAATTGTGCTGCTAAACAATAATAAAATACAATTTATTTACATATTTGTGGATGTTTTCTACATTTTCAAATGTATTGATTTCAATTACAACACAAAATACAAAGTGTACAGTGCTCACTTTGCATTTATTTTTTATTACAAATATCTGCACTGTAAAAAACAAAAGAAATAGTATTTTTCAATTCACCTAACACAAGTACTGTCATGCAATCTCTTTATCATGAAAGTTGAACTTAATTTTGTAAAATTATGTACAAAAAACAACTGCATTCAAAAATAAAACAAAGTAAAACTTTAGAGCCTTCAAGTCGAATCAGTCCTACTTCTTGTTCAGCCCGTTGCTCAGACAAACAAGTTTGTTTACATTTGCAGAAGATAATGCTGCCTGCTTCTTGTTTACAATGTCACTGGAAAGTGAGAATAGGCATTTGCATGGCACTATTGTAGCTGGCGTCGCAAGATATTTACGTGCCAGATGCGCTAAAGAATCATATGTGACTTCATACTTCAACCACCATTCCAGAGGACATGGATCCATGCTGATGACAGGTTCTGCTCAATAACAATCCAAAGCAGTGCGGACCGATGCATGTTCTTTTTCATCATCTGAGTCAGATGCCACCAGCAGAAGGTTGATTTTCTTTTTGGTGGTTTGGGTTCTGTAGTTTCCGCATCAGAGTGTTGTTCTTTTAAGACCTCTGAAAGCATGCTCTACACTTGATCCCTCTCAGATTTTGGAAGGCACTTCAGATTCTTAAACCTTGGGTCGAGTGCTGTAGCTACCTTTAGAAATCTCACATTAGTATCTTCTTTGCATTTGTCAAATTTGCAGTGGAAATGTACTTAAAACGAACAACATGTGTTGGGTCATCATCCGAGACTGCTATAACATGCAATATATGGCAGAATGTGGGTAAAACAGCAGGAGACATACAGTTCTCCCCCAAGGAGTTCAGTCGCAAATTTAATTAACGCATTATTTTTTTAACAAGCGTCATAAGTATGGAAGCGTGTCCTCTGGAATGATAACTGAAGCATGAAGAGGCATATGAATCTTTACTGCATCTGGCACGTAAATATCTTGCGACACCAGTTACAACACTGCCATGTTACTGCTTGTTCTCACTTTCAGGTGACATTGTAATTAAGAAGTGAGCAGCATTATCTCCCACAAATGTAAACAAACTTGTTTCTCTTAGCAATTGGCTGAAGAAGAAGTAGGACTCAGCGGACTTCTAGGCTCTAAAGTTTTACATTGTTTTGTTTTTAAGTGCAGTTATGTAACAAAAAAACTACAATTGTAAGTTGCACTTTCACAATAAAGTGATTGCATTGCAGTACTTGTATGAGGTGAATTGAAAAATACTGAAAAATACAAATTTCTTTTGTTTATCATTTTGATGGTGCAAATATTTGTAATCAGAAATAATATAAAGTGAGCACTGATCACTTTGTATTCTGTGTTGTAATTGAAATAGATATATTTGAAAATGTAGACAAACATTCAAAATATTTAACACATTTCAATTGGTATTCTATTGTTTAACAGTGCGATTAATCACGATTCATTTTTTTAATCGCGATTAATTTTTTTGAGTTAATCGTCTGAGTTAACTGCGATTAATCGACAACCCTACTAACACATATTTAACTCAAATATGTGGTAAATTATTTGGAGAAAAGAAGTCTTTGTTAAAATTCATCATATCTCTTACCCCCCTGCCCTCCAGTCTCCCACACCTTTGCAATTAAGGAGTGAGAAAGCCTATAATGCATATTTGAGACCTCTAATGAGCCATCTGGCAAAATCAAGGAAGACCAAACTGACATTCCTGATACTTTTAATAAACAAGCAGGAAAAAAAATTTTTTAAATCTTTTCTAGAATTCTTTATACATCAGAAAGAAACAAAAGAACACAATCCCAAACACAATTTGTTTTGTCCTTTATAAACTACCTTTCTAAGGCTTTTTCAGCACTGATATAGTGAATGGTATATCCAAATTGCCTTTACAAACTCCTGTTTCCAGTTTATCTTGATTGCAAACCACTGCTCAAACTGAAACTTGGTTTGCAAGACTTTAGTTCAACAGTAACTTAACAAAAATAGTCTTTTTGCTGGTTTTTAAATTACCAAATTATGTCATTACTACATATACAAATAACAGGCAGTTTATGTCTGTAATATAGTGTATCCCTGCCTACCTCCTTTTTGAGGAAGTCATGGTGCTATAAACAAAGAAATTAAATCCTCTCCCTGAAAATGAAGTCAAATACCATTAGACATCTGACTTGTACACAGAGAAGCAGAGATTCAGAATTAAGAATGAAACTCTGTCCTTCTCTCACCCTCCCTGCAGTGCCAATAGTAGGTATTGCAGGAGCCCTCAAACCAGGGGATATCATACATACTGTGCCCTATGTTTCGGCACAATGAGCTAAGTGAAGGGTGGAATCCCAGTCTTCACTCTGAATTTCCTTGCCTCCTAGGGGTTTATATAGGGCCCGTCACGTTATTTGAATGTAGTTTTTCTCATGGTTTATTTTATATCTATGAGTTATGTACTCCCAGAAACTCTCCTCCTAGGAAGCCGAATAAAGAGCCACAGTGCCCCTGCCAACTAGCACTGCTGTAGGTCTGCTTCCACGTGTGGTCGGTCACATGAGAACATTTCTATGCCCAATAACCTTGTTAGTTCTCTTAATGTCATTCATAATGCAAATGAGACAGCTCGCGAATGGCCAGAGGCCCAGAGTGACTAAAGCTCAGCATCCAGAAAGTCTTACATTGCTTCTAGCTCTACGCTAACTTCCCTCCATAACAAGCACCATAAACTTGGCTATCAAAGCTACACATGCCCAGTCTTTGTTGTACAACAGGCAGCGATTTGTATCACTGGCTTCTATTTTTAGCATATTAATTAACTACTGCAACTGGTAAGGCAAGTGTCTCCAACTGGAGAGTGTGGCGCCATTGTCTGAAGCCATCACCTCATCTCGCGCTATTGAAAATCACGGCAGTGACCTTCCTGCTGATATGAATTTAACCTGACATGCCCACAAAGGAATGGGGGGCGGTGCACCAATTTTGTGCACATGGTTCTCCACATCACCCGGGACCCTATTAGCGTGGAAAGAGCTCATTCAAAGAAAAGAAGCCACATTGTGCTGGGCCACCTAGAGGGTTGAATAGAAAAGGCTGAGGAAAGGAGCAGACAGCAGAATAAAGGCTGTAATTAACATATTTCCATATTCAAGCAAAGCAATAACTACGTGAAATGTTTGTCAAGGTACAACCAAAACATAAATATTAAGCACCATATCTGCAAGGACACAGGACCCCCTCCAAGCTCCTCACATTCCGGCAAGAGATTTAAAACAAGCTTTTTGTACAATGTTATTTTCAACTACACCCTCCCTCCTCCCCCTACATATGACACTGAGCCAAATCCTGACAATCTTTACTCAGTTTTTACCCAGGCAAAACGCCCATTGGGGTCAAGTCAATAGAACTGCCTTGGGGGGAAAAAAGTAAAATAAAAGGAGTAAGGACTTCAACATTTGGCCTGAAGAATATAGAGGAGTGTTTTAATTGCTTGGTCAAGATGATGACAATAGCCATATAGTGGGAATTCTATGAAAGCACTCCCTGTATGATACCCACGTCAATGCTATGAGCCAAATTCTTCTGTCAGCTGTAGGTGTGGCTCTCATGGAAGTAGTGGGAATCTAGCACATGCATCCAAGGGAAGAATTTGGCCCTAAATCTTCATAATGATTTATGTGATTGCAAAGCAACGTACAAAAGAGGGTTAATGATGGCAAGGGCACTATTTTGAAGTGCTACAATATGTCTGAATAGCAAAAAAGTATAAAGAAGAGAAGCAGATTACGAGAAACTACAAATGGTTTCACTTTCTATTCCTACCCAGGGCAAAATCCACATGGAGTCATATTCTACCTATCATCAGTGTATATAGGATATTATTCCACAAGCCCTTTAAAAACTATGGGTCTGATCCTGCAAGATACTACTGACTTTTGTGAGAATTGTCAGAGGACAGCATCTTGTAGAATCCAGGATGCAGAGCTATTCTGCTGACTCAGCTGGCGTCTAGGCCCTCTGGACCTCATTACCAACCTAGGAAAATGGAAGGTTGAAAGTCTCTCTGAATCAACAGGGAAGTAGGGGCTGAAACAGAGAGATCCTGCAAGTCTGAACAATATCTGGTATGTACGTGCACACTGTGTCAGGAGCAATGTGGGAAGCCTACCTACTTACAATTACCTTTTGTGAGTGTCCTGGTTTCAGCTTTTTAAAAAGATAGATTTATTTTTAGGATATAGTAAAGAATTTTTTCTCAGTGTTACAAATGAAGAGTCTGCAGTTCCTGTCTTGATGTAGGTAGAATTCCAACTGAAGTCACTGGAAGTTTTACCTACAACCAGGGTGGATAAAAATCAATGATTTTTTAAAAATATTTTTTAAAAATCGGATTTTTTTAATTTAAATTGGATTTTTTTGAGAAAATGCTTTTTGAGGAAAAAACCTATCTAAAGATATCTCATCATGGAATAGGGATTATAAATTATAATTCTATAGTATGAGATAATATATTCATGTAATGTTTAAGAAAAGTTTTGTAAATGAGTTCCAATAGTTAATGGATTACGGACCCAATCTTATGGGGTTCCAGGGGCTTCTGTATAGATTATTTAGGTTAATCTTTCTATCTACCCAATGGGACTCAGCATCAGAGATGCTTAGTTTTGCAGTTCTCAAACTGTGGATTTGTGTCTCCAGAGATAACATGCTTGTTAACAACAAAAATGTTTTAAAATAAACAATATATAGAGGTGGGAAATAACAGACATCAACCCTATTGTCCCTCTGAAAATTTGTGTACACAGAGTCAATCCCTTACCTCTCTCTAAAAGTGCAAAGTTTCAAAAAGTTCAATGAATAGAAGATTGTTGGGGGCAGAATAGATCTGGACAAGAAGATGTCTGGAGTTAAATTTGAGAAGAGAGGGACAGGCAGTAGAAACAAAAGTGAAACTGTTTGAGCAGCATATTCCAGAAGTCTTGAGGTCTTTCTGAGTGTAGCCTTCACTGATTTGAGATCTATCATACATTTCTCTCACTAGAAGGGAAAACCTATAATGGCAGCAGGCCATAAAAGAGACCCAGTTTGGGACTATTTTAATGAAGTTTCTCTACCTGTGAAAAATATGTATTAAGGCTATAACAACCAAGAATGCACTTTTATGTAGAAATCCATGATTATATCTAGTCTTCCTGACTAGAGATTTAAATCATGATTTAAATCAAATCCACCCTGCTTATAACAGGACTACAGAATCAGGTCAGCAATCTATCCAATTTGAAAATTATATTTACTCTCCAGAACATAAACGGGCTAAATGAATCCATCATGAAACTCCACGCAGCCAATACTGTAACCCCAGAGACATACGTGGCCCAATATTTTAAAAAATAAGTTTGGAGGAAACGAGAGGAGGAGTCTAAACGGTATGTTTAATTGTTCCAGGTTCTGATCCAACTTCAGTTGGACAGTATGTGTATTGTTTTCTTTATTACGCATACATGTTGTGAATTCTACTGTGTTCATCTGTAAGTTTCTTGCTCTTGTATTTTTAGTAGACATAGCATTTATTTTTTCCACGTTAACTACTTTGTTTTTAAAAGGCAAAAACAGGCCAATTTTTAGCATTTTTTAGAAATAACATACTAGAACCAGGTACAACCAAACAAAAGGCTATTAAGCAAACATGACATCGATTTAAATGCTTCAATACTATGTGTAGATAGGATGGACAGAGACCAAATTCTATTTGCCTTGAAGAGTCCCAGTGACTTCAGTCACTGACCACATAAATAAGACAAATTAGATATGACCCTATATTGGCTTTGATCAGAAATCCCCAAGGAAAGTCTGACAGAATATTCAAGCACCCTGAATACTAATGTTTGGAGTCAGTACCATAGGAGATAAATGGCGAAAAGTATGTTTAACATGATCCAAGTAACTATGTATTATATGGCAGCTTAACAGAACATGCTGCTTAGCAGATCATGAGCTCTGTTTTGTGGATGGTTATTCTCCTTATTAATTATTATTATTATTCATATTATTTATTGTGTTTTGGTAGCAGTAAGGAACACCGATCAAGGATCGAGACCCACCTTCTGTTAGAACCCGTACAAATGAAAAATCTAGCGGCCAGAGCCATAATTGGTGAAAGTCAGAGCAGCCCCCCTGAAATCTATAGAATTATGCCAGTTTACGCCAGGGAGGGTCTGATACAAAGGGTTTGCAGCAGAAGGATCCAGTCCTCCACTTCCCCCGAGGCATCTTCCCAGTAACAAGTCCAGCAACTCAGGTTCGGAGCTGCAGGGAGTGGGTTTGCCCCTAAATGCCATACTATGCCTCTGTATTAATTGTATTGACCAAGATATGAAAGCATTATTGTATACTCTTAATCAATTGCAACACTGTTAGTGCTGGCTAGAGTTGGGGGGGAGTGGGAAAGGATTCCATATGTGGTGATATTCTATCTGCTGTGTCTTATCTGATTCTTCAGATGTAGTTATACCATATTTGGAGCCTGATCCTGTGCCCCAATGAAGCCAATGGCAAAACATTAACAACAGCAGGACTGAGCCTTTGTTTGTTTTGCTGTGAAGCCTGATATATCGCTATATTCCACCTTCGCCTGAATTATCAAACCCCCTTCTTTGTGTCCAACAGCAATGTATGGCTATGCCTCTTTCAGACCCCATTATAATCATGTAACCATGGCCACTTCACCCTGTATGCTTTTTTCAAAAGATTAATATCTGCAGCAAAGCGTTTATTGTATCATTTTTCCACTGATTTTAGAAAATCCAGGCTGCTGTTGAGAGTTACTGCATAGCACCATGTATTCTCTTTTGGAGGGACAGCACCTTAAAGAGTTGAGCACAATGGCCCTCAAAACAGGCAGAAAGAGGGAAGGCTGGGTGAAGACTGAACATAGAAGGGGTGCCCAGGGCATGTCCTGAGGCACAGATATGGCCCTCTCGCACAATAGAACAACCAAGCCAAGTTCTCTTCACTGCGATCTGGGGCTCGTGACTCAGAGCTCAGCATGTCCAAAGCCTGGTCTGGCTGCCTCCACTTTCATCCACATACCTGTTTACCTGGAGGTTTTGGAGTAAATGGGGTAGCACTATTTTAAAATACTGGCACTTCCTGCCTCTCATATGCGAACATAACTTAAGGTGGAAGCCAGCAATCTGGTCTCTGAAAGACCTAAAAGAGGGGGGAACAAATGGAGATTTCAAGTCAACAAAATGCTGACTGTTCCTCTTTCCAGCCACAGTTTGGGATGTCCAGCACACAGCTCTAAAACTAATGCATCTTCTGGCTCCTCAAGGAGCCGTTCCATGTCTTGGAGTGTGGTAGCTCCAAGCAGACAGGGTAACGCAAGTAAAAGAACAACTCCAAACTGAACTAGGGAGCCTGCAAAGGTGAAAGGATAAGCGATGATCTAGTTCCACTCTGTGGAGGGAGCATCTGGACACAGCAATCTGGCACCTATCAAAATGTATAGGACCACTGAAGAAGGGAAGTATAGATATGACAGGAAGCGATTAAGGGATGGAAAAGGATTTAAGCAGAGGCAGAATGTCAGGGTAAGGGTGAACTCTGTGTTCAGGAGGTGGTGATAGGCAGATTTAAAGACAAGAAAGCCTTGGAAGGGAAATGAAAGTTTGGGGTCAAGGATGACCCTGAGATTTTTCAGGCTAAGGTCTAGGTTACAGACGGTGTGACCTGAGTCAGAGAGGAGGAACAAAGAGAGCTTTTTATACTCAAGATGAGCTCCGGTTTTTCAAATCATTCAGTAGCAGGATGTTATAGGGCAGCCAGTAGCAAAAAGAGGGATGTGTTCTTAGGTCTGTTGCACTCATGTAAATCTGGAATAACTCCACAGACTTCATGGAGACGCTCTGGATTTACGTCATGCAACTGGTTTCAGAAACTGGCCCCAGAGTCAAGACAGACAAATGGATAGGAGACAAGGAGATGAAGGATTGAGTTAAGGGGAAATATAGAAATGGGTGTCATCTATAGTATGTCATCTAAGGTTACTATCTAACCCTAGGAGGGAAAAGTTAGATAGCAAAAGAGGGCAGAATTCCTCTCCATAAGAACGGCTATGCTGGGTCAGATCAATTGTCCATCTAGCCCAGTATCCTGTCTTCTGACAGTGGCCAATGCCAGATGCTTAAGGAGAATGCACAGAACAGAGCAATTATCAAGCGATCTGTCCCGTCATCCAACCCCAGTAACCGGCAGTCAGAGGCTTAGGGACACCCTGAGCATGGGGTTGCATCCCTGACGATCATGTCTAAGTGATTCTCCTATGAAAACAACCCTAATCACCCATCACAATCCAATAATCAACCTCTGTCCACCCAGCACTCCCATCCAAAACTAGCAATGGTTGCTTGCTGTGACTCCAATCCCTTTCCTGACACAAAGGATTATGGGACTGCAAACAGGACAAGAGATCACAGCTGGTCACGGCTGGAAAAAACTTGAAAACCTCTGATATAAAGGTTCCACCAGAAATGAAAAAGGAGTAGTTAGCGAGATAGAATTTAAATTAGAGGAAGAAAGTGCAGGAGACACCAGTTTCTTACATGAGACATTCAAGAGGAGAAAGTGATTGATAGTAAAGAAAGCTGCACTGGGGTCAAACAAGAAGTGAAAAGAGAGGGATCTATGATCCACAGTCAATGGCAAGGTCATTAACCACCCACACAGGGTCAATCCTGGTAGTGGGAAAAGGTCAAAAGCCAGACAAAAAGTGGCTAGGGAAGTTGTACTGTGAGAGATGGTCATAGGTTGGAGGCTACCGTGCTCAGAAAGGGCAAATGGCAATATAAAAGAGTAGGTTTTACCTGAACTGAATAAGATGTTTTGTGTGAGAAAGGGAAAAGAAATCAAGTGATGATGGAGTGGTTGATGATAGCTATGAAGTAAAGGGCAAGAAAAGGCGACAAGGACTAGAGCTGGAAGAAAGTCCAACAAGAAGGGACTTTTCTTCATACACAAGAACAATAATGCTTTTGAGGTGAGAAGTTGAGAAGGGGAAATATAACAAAAATGTGGCATTTATTGTAAAACAAATAATACAGCGATACCAGATTGCTAGTAAATCAAGCGGGAATGAGGCCCCCAATCTTAAAATTGTAGTGAGGTTATGTACACCTTTTTGATTCCTGAAAAGCAAATGTAATCATTTCCTCACAACAAATTGTGGCGAATGGGATGGGAGGAAAAGAAGGTAGTCCATTGTCCACAGCCAGTCCCATCAGTGTGCACAGTGATAATCCATGGACTCTGAAGAGATTATATACAATACACTGAGCTTTCCATATCTCCTGATGGACAAGGAGCTCTGATCAAACCAAGGGAATTGAATTAATGAACAGGATCCATGTACAAAAGAACACAGGTAGAGTAGGAGGAGATACAAGATGGAGGAAGGTGCAAACTGGTCATTGGCTGAGTAAAGAATAGAGTTATATATATTGATAGTTGCTTGGGAGGGAATGGAGTCAACAGACAGAGAAATCGTTGAGAGAGAATGGAGAGGTACCCAGGCTTTAGGACACTGGTTCACAAACTACGGTTGCTGGCCCTCCAAGGATCTGCAGTATGAATAATTTTGAGAAGTAGGGAATTGGAGACTGAAGTCTGGTCACCTCTCTGTCACAAAGTGCTCTGATGAATGAAAAAGCTGGAGAACCATTGCTTTAGTGGATGAGTGCACCAAAGTAAAGGCAGGAATAGGCTGGTTTGAGAAGAACAAAATCCAAAGTGCTGAAGGATTGATCACTGACGGCAGAACCAAAGCTACAGTGAGGGTCTTGTAACTACTGGATGTGTGGGCAGCAGAGCCTGTGAAACACCAAGAGCTTCCAGGAGAGAAAAGAAGTCAGGGATGTTAGGATTAACCCCCTCATGCTGACACTAGAAGAGGTGAAGCCAGTATATACATAACAACCGATAAATCCTGAAGGAAAGAGTTCATCAGGCCAAAACTGGCTGATAAATTACCAAGAGTGCTCCTGCAGTCCTTAAGCATTACTCCCATTGAATTCAATGGAGTCTTGCCCGAATAAAGGGTCTGATGGCAGTAGAAGAAGGTCAGAAAAGTGTTTAAAAAAAAAGAAGGATGGGTAATTATGAGTTGAGACTTAGGTCTCGTGAACACTTAAAACTGAAGCTGACATAGCTACAGTGCTCAGGGGTGTAAAAAATGCTGACCGGACCCCCAGTTTAGATGCACCTATATCAATGGAAGAATGCTTCCATCAACCTAGCTACTGTCGCTTGGGGAGCTGGCGTTCCACCAACAATGGAAAAACCCTTCTGCCAGTGTAGGCTGCATCCACACTATGGGGATATACTGGCATAAATGCTATATAGCGAGGCTGCTATAGTCCCCACAATGTAAACACAGCATAAGGAAAATTGAAGTCTAGATTTGACAATGTCAGCCATGGGTCTGTCACATATGGGTAGACATATGTGTGTGTGCATGTGTGTGAGCACGCATGTGTGTGTGTGTGTGTGTTAGACGTGGGTGTGTGTGTTAATCTCAATGGTTAAAAAGGTAATCAAATTTAAAGCATATGCATTTATATAGTCCATAAAATTAGTATTTAAAGATTAAAATGTATACAAGTAGCAAAACTAGCCCACTGTGCAAAAGACGGTTATCAACTCTCAAATGCCATTAAATAATAGTAATTATTTATATTATGGTAACACCTCAACTGCCCAGTCGAGACTCCACTCTGCTACATGCTGCACAAATTCATAGGTAGAAATAATCCCTGTTCCAAAAACCACCATACATTCCGCCTGTGACATGACTGATTGTCACTGAACTGTAATTCTGCCTCCACCTCAGAGGACTAATGATTACACCTATTGTAAGCAACTGTATCTGAATCAACCACAGCATGATGCAGAATTTTATAGGGACGCTGTCAAGTAGTTTAAGGCTCCATGTCTAGGTTTTATTTTTTAAAGAAGGATTTTTACATAAATTAAAATGATTAGAAATATGTTGAAGATGTAAATAAATAAATGTAAAGACTAAATTAAATTTAATTATTTAAACATTTCCATGGTGTATGTTAAACCTAAACACAGGAGAAGCAGAAAATATGACTGTCCGTAAACACAAAGTGAAAATGACTGCCTAGTTTCTTGGTTAACTTTGGAGTGAAGTAAAAAAAAGTGTTTTTTTTTAAAAAAGTGTCACAAACACAAAACAAATTTTGATGTTGTTTCCATTCCTTCTCCTTCCATAATCTAGTGGTATCACAAATAAGACATATGTTTACATATAGTATTTCATCTTGGCAATGCAATTATAACGTATATATTTGGCAATTTAAAACAAAAAATGTTCTCCCCAATTCATCTTTTTCCTTATAATACTAAAGAATAAAGTACCTATAATAATACATGAAAACATTCAGAGAACAAGAGACTTCATAAAGAACCTGTTAACATTCCATCGCAGCTTCTGATATTTTTGGATGTACCATATCTGTCCTCAGAAACCACCTATGACCCATTAAAAAATGAATAGATAAAGCAGAAAAATCAAAGGTTCTGATCCAGCATCTACTGAGGTCAATGGCAAAATTTCCATTGACTTCAATGAGAGCTGGCTACAACCAGGCCACAATGATTTAACTCATTATTGCTGTTCTCCAGTGCAAGAATTCTGCATTAACATACGATCTCAAGCTCTGATCCTGCAGCCCTTATGTGAATAGTCCCATCGTCTTCAATGGGCCTTCCCATGTGAGCTAGGGATGTAGGACAGGGACCTTTGTATCACCATTGGCTGTAATCTATCTTTCTAAGATCACTAAAAGCAGGAAGCAGTGACTCAAAACACCTTGTCTTACCTGTGGCACAAAGGGCAATAAATGTTTGTGCATGCTTCCGGATCAAAAGCAACTTGTCTTTAGGTAGAGGCAGTTTTCTTAGAATGTGTTCAATGAAATCATGTGGAGTCACTGCTGCAAGATTCCACTTCAACTTTCCCAGCACCACCAGCTCCCACTCCTGAAGGAAGAAAACAAAAGAAAAACCATAGGCAAGCCTGACGAAAAAGAACAAAAAGCTTACTCATTTTACTGATTGTAATTATATCACTGCTAAATTGGTTTTGCTTAAACCTTTTTTCAATATGCCTCTGAAGCTTTGAAGTTGTTGACTTTGCTTTTCCTTCATTTTTTTTAAACACTGGAAATGTCAAGCTACACTGAAAATAATGAGGCCTGGCAGCTCCTGCCAAGATTTTACTTTTTTTGTATCCAGTTTTGAATGCCCACCCAGAAACTTTATCCTGCAATTAGATATTGCCAAGGTCACTGTGGTCCTTCCCTAGTAACTTATTTTAAATAGCTATAGTGCTTAATTTATTGCCATTTAAAGTCCAGTGGATAATATGCACACAAATAAGCAACACATACATTTTCTTTTTCCACTGGAAAAGTTAGCACCACGGCATTTTCTCCACAATTGTTTTAGAGATGCCCTTTGCTTCACACAGTATTTCTCCTATGCCACAGCAAGTTTTGCAGAAGGGAAATGCATACGACACATCCAAGAAGACTGTACGACATCTGACAATGTACCACATAGAACCCAATCCTGCATTCTTTGCACACACAAAACTCCCAGAGAAGTCACAAGAAGTTTTAGGTGCAGAAGGAATGATGGTTCAGGCCCTTGAAGTGTGGTTATACTTCAAAAAGCAGTTATATATAAAAATGGCACCTTCACAGATCTGCTCTTCGGGTGCCTTCAGAGCCATGTTTTCTTCCTTTAGTCTCTAAAATAAGTTTTTTATACATTTTACTGCTATTAGTCCTACAGAGGCCTCAGAGATCAGAGAGAGGGAGCTGGATTCCACTCCACTTCATGCATCATCAGAATTATTAACTACATTCCATTTATAGACTCTTTAATCTCCAGGATGCATGAGCCTGCAGAAAGCCAGCAGCACTTTCAGAGCCCAGGTTGAGTTTGTAGGGCTGGCGATTGGAAAAAACATCTTTTTTACTTGTGAACTTAGTAGATCTGAACTGGCATCTGTGAGAGACAATAAACATGGAACCCCATTTTTACAGTCACTTTTCAGAGAAGAACCCTACTTTAACAGATAACAGCTGCACCAGAAACATTGCTATTCAGATGATATAGAACCCTTCAAAACCTGGAAATCTTCTACAGAAACGTTTCCATAAGGATAACCTGAAACCAGTCCTATATAATTTCTCAAGGAAAATCATAAAATATTTTAATAAAACGACAATTAAATTCATGAAGGACTGATCTTTCTAACACTTACTACCAGTCACAAGCCCCAAGTCAGGAAAGCATCTTTATTCAGCCAAGCACTTAAGCATGTGTTTAACTTTAAGCACATGCTTAACTCCCCCTGAAATCAAAAAAGTTAAGCATGTGCTTAAGCGCTTTCCTGAATTGAGGCCACAGTATTTATTGCTATAGGTAGAACTACTGGTGGAACTACTAACAGTGTATTAAGAACAGCAGCATTTTGGGGGCAAGGCCCTTCCTTCTAGATTGATTTTGCAACTTTTCCACAGGTGGAACTCAACTGGCTTCTTTGGGTGTTTCACATAAGAAGTTCTTGTATGAATTCAGGGCCAGATCCTACAAATTAGGATCTGTGAGAATAGAACTATTTGACTGAAATATGCACTCTTATAAACTACTACTACTTAGCACTTACATAGTACTTTATATCTTAAAAGCACTTTGCAAATATTATTTAATCAGAAATCGTTTAAATAAAAGTAACTTTATTCAGCTCTCTCACCTTAAGATCTGAGCCTGAGCTCCTCACTGAGGAGGAGGCCCTTATTTACAATTACGCTTAACAGAGCTGAATTTCGATAAATTTCACCCTTATTGAGTTAACACTGGGAACTACATGTACAGAAAAGGCACAAATGCTACCCATGATTTTCTAAGTTATAAATTTATCACTTGTACAGGCAATTTGTTAATTTCACAGTATGAAGCACTCCATCCTACTCTCACTAGAATCAATAGCAATACTCCCGTTGACTTCAACAGGAGCAGGATTCAACCATAAATGTAATAAATTTAGAAACAAGGTTTACTGCATCAATAGTGAAAAAAGTTTGAAAGCAAATTTTCCAAAGGGTGATAAAAATCCTCCATGCATATTTATTTTATTTGGTACGTAACCTGAATAAAACCAAGTGACATAACATGGGTTTTTAAAAAGTTCCTCAGATTGCAGACAGCTCCTTTAAAACTGAAAGCAGAAAAGAAACTACAAACAGAAGAGATTCTGGCAATGGTTCAAAGATGAGGTCATTTCCAGTTGTGCATGTCTGTCACTGGATGGCAGTGCAGCACCAGAGCACCAGAAAGAAAGCACCTTTACAAAGAACCCAGCTCAGAAAGTTTCTTGCCCATTTAAACACATGTACATATATGTATGTGCATGCTATCAAAAAGAGATCTTCTGCTAACTATGTATAAATCTCCTAAAAAACACAAACAGTAACCAAAGCCTTCAGATTCCCTTTGAGGGCATTTGCTAACCATTGTGTTAAATAAACAGGAAGAAGACAAGAATATTAAATATTAGGCAATTATACACAGGACATTCAAAACAAATGGGGAGATCTCCCCCTCAAACAATCATGCTATTTTCATACAGGAAACTTATCTTGATCACTTTCTATCAGTTCAGGAAAATCTTTAAAACCGTCAACTTTTAAAATATTGTTAAAAAAAATTATAAAGGGGCTGAGACATGTATCATTTGCCGGGCTCTGGAAGGAGGGGGAGGTTGACAGGACAAGCGCTGATGGTGGAGGGGGCAGGGGGCACACTGGAGGTAGAGTGGGGCTGCTTACCAGCAGCTCTTGGGGTTTGATGGAATTGTCCGTATATATGCAAAGTTTCTCTGCAGTGAGGGGGATTGTCTCTTTCAGCTTGGAGGCCAAGAACATGCAAACTGCCCCCAGCAGCTGCAGATGGCACTTTCTGGTGGGCACCACAGCTAGAAATCTGTCCAAGTAATTCATGGCTAGGGGGAAAACCTCTTCTTCACACTTCTGCTCTTCACAGACCTGCAATCAAGGAGTGGGGGTGGGGAGGAAAGCGAGAGAGAGAGAGAGAGAGAGAGAGAAAGAAAATGAGTGATCACATGAAATTTACCAATGGTTCTAAATGATTTTTCTTTTCTTTTCTTTTTTTTTTTGCTAGATTGGGGGGAGGGGGCGATCTCTGGAGAGGCTGGGAAGGCTGTCAATCGGCTTTCACATTCCTTTGGTTCATTCAGTAAGAAATGAATTAAGTCACAGTGTGGGAGCCGAAAGCCCATCGAGCCGCAGCAGCCGCCTCAGACTTTGCGACCCAATTTTTTCTTGGGTGGTTTTTTTTTTTTTGCCCTTTTTGGATTTCGTCATATTTTCAAAAAATAAATAAAAATATCTACACCGCCCCGGAGCCCCCTGTTTTTGGAGCGATGGCATCTCCAGGCACCCCCCTATCATTCCCGACAATTGTAAAAATTCCCCAGCGGGGTGTTCCCCCAGCCCTGGGCCCGCGATTCGGCAAGGGGGGGAGGTGGGGTGGGGAGAGCCTAGATCCTCAGCAGGAGAAAATGATTTCAAAAAATGATCAAAAATCCAAGCCAGGGGGGAAAGGGGCAAATTTCACATGAAAACCAAGAGGAGGGTCTGGGCTTCCCAGCCTGGGGGGGATGGGCGGGGAGGGGTCCCCCCAAAGCGAGAACTTAAGGGGAAATGATGGGGGCCAGCGCAAGGCTGCAAAGTCTGGAGGACTCTGGGCCCACAGCCGCCCTTGCAGGGTAAGTATTGGGGAGAGGGAGGGATTCCCCGGCTTACCGGGCTCCCCAGCAGCCTCCCATCAAGCTGGGGGCCAGCCGTGCTGAGAAGGGGGTGTATTTCAGATCCCTTCTTTTTGGGGTGGGGGCGGCTCGGCGCTTCTGAGCAGAGTTGCATGCAAAGCAACATGGCGAAAAAATGGCACGTCCTGAGCACTGCATACGTGGGCACAGAAATACTTGTTGGGCAAAAATCGGGGGGGATCGGTCACCCCTTGTTTTTTGCACGGCATCTGGGCCAGCTCCCCTCGCCATAAAAGCCTCACTCGAGCAGATCCAGTAGCCTGGGGGAAGAGGAGGGTTTTCTTTTCCTTGTTTTGCAAACGACTTTTGCAACTTTCCTTCTCCCCCATTTTGCACCCCTCTTTGCAAAGCAGCAGCCCAGGAAGGTCAGTTTTCTTCACAGGTTCGCACTCAAACGACCGAGACACAATCATTTCACATCCCCTTCTGCCTCTTCCCCTCCCCTCCCCCCAGAAAAGCACTGAATGAATTAGCAAAAACCATGATCTGGGGGAAAACACTGCAAGAAAAGAAGGGACAAAACGAACTCAGGAGCTTGCAAAAGGGTGAGTTCTGCAGCCACCACCCCTGTGCAAAGGAGCCCCCTAAAATCCCGAACCGGGGGCAAAGAGGGGAGACAGACCGATTGCGGGGGAAGCTCTGCCTCTCAATTTAATACAAACCTCCAACATCCAGGTCGCCACCATCCTCCTCATAAAGGGCTGGATGTCCTTCTGGACGCATTTGAAATAGGAACATTGGGGCAGATACCTCTCTTCTATGGTTAACAAATTGTGCAAAACGCGGTCATCGTAGAGCAAGTTCGGGTCGGGCAGAGCTCTCCGCATGGGATCCACCTCACAGCACAGCAGCTCCATGTTTCCAAAGAGATCTCCCTCTTTCTCTGATGGAAAAGTTTTTGGGGGGGAGGAGGAGGGGAAGGAGGGGGCAAAGGAGGAGGGGTAAGTGGGTGGGAGGCAGGCTGCAGGGCTTTCCAGCTCCCTCCTGCTTCCTTGAAAGTTCTCTCTCCTCTCTCTCGCTCTCTTGATTTCTAGCCTAAAGTTGAAGCAAAAGTGACGCAACTCACTAGGGCAGGCAGTTCTCTCTCTTGTTATTATGGAGAACAGCAGCTGGTCAGATGTAACATCAAACGCGTTTTTTCCCCCCTCTATAAGCTAACAAGGAACCAGGAGGCCCTTGTATAGGGCACACACACACACAAAATGACAGCTTCTCTTTTTCTTCGTTACAGCGACCAAACAAAATCGCTCCAGACTTTCTGCTGCACCGGACAATCTGGATCCATATAAGTTTTTTTTTTCTTTTCTTTTTTAATTGCAAGAACAGAACCGAGTGGCTCACTAAATATCAGCCTAGTTTTGTGCGTGTTAACCATGACATTTCCTTGCTCATTGGAGATCCTCCTGCTTCTTCCAGATTATCAGAAGGTTTCGGATACCCCTTTCCCCACACACCCTTTCTCCCTCCGTCTCCCCCCCGTCCCGCCCCCAAGCCTCCTGACCTGCAACCAGGAGGAAAACTGCTTGCCAACTAAAGACTAAAGGCAAAACAGAGACTGTACAAAAGAAGATTCCAAGGCTGTGTGGTTGCTGATGCTTGTATATTTTGCAGTATTTTCACGCTGGTGTTTGGGGAGATCTAGCAGTGGCCACAATGCAACTTCCTCGAATATGTCTATGTATTTCTGACTAACAGCCAGAACGGTGTTAGCACTGCATGGTCACACTGATATAGCTTTCTAGGAAATATAATGGGGGTGGGGAAGGAGAGGGGCGGATTTGTCCCGCACTTGCTCTGTGACTTTCACCCTTCAACACTGCATTTTTTCCGGCTTCAGTTATTCTTACTGCTGTCCTTTATATTGCATTTTTAAAAAAATGCACTTGGCAATAAATGTGATTTCCATCATGCTTGATTTGCTTCGAGGATCATTCGTGCCCTTGCTTCTTCTTCTTTTTTTTTTTTTTTTTGCATCTGTTATTTTAACCATGGAGTTTAACTTTTATTCTGGGTGTTTTTTAACCTTTTACAGCACACCTCAGTTCATTGCCACTCCTCTGTGCCTCTCAGCCTATGCAAGGCAGCATTTTGTGAAGTGTGTCAAGTTTGTTAAGTCTCTGTTGCAGCCTTGTTGGAACCAAGAGAAGAGGAACTGTATGCTCCTAAAGATGGGTTTGCATGAAAAGTAAGATGGCCAGGCAGAAAATAAAGAGCTGTATGTGGCTAGTATGCCTCCTAATCACTCCGTCCGTCTCCCCAGTAAAATGAAGGTGAACTGGAAGGAAAGAAAATATCACTTTAAAAGTGTGAGTTAAAGGTTTGGGGAGCTGCTTCCCCTCCCTCTATTTGCATAGCCAATAGCTCTGGGGCTTTTGCTGCTGCGCGCTGATTGTTACTGGGCAGATTATATTTTAAGGAAGAAGCATTCCTCACTACATCAAAAGAAACCAAGGAGGGGGAAAGGGGGGGGAGACACACACACACAACCTTCTGACCTTATCAACTGGGGGAAATCAGTATCCGGTCGACTGTAAAAAAATTAATAAAAGAGCAAAATTGCTGATTGGAAATTAGCAATCACCCCCAAAACCAAAAACAAAACAAACAAACAAAAAAATCCACCCACCCACAACCCTCAAATTGCAGTTCAAAACGAAACAGTATGTACTGTGGATGAAACTGCCTTGGTTTAGCTGCATGAGGAATAAAGTTACATTTAAAAACAAAACACAAAAAGTTTGAGAGGAATTTTCCCAAACTGAGTAGATATTTTAATCAGTGACGTGAAATGTTTGTTTAACCACCAAAAAGACAATATGAACCTTTTCTACAGCACCTTTGATACTTGCTAATGAGTAGAGCCATCATAATGAGATGTACACTATTCATATTATCTTTCATCAAAAGTCATCTATTTCCTCCCCCCAAAAAGCAAAGAACCACAAGTGATTTCAAATCCATGCGTCATACAAACTATGGTTTAAATCATTTTTAGCTTCTTATCACGTCATTGTCTGAGAGCTTATCAATAGAGGTCTGCAATAGAAAGCACTGGGAACATATCTACTTTGCAAATTTTGTATTTTATTACGGCATTTGGGGAAAGGAAGGGGAGAATCCCTCACCCATGCATATACATTAAGGTCTATGCTACTCTGTCCTACTCAATGAAAGACTCTTGACTTTATTTTCCCTCATTCATTTCCCCTTCCTATTGCCTGGCTGCTTCTGTAAACAGGGAGCGCGTTGTGCCAATGAACTCCCCCCCCCCCAAAAAACCCACCCCAAATCTTAGTGAATTCATAAGCTCTCTTGTCTGGCTTTGTAGCGCCAAAAGCCAGTAATTGTGATTATTTATTATCTTCAAGGAAAAGGGAGAGTGATAAAATGTCCTATTGGAACAAGATAATTGACAAAAGTTTCTAAGTTTTAAAAATTGATAGATTTCTAGCTGGATTGGAGATAAATTAATACTATGTTGTTAGAAAGCAGAATTCTTGTAACAGAGAGATAAATATGCAGGAACCTTCACTTACAACAACCCCAATCATCAAGGGGAATAAACTAAGTGATCATTTCCCCAATTGTATATACATCTTTCAGGGCTTAGAGTCCAGGTTTGCTAATTCAGCTTTTATTTTTAAGTAATGCGTGCTGATGGAGCATTTCAGAATTGTGTAAACATTTTGTTCATTTTTTTAAAAATAAAAACCATCAGCGTGGCTTTTACTACTGAGGTGTTGTGCAAAAAGAGTTATCTAAATTCATTCCAGTACAACCGCTTAACAAGCATTATTATTTTAAGTAACCCTTTTCAACTCCCGACTTCTATTTTTGGAAAAGCTAACGTTAAAAAAGTATGGGAGGTTCTCATTTTCCTCCATTCAGGTATAGAAGAGGCTTTTGCTTTGACTGTATGTGGCGATGAGGGTGGTAGATGCAGTTATGTGCTGCATGAAAAATCCTGTCATTTCCCGACTGCTCTGTGAGTTTATCGGTCAGTTTCAGAATAAAGCAGCAAAAACAAGGTGTCTCTTAATTTTGTCCTCATGCCCGGGGCGCTTCCCTAATAAGGCTATTTAAAAAAAAAACCCACCACACTGCTTAACATTTGGAGACAGCAGATGTTTTAACAGTCTCAATTTAGAGATTAGTCGAGTGCCATATGTTGAATACCACCCCCTTCCCCAAAAAACTTTTCACATGCGCTCCCTCTTCTTCTGATGAGCTGCTTTGGCAGTTAAAGAGCAGAAATGATGAAACCAAACACTGTTCGTATTTTTTTTTTTAAACAGACACGCATTATGTTTATGCCAACACCTTGCAAAAATGACACCCGTTTCTGGAAAAGGTTGGGTGTGCAGCCTCGTGTGGGAATCGCTCCCTGCAGGGATGCCCCTAAGTGCAGCTGCAGCCCGCAGATGCCTGCTGGATTTTCGCGGAAATGTAACGTCATCCTGCCCGCACTCGCTGGAATCGTTCCCCCGGGCGCCTCCGCTGCCCGCGGCTCAGGGTCCTGCTCTGGTAGCCCGATTGCAGCGGTTTAAAGGGCAGTAGTCCGCTCGAAAGGTAGCGTCGTTAGTTTTAGGAGCTTTTCCCCCTATGCGCTATATTTCTTTACATTAATAACGATAATGAACACCATAGGAAGAGCGGGCGGTACTTTCTTCTTCTTTTTAATACGAAAGTTCTAGGGAGAATCTTCGTTGTGTGTCTTGTACAGCCCCGAGTTTATCGGGGAGTAATTTAATTCCCGCCGCCCCCCCCCCCCAGCTTCACCTTTGGGGGGAAAAGTAAGGGAACTAAGCAGCCTGAAGCTATTTCCAGGCACACTGTCAGATCAAATGACCGGTTTCAGAGTAGCAGCCCTGTTAGTCTGTATCCGCAAAAAGAACAGGAGGACTTGTGGCACCTTAGAGAGGAACACATTTACCTGAGCACATGCTTTCGTGAGCTACAGCCCACTTCATCGGATGCATTTTCTCCAAACCAAAGACTAACAAATGTGTGCACACTTTTTTTTTTTTTAAGCCTAGTGGAGAGAGGGTTATTTAAATTAAATAAATAAATAAATAGTCCCTTGCAGCGTTTGTAACATGAACACTGGAGCATGGCTGGGGCATTAGCATCTGAAAGTGAAACTGACTGAAAGCAATCCACCCTTCTCCCCTACCCCACCTCCACCTAAAATAACCCCCTACCAGCTGTATGGGTTTTTTTTTTCATTGTGGGAGCTGAGAGAAATGCAGAAAGCAAACAAATAGCATGAATTATAACATGTAAAATAGATGTAAAAATATTTCAGTTTCAATCACTGAAGCTGTAGCTCACAAAAGCTTATGCTCAAATACATTTGTTAGTCTCTAAGGTGCCACAAGTACTCCTTTTCTTTTTGCAAATACAGCTGCTACTCTGAAACCTATACTTACATAAAATCACGCATGCAGCAAGCAACATTTGCCCTCCAATAAAATAGTGTCTGCACGTGGATGGTGCTTTCATTCAGGTAGAGCAGTTAGACTGATAAACAGATGAATTCCAAGGTGAGTGTTGTAATGAATTTTTAAATGAATTCTTCCTTTCCATTTTATGCAAAATTCACCTGTTAATGTCTTCTCTTTAATTAGTGGAAGTTCTTCAGGGCAGGGACTTTCTTTTACTACGTTTGTACAATGCCCAGCATGTTGGGGCCATAATCCTTATCATAATGATAACGTTAGTTTGGAAAGGGGTTCACTAAAGCACTACCAGACTGTTTCTAGATGTGGAAAACATGCCTTATAGTGGGAGACTTAAGAAACTCATTATATTTAGTTCATCCAAGAAAAACGTAAGAGGTCTCTTCATCATCATGGTATACAAATATCTATATGGGTAAGAGATTCATCAGATGGCTCTACAATCTAGCAGAAGAGGCATTAGGGGATTCAGTGTTAGAAAGTGAAGCTAGGCCAATTCAGACTAGAAATAAGGTGCTCATTTTTTACACCGAGAATAACTAGCCATTGGAATACCTCACCTAGGGACTTGATAGATTCCCCATTAATTGAAGTCTTTAAATCAAGACTGGATAGCTTTCTAAAGCAGTTGTTCTCAAACTTTTTGATTGGTGACCCCTTTCACATGGCAAGCCTCTGAGTGCAACTCCCCTTGTTAATTAAAAACAAGGTTTTATATATTTAACACCATTATAAATGCTGGAAGCAAAGCAGAATTTGGGGTGGAGGCTGACAACTTGCGACCCCCCATGTAATGGCCTTGTGATCCCCTGAGGGGTCCCAACCCCCAGTTTGATAACCCCTGCTCTAAAGTATAGGATATAGCTTAAACAAAAGTTATGGGCTTGATGCAGAAATTACTGAGTGAAGATCTATGCATTGTGTTATGCAGAAGGTCAAACTAGATCATAATGGTCCCTTCTGGCCTGAAAAATATACATATCTATGAATCTATAATTGCCAGTAGCAGAGGTAGATGAAGATATAGGGCTCAATCCTTACTCAAGAAAAACCCCACTGAAGGCAATGAGCATTTTGCTGAAGGAGGGCTAAAGAACTGCATGTTGATTGCCACTACTATATGATACCTATGGAATCTTTGATTGTGTTGGTTTCTACTTAAGTTCACCAGTTTTATGGCTTGATCCCATAATGGGTTATGTGTGTACTGCAAGGCATTAGTGACTTGATCTTTCACTCACTGAAGTCAGTGGAAAAGCTCCCGTTAATACCAGGGGGACAGGATCAAGCACTAGGTCTCCTGAACTCCCAGTGAAATCAGCAGAAACTGAGAGCGCTCGGCACCTTACAGATTTTGGGCCATTGGTGTGTGGAAACAATTCCATTCTTCTTTCTTTGTGTGTAGAAAAGTTCATTTTGCAGCAGACAGTTGAAAACAGAGCAGGTACATGTGTGAAGGGGTAATTATGGAGGGCCATTGATATTTTTTGTCATGATTATTAATTACTAAATAATAATTTACTGACATACTTTGGTGCCTACTACATTTAGCATAGTGATGCTTTGGAACTTTATTTTTACTAATTATTGATTTGATATTAGTGATCACAGAAGAAGGAAGGTCCAATGGTTAGCACACTAGCCTGCACTGGGGGAGAGCCAGGTTAAGTTTTGCTCCCTCACAAATGTACTATATTGAAGTTAATGGGAGTTTTGCTAATGACTTCAGGAGAGTCAGGATTTCATCCACGGGGCAGATCTTCTGCTGTTATAAATTGTCAGAACTCCATTGACTTCAGTGGAACTATGACAGTTGACATCAGCTAAAGATCTGTCCCACGGAGCTTAATAGAGTGAGATTTATTATATCGTTTTTTTAATAAATCTATTAATAGAAATTGCTATACTGGATCAGACCAGTGGTCCATTTAGTTCAGTATTTTGTATCTGACAAAGACCAATAGCAGCTGCTTCAGGGGAAAGTGCAATAAACCCTGTCATAGACAATTATTGAATAACCTCTCTATAGACAAAATTCCTTCCTAACTTCCATCATTTAGAAGCTGGTTTACATTCTGCAGCATGATGGTTTATCTCCCTTCCAAATTGGCAGACAGATCATTTTCTTTTAAATTCTGTAGGTGAGTCCAAAAATTTATAGAATAGTCATTACTTTCTATTAAATTCCAAACGACTTTTCTATAAGGGTTTGCTTGTCCCTATCTATTATGTTTTAGTAGCAGTTGCTAAAGAGCAGCATGATGAAGACCAAAGAAACCATGACAAGAGGGAATAAGACTGATTATTTTTAGCCACTTTTCTGAACTTTGGTAGATGGGAGATATTAGTTAAATCCACATCAGCCCTAAATTGTCCTTTATTTTCACATTCTTGGGTGCAGAGAGTTTGAGAGTCTAAAGAAGTTTAGCTTCATCAAAATGTAAAGTCTTGTTTCTTCTCTTTCGTCAATTTTACAACAGTGAAGTTTAACTGACTTCACTCTTATTATTTGCTGCCTAAAAATCCCAGGTGTGGTCTGGGCCCCATTATGCTAAGAACTGAACAAGCACAAGCCCTGCCCCCACCCCTTGCCTTTTGAATCTTGTACTGATTGTAAGCTCTTCAGAGCAGGAGATGTCTGTGGTATTACATGCCTTGTACAGTACCCAGATATAGTTTGTGTTTAACAAATAATAAGCAATGACGGTTTCACTAGATCACACTCTTGATTGAGCTTCCATTCATTGCTGTCCTCACAAATTAGCTTGCATTTTTCAGCTTGAAACTTATTTGGTTATTTGTCCTGTTGTGTTATTACTCTGCCCTCTCTGGCATGTGCAACATCTCTCACTTTTGAGACTTCTGCAAAAAACCAAAACAAAGTGTTTTTCCCCCCTTTCCCAGATCATTAACGGGGGGGGGGGGAGAATAAAACACCCCCCCCCCCCCCCCAAAAACAAACCCATGGGTGATCATCAATCTTTGCAGCTCCTTGCTGTGTACATCCCTCCAATTGGGATGGCTTGTCTCTTTCTCATAGCATATCATCCAATAACCAGTGCAGAAGGTATTAGTTCTATTCAAGCCAACATTGAATTAGCATTTGTTTTCTATAAATGTAAATTGAAAGAAAGATTGAATGTAAAGCTACAAAATAAATCAAAGTTCAAAGAACACAAATTCTTCAAGTAGGGCATTGGGAACAAATGTTACAGGAAACATTTAAATAGGGAATCGCTCCCACTAAATCTACTAAAAAGAAAAGGAGGACTTGTGGCACCTTAGAGACTAACAAATTTATTTGAGCATAAGCTTTCGTGAGCTACAGCTCACTTCATCGGATACATTCAGTAAAATGAGCTGTAGCTCACGCAAGCTTATGCTCAAATAAATTTATTAGTCTCTAAGGTACCACAAGTCCTCCTTTTCTTTTTGTGAACACAGATTAACATGGCTGCTACTCTGAAACTAAATCTAGTATGTTAAATGGGAGGGAAAGAGTGGCTGGAAGACTATAAAGATCTTTTCCCCCAGTTTTATTTTTTGTGTACATTCAAAATTATGAGTGGGTAGATTTTTCTTTTCCTTTCTTTTATGAGATCCTAGAAATGCACAATTGGAAGCTGGATGGTAAATAACTGTGATATCATCACAAAAGGCCCAATTGCCTAATCAGATAATCCAGACTCTAACAATAGTTAGTGCTTTATGAATATTAACTACCACCACTGGGAGGTAGAGAAGTAGTGTGGGATTTTCCCTGGTGCTCAGTGTTGACCTTCCTCTGCTCTCATTGAAGTAAAAGAAGATTCCCTTTTACTTTAATGGGAGCAGAATTAGATCAATACCAAGTGCTTTTGAAAAATTCCATCCATAAGTAATATTCCTGCTTTACAAAAAGAGAAAGCTGTATACAGAGGATCAAAGTCATCCGTGGCATAAGAAGGTGTGACTTCTAACAGTGTGAGCTGTACCTATTTACATCCAATCTGAATTTGGACCAGATACATTGACAGATTGAAACTCAAGGGTTTCAGATTCCCAACTCTGTGCCTCACCCAATAGACCACATTGCTTACCATTAATCTATTCAGTGGAACTGTTCACAAATGTAGTGATGTTAGTTGTAGTGTCCCAGCCAAATCACAATTGGTATAATTACATTCTACCTCCCTAATTTTCTCTGGGATTTCAATTACATCTGTTACTCTTTTTCTCTTACTACCCTAAATAATTGTGTAATATTGCTGTGAGCTATTAAACAGTTGTCATGTTTATCCTGAGAAGCAACTATATTTTAAAGGCAAGTAGAGTGATTCTATTATTCTGCACGGTTATCCTGCCACTGAGCCCTGCGAGGAATTCGCTACTGAAGTGAATGAGGCATCTTGCATAAAGACAAGTTGCAGGATATCTTATAAAGAGTGATGTGATCCTCCAAGCACAAAAGTGTTACAAAAATGCAAGGTATTTTGGTGCCGCCATGTGAATCGCTAGGTCTAAGGATACTATGGTACTACATATTGGGGACAAATTGGACTTTTCCCCATTTTTTATTTTGTACAGAAGAATATACAGCATGCAAATGAATCATGAAAATGAGTGGATTTGCTGAGGAGGAGGAGGAGAAGACTTTGTTTGTTTTTCCTCTGGCATTTGCATTATTTCTGTTGCAAACTTGATAAAAATCCATCTGTTGGAAAATATTAGTTTTTTAAAATATTCTGGCTTGCTTGACCATCGGGACAATACTATAGAACTCCTTGCATTCCTGGAACCATGGATTCCTCCCTGATTCTTTTAATGTAGGTCTTATCTCATTAACTCAATAAAACATCAAATAGAATGAACAAAGTTTAATTATCTAACCAAAAAATGAAAAATAACCAAGGGACATAAAACATTTAAAAATAAATAACCTGTGTCAATGTGAACAATTAAACCATTCATTGCTGTTTGCAGAATTAGCAGCTCTTATTAGAGTTAAATATTTGAAATACTTTGCTGTAGGGAAATGAAATAATTTCAGAAATGTTGGGTGAAGTAAACGAATAACGTTGCATGTAATAATAATGTCAGCAATATTGTTTGCTTCACTCATTTTTCATGAGTAATGTAATGTTTTATTCTTGTGGCTTCTCCGCATTACTGTAATACAAGTTAATAATAAAATAAAAGCATTTTAAAACGCTATGACTCTTGATGGTGATGTTTACAGCCAGATATTTCAGTTAGCTGGCAGTTGGCCCCATTGGGCATTTCAGTGCGCAATTTATAGACATAGTAATCAATCTACGTATGTAAGGTGAAATCCACCCCATTCACAATATCCTATGTGCTCTGTAAGCTCTTAGGGCACAATTCTGATGTCTCTGCTTCCTCACTGATTTTGGTGGAAGTTTGCCTGAGTAAACGCCTGTGTTTGGCCCTGAGCAATGCAGTGAATTCCTCCCTTAGTTCTAAACTCTGCCCTCTGTTACATCTAGGCAACCCCCCCTCCCTGG